>NC_135880.1:141389044-141850598 GCF_964194155.1 Cetorhinus maximus
TGAAGCAGTAAAGAAACATTCAGTATATAATTAGTAAAGTTTGCTTATTATAGATAAACAGAACACATTATATAAATAGAAAAGCCTGTGTTTTTAGAGTACTTTGTAAAAATGTTATTAATTTTTGCATTCACCAGCGCATTACTTCATCTGGCTGCTGCAGCTCTTGGATCTTGCCCAGGAAGCAGCAGCAGAAGCACAGGTTGAAGGTCTTGAAGTAGCTGATGTTGGACCCTAGGTCGTTCTGCAGTGCCAGGATGACAGGGTTAGGCTCAGACAGGCCGTAGGACAGCAGCGGAGGGATCACTGCTGGCTCCATGTTTGGGACCAGACACTACGAGGAAAGTGGAGTGCTTCGGAACGGGCACAGAACATAATGTGTGACAGTTACTGGCCACCGAGGTTTCAGCCAAGCCTTTCATGTTCCTTGGTGACAGACGATTCAGTGAGGTGGCCACATGCAGGAGCCCATGGCCCAGGGAGAGAGTTTGAGAGTTGATCTGAGCAAGGGCAGGGCAGTACCTCTGGGCCTCGATGCCAGTGCGGGGCGTAGACTCAGAGGAGGGGTGCTCGTGACAGCATTTGCTGTTTTTGCGACCCCAATTGGAATTGCAACCCACAGTTTGGGAACTGCTGGTCTATAATCTCTGTACTGTCTACAATCGCTGATCTTCTTTTACAATTTCTGCATTGTCTACAGTCTCTGCACTGTTCTACAATCTCTGCACTGTTCTACAATCTATGCACTGTTCTACAATCTCTGCACTGTTCTATAATCGCTGTATTGTTCTATAATCTCCGCACTGTTCTATAATCTCTGCACTGTTCTATAATCTCTGCACTGTTCTATAATCTCTGCACTGTTCTATAATCTCTGCACTGTTCTACAATCTCTGCACTGTTCTATAATCTCTGCACTGTTCTATAATCTCTGCACTGTTCTATAATCGCTGTATTGTTCTATAATCTCTGCACTGTTCTATAATCTCTGCACTGTTCTATAATTTCTGCACTGTTCTATAATCTCTGCACTGTTCTATAATCTCTGCACTGTTCTACAGTCTCTGCACTGTTCTATAATCTCTGCACTGTTCTATAATCTCTGCACTGTTCTACAATCTCTGCACTGTTCTATAATCTCTGCACTGTTCTATAATCTCTGCACTGTTCTATAATCTCTGCACTGTTCTACAATCTCTGCACTGTTCTACAATCTCTGCACTGTTCTATAATCTCTGCACTGTTCTACAATCTCTGCACTGTTCTACAATCTCTGCACTGTTCTATAATCTCTGCACTGTTCTACAATCTCTGCACTGTTCTATAATCTCTGCACTGTTCTATAATCTCTGCACTGTTCTACAATCTCTGTATTGTTCTACAATCTCTGCACTGTTCTACAATCTCTGCACTGTTCTATAATTTCTGCACTGTTCTATTATCTCTGCACTGTTCTATAATCTCTGCACTGTTCTACAGTCTCTACACTGTTCTATAATCTCTGCACTGTTCTATAATCTCTGCACTGTTCTACAATCTCTGCACTGTTCTACAATCTCTGCACTGTTCTACAATCTCTGCACTGTTCTACAATCTCTGCACTGTTCTACAATCTCTGCACTGTTCTACAATCTCTGTATAGTTCTATAATCTCTGCACTGTTCTATAATCTCTGCACTGTTCTATAATATCTGCACTGTTCTACAATCTCTGCACTGTTCTACAATCTCTGCACTGTTCTATAATCTCTGCACTGTTCTACAATCTCTGCACTGTTCTATAATCTCTGTACTGTTCTACAATCTCTGCACTGTTCTACAAACTCTGCATTGTTCTATAATCTCTGCACTGTTCTATAATCTCTGCACTGTTCTACAATCTCTGTACTGTTCTACAATCTCTGTATTGTTCTATAATCTCTGCACTGTTCTACAATCTGCACTGTTCTATAATCTCTGCACTGTTCTATAATATCTGCACTGTTCTATAATCTCTGCACTGTTCTACAATCTCTGCACTGTTCTACAATCTCTGCACTGTTCTATAATCTCTGCACTGTTCTACAATCTCTGTATTGTTCTATAATCTCTGCACTGTTCTACAATCTCTGCACTGTTCTACAGTCTCTCCACTGTTCTATAATCTCTGCACTGTTCTATAATCTCTGCACTGTTCTATAATATCTGCACTGTTCTACAATCTCTGTACTGTTCTATAATCTCTGCACTGTTCTATAATATCTGCACTGTTCTATAATCTCTGCACTGTTCTACAATCTCTGCACTGTTTTATAATCTCTGAACTGTTCTATAATCTCTGCACTGTTCTACAATCTCTGCACTGTTCTACAATCTCTGCACTGTTCTACAATCTCTGCACTGTTCTACAATCTCTGCACTGTTCTATAATCTCTGCACTGTTCTATAATCTCTGCACTGTTCTACAATCTCTGCACTGTTCTATAATCTCTGCACTGTTCTATAATCTTTGCACTGTTCTACAATCTCTGCACTGTTCTATAATCTCTGCACTGTTCTACAATCTCTGCGCTGTTCTATAATCTCTGCACTGTTCTATAATCTCTGCACTGTTCTATAATCTCTGCAGTGTTCTATAATCTCTGCACTGTTCTACAATCTCTGCACTGTTCTACAATCTCTGCACTGTTCTATAATCTCTGCACTGTTCTACAATCTCTGCACTGTTCTACAATCTCTGTATAGTTCTATAATCTCTGCACTGTTCTATAATATCTGCACTGTTCTATAATCTCTGCACTGTTCTATAATCTCTGCACTGTTCTACAATCTCTGCACTGTTCTACAATCTCTGCACTGTTCTATAATCTCTGCACTGTTCTACAATCTCTGCACTGTTCTATAATCTCTGTACTGTTCTACAATCTCTGCACTGTTCTACAAACTCTGCATTGTTCTATAATCTCTGCACTGTTCTATAATCTCTGCACTGTTCTACAATCTCTGTACTGTTCTACAATCTCTGTATTGTTCTATAATCTCTGCACTGTTCTACAATCTCTGCACTGTTCTATAATCTCTGCACTGTTCTATAATATCTGCACTGTTCTATAATCTCTGCACTGTTCTACAATCTCTGCACTGTTCTACAATCTCTGCACTGTTCTATAATCTCTGCACTGTTCTACAATCTCTGTATTGTTCTATAATCTCTGCACTGTTCTACAATCTCTGCACTGTTCTACAGTCTCTCCACTGTTCTATAATCTCTGCACTGTTCTATAATCTCTGCACTGTTCTACAATCTCTGCACTGTTCTACAATCTCTGCACTGTTCTATAATCTCTGCACTGTTCTACAATCTCTGCACTGTTCTATAATCTCTGTACTGTTCTACAATCTCTGCACTGTTCTACAAACTCTGCATTGTTCTATAATCTCTGCACTGTTCTATAATCTCTGCACTGTTCTACAATCTCTGTACTGTTCTACAATCTCTGTATTGTTCTATAATCTCTGCACTGTTCTACAATCTCTGCACTGTTCTATAATCTCTGCACTGTTCTATAATATCTGCACTGTTCTATAATCTCTGCACTGTTCTACAATCTCTGCACTGTTCTACAATCTCTGCACTGTTCTATAATCTCTGCACTGTTCTACAATCTCTGTATTGTTCTATAATATCTGCACTGTTCTACAATCTCTGCACTGTTCTACAGTCTCTCCACTGTTCTATAATATCTGCACTGTTCTATAATCTCTGCACTGTTCTACAATCTCTGCACTGTTCTACAATCTCTGCACTGTTCTATAATCTCTGCACTGCTCTACAATCTCTGTATTGTTCTATAATCTCTGCACTGTTCTACAATCTCTGCACTGTTCTACAGTCTCTGCACTGTTCTATAATATCTGCACTGTTCTATAATCTCTGCACTGTTCTACAATCTCTGCACTGTTCTACAATCTCTGTATTGTTCTATAATCTCTGCACTGTTGTATAATCTCTGCACTGTTCTATAATCTCTGCACTGTTCTATAATTTCTGCACTGTTCTACAATCTCTGCACTGTTCTACAATCTCTGCACTGTTCTATAATCTCTGCACTGTTCTATAATCTCTGCACTGTTCTACTATCTCTGCACTGTTCTACTATCTCTGCACTGTTCTATAATCTCTGCACTGTTCTATAATCTTTGCACTGTTCTATAATCTCTGCACTGTTCTATAATCTCTGCACTGTTCTACAATCTCTGCAATGTTCTATAATCTCTGCACTGTTCTACAATCTCTGCACTGTTCTACAATCTCTGCACTGTTCTATAATCTCTGCACTGTTCTATAATCTCTGCACTGTTCTACAATCTCTGTATTGTTCTATAATCTCTATGCTGTTCTATAATCTCTGCACTGTTCTACAATCTCTGCACTGTTCTATAATCTCTGCACTGTTCTATAATCTCTATGCTGTTCTATAATCTCTGCACTGTTCTATAATCTCTGCATTGTCTACAAACCCTGCACTGTCTGCAATCTCACAGAGTCAGAGAAGTGTACAGCACAAAAATAGGCCCTTTGGCCCATCGTGTCCATGCTGGCGATCAAGCACCTGCCTATTCTAATCCCATTTTCCAGCACTTGTACACCATGGCTCATCTAAGTACTTCTGAAATGTCATGAGGGTTCCTGCCTCTACCACCCCCTCAGGCAGTGTGTTCTAGATTCCAACCACCACTGGGTGAAAAAATGTTTCCTCAAATCTCCTCTAAACCTCCTGCCCCTTAATTTAAATCTATTTAAATCTATTAAATTGGCTATTGACACCTCTAATATAGGGAAAAGTTTCTTCCTATCTACCCTCTCGATGCCCCTCTTAAATTTTGTATACCTCTATCAGGTCCCCCCTCAGCCTTCTCCGCTCTAAGGAAAACAACCCTAGCCTATCCAGTCTCTCTTCATAGCTGAAAACCTCCAGCCCAGGCAACATCCTGGTGAATCTCCTCTGCACCCTCTCCAGTGCAACCACATCCTTCCTATAATGTGGCAACCAGAATTGCACATAGTACTCCAGCTGTGGCCTAACTACTGTTTTATACAGCTCCAACATAACCTCCGTGCTCTTATATTCTATGCCTCTGCTAATAAAGGCAAGTATCCCATTTGCCTTCTTAACCTGTCTTGTTCAAGTGTATCACAGTCCCCCTCCCTGATTTATACACCTATAACGTCCTTCTCCATAGTGAACACAGATGAAAAGTAATCATTTAAAACCTCACCTACATCCTCCGGCTCCATGCACAGATTGCCACTTTGGTCCCTAATGGGCCCTACTCTTTCGTTGGTTATCCTCTTGCCCTTGCCCTTAATATCTACCTGTGCTGCTGCCTTCAGGGACCTATGGACATGTACACCAAGGTCCCTCTGATCCTCTGTACTTCCTAGGGTCCTACCATTCATTGTGTATTCCCTTGCCGTGTTAGTCCTCCCAAAATGCATCACCCCACATTTCTCAGGATTAAATTCCATTTGCCACTGCTCTGCCCACCTTACCAGCCCATCTGTATCGTCCTGTGATCTAAGGCTTTCCTCCTCACTATTTATGACACCACCAATTTTCATCTCATCTGCAAACTTACTGATCATACCTCCTATATTCACGTCTAAATAATTAATGTGCACTACAAACAGCAAGGGCCCCAGCACCAATCCCTGCGGTAAACCACTCATCACAGGCTTCCAATCACAAAAACAACCTTCGACCATCACCCTCTGCCTCCTGCCACAAAGCCAATTTTGGATCCAATTTGCCAAATTGCCCTGGATCCCATGGGCTCTTACCTTCTTGACCACGGTCCCATGCAGGACATTGTCAAAAGCCTTACTGAAGTCCATGTAGACTACATCAACTGCACTACCCTCATCTACACAACTAGTCACCTCCTTGAAAAATTCAAATTTGTTAGACATGATCTCCCCCTGACAAAGCCATGCTGACTTTCCCTGATTAATCCCTGCCTCTCCAAGTGGAGATTAATTCTGTCCCTCAGAATGTTTTCCAATAGTTTCCCTATGACTGATGTTAGACTCACTGGCCTGTAATTACCTGGTTTATCCTTACTACCCTTCTGGAATAATAGTACCACATTCTCTGTCCTCCAGTCCTCTGGCACCTCTCTTGTGGCCAGAGAGGGTTTGAAAATTAGTATCAGAGCCCCTGCAATCTCCTCCCTTGCCTCACATAGCAGCCTGGGATACATCTCATCTGGGCCTGGCAGATTTATCCACTTTTAAGCCTGCTAAAACCACTAATACCTCCTCCCTTTCAATGCTAATTTGTTCAAGTATATTACAGTCCCCCTCCCTGATTTATACGCCTATAATGTCCTTCTCCATAGTGAATACAGATGAAAAGTAATAATTTAAAGCCTCACCTACATCCTCCGGCTCCACGCACAGATTGCCACTCTGGTCCCTAATGGGCCCTACTCTTTCGCTGGTTATCCTCTTGCCCTTAATATATTTATAAAAAAATGCCTTGGGATTTTCCTTTATCTTGGCTGCCAGTGTTTTTTCATGCCCTCTCTTTGCTCTCCTAATTACTATTTTAAGTACCTCCCTACACTTTCTATACTCCTCTAGGGCTTCCGCTGTTTTCCACCCTCTGTATCTACCAAAAGCCTCCTTTTTTACCTTTGTCCAAGTCTCTATATCCCTTGACATCCAGGGTTCCCTGGATTTGTTGGTCCTACCCTTCACCTGTACGGGAACATGTTGGCCCTGAACTCTCAGTATTTCCTTTTTCAATGACTCCCATTGGTCTGATATAGACTTTCCTACAAGTAGGTGTTCCCAGTCCACTTTCCCAAAACTCTGACTTACCAGGCTGAATTTTCCCCCCATTGTGGGGGAGGTTGATGGGCGGGCACATACAGGCGCACTTCTGATTGGCACCCCCATTTTATGTGGGCAGGCCAATTAAGGCCCGCCCGGCGTGACGCCCGCACAGAAGTGCTATGCGCTCCCTGTGCGGGTGGGGGGAATCCCAAAATCGAGAGTGCGCTCTTTCGCGCTCGAAAGAGCACATTCATCTCCCTGAGGCTAAGTGCAGCCTCAGGGAGATCGGCTGTACATGTAAAAAAGATAAAAATAGAAAAATAAAATTTACCTTACATGTCCCCTCATGTGACAATGTCACATGAGTTGGGACATGTCCATAATTTTTACAAAATCTTTATTAAACATTTTTAAAGCCTACATGAAACCTCATCCCGCTCGTGGATGAGATTTCATGTTTTTTCTAGTTCCCGCCAGGGCTCCTGGCCTGCCCGCCAACCTTTAATTACTTAATTGACCTTGTCAATGGCTTCAATTGGCCATTGACAGGTCGGCAGGTGCGCAGCTGATTTGGCTGCACTTTCGCTTTCCTGAAAATTTAAATCGAGCGCGGTGACATCGGGAGTTCCTCCCGACATCACCGCTTGTCATTTTATGCGTTGGCGAGCGGGCCCTGCCCCCGCTTGCCGACTCGTAAAACCCTGCCCATCATATTGAAATCAGCCTTCCCCCTAATTCGGGACCTTTATTTCTGGTCCATCTTTGTCCTTTCTCATAAGTACCTTAAATCTTAGAGTTTTTTTATTTGTTCATGGGACGTGGGTGTCACCCATCCCTAATTGCCCTTGTTTAGAGGGCATTTAAGAGCCAAGCCACATGTAGGCCAGACCAGGTAAGGACAACAGATTTACTTACCTAAAAAAGGACATAGTGAACCAGATGGGTTTTTATAACAATTGACAATGGTTTTATGGTCATCATCAGACTTTTAATTCCAGATTTTTATTGAATTCAAATTCCACCATGGCAGGATTTGGAACCCAGGTCCCCAGAGAATTTCCCTGGGTCTCTGGATTACTAGTCGAGCGACAATACCACTATGCCATTACCTCCTCCTATGGTCACTATCCCCGAAATGCTCCCCCACTGACACTTCCACCACTTGCCCGGCTTCATTCTCTAAGTTTAGATCCAGTACCACCCCTTCTCTTGTAGGACTTTCTATGTGCTGGCTCAAAAAGCTCTCCTAGATGCACTTTAAGAATTCCGCCCTCTCTAAGCCTTTCACACTAAGACAACCCCAGTTAATATTGGGGAAGTTGAAATCTCCTACTATTAATCTATTATTTGTACACTTCTCTGAGATTTGCCTACATATCTGCTCCTCTGTCTCCCCTTGACTATTTGGAGGCCTATAGTACAGTCCCAGCAAAGTGATTGCCTCCTTTTTGTTTTTAAGTCCTACCCAAATGGCCTCATTTGAGGAGCCTTCTAAGATACCATTCCTCCTTACTGCAGTAATTGACCCCTTGATCAATAGTGCAATATCACTTCCTCTTTTACACCCCCCATACCCCCGTCACGTCTGAAGATTCTATACCCTGGAATATTGAGCTGCCAGTCCTGCACTTCCCTCAATCATGTCTCTGTAATAGCAACAATATCATATTCCCATGTTAGTCAACACCCTCAATCATCTTGCCTTACTCGTAAGACTCCTTGCGTTAAAATAGATGCAATCCAGCCTTGCGTTATTCTCTTGTGCCTCGATAGGTCTATATTTGCTCTGCCTTCTGGACTGACTTAGTTTCTCATATATTTGGCTGTGCATCACCCCCTACTGTACCTCCACTCTGTATCCCACACCCCTGCCAAATTAGTTTAAACCCTCCTCCAACAGCACTAGCAAACTCCCTGTAAGGATGTTGGTCCTGTTCCGGTTCAGGTGCAACCCGTCCAACTTATAAAGGCCCCACCTTCACCAGAAACAGACCCAGAGATCCAGGAAACTAAAGCCCTCCCTCCTGCACCATCTCTTCAGTCCTGCATTCATCCTCTTTATCCTCCTATTCCTATACTCACTAGCACGTGGCACAGGGAGTAATCCAGAGATTGCAATCTTTGAAGTCCTGCTTTTTAATTTGCTACCTAGCTCCCTAAATTCTTGTTGCAGGACCTCTTCTCTCTTTCTAACCTACGTCGGTACCAATGTGAACCACGACCTCTGACTGTCCCCCTTCAGAATGCCCTGCAGCCTTTCTGTGACATCCCTGGCACCAGGGAGGCAACACACCATCCTGGAATCATGTCTATGGCCGCAGAAGCACCTGTTGACTCCCCTCACTATTGAGTCTCCTACCACTATTGCTCTTGCACTCTTACTCCTACCCCCTTGTGCAGCTGAGCCACCCACAATGCCGTTAACTTGGCTCTGGCTGCATTCTCCACAGGAACCTTCACCCTCACCATTTTCCAACACAGAAATCGGTTCTTGAGTGAGATGCACTTCCTGACTATCTGTCTGCCTCCCTTCTTCTGATTGGTGGTCACCCATTCCCTCTCTGACCGCACTTCCTTAAGCTGCGGAGTGACCACATCTAAAAACATGCTATCCATGTAACCCTCAGCCTCATGGATGCACCACTGTGTCTCCAGCTGATGCTCAAGCTCCAAAACCCATTGATCAGGCTGGTCAAGCCGGTGGCACTTGCTGCACATGTGGTCATCCAGACTACAAGGAGTGTTTAAGAATTCCAACATTCTGCAGGCCGTACAACACATGTGACTGAGCTCCCTTGTCATACTTTTTGTTTGTTTTTAATTAAAACACTATTTCCTTAAATTTAAACCAAGTAGAAAGCTAGTTAGTTTTCCTTAAAAAAACAAATGCTGAGACTCTGACCTTCTGTAATGTTGCTTTAAAATGGAAAAAAACAACTTACCCATTAATTACTAATCAGCTCTCTGCTTTGTCATGACATCAGTCCTTTAGAATTCCAGCACCACCTAGTGCCTGGGTGAGAACCAGCAACCTCACAGGTAAACTTTGCTTGCTTTTGAAACAGCCCCTCCACTCACATACAGGTAAACTCCCCCTCATTGGGTCCTCCACTCGCACTCACCTCTAGGTGCTGCTGACTGTCTGTCCCAGGATCTCCTCTGGCACTCTCCTCCCATCTCTGCACTGTTCTACAATCTCTGCACTGTACTGCAATCTCTGCACTGTTCCACGGTCTCTGCACTGTTCCACAGTCTCTGCATTGTTCTATAGACTCTGCACTGTTCTACAATCTCTGCACTGTTCTACAGTCTCTGCATTGTCTACAGTCTCTGCACTGTCTACAATTTCTTTACTGTTCTACAATCTCTGCACTGTTCTACATTCTTGACACTGTTCGACAGTCTCTGCATTGTTCTACACTGTGCACTGTTCCACAATCTCTGCAGTGTTCCACAATCTCCGGTTGCCACAGTCTCTGCACTGTTCTACAACCTCTTTACTGTTCTACAATCTCTAAATTGTCTCCAATCTCATTCCTGTTATACAATCTCTTTCCTGTTCTACAAACTCTGCATTGATCTACAATGTCTGCATTGTCTACAATCTTTTTACTGTTCTACAGTATCTGCAATATTCTACAGTCTCTGCATTGTTCTACAATCTCTGCATTGTTCTACAATCTCTGCATTGTTTACAATCTCTTTACTGTTCTACAATCTCTTTACTGTTTTACAATATCTGCACTGTTCTACAACCTCTGCAATGTCTACAATCTCTTTACTGTTCTCCAATATCTGCTATGTTCGACAGTCTCTGCACTGTTCTACATTCTCTGCACTGTTCTACATTCTCTGCGCTGTTCTACAGTCTCTGCATTGTTGTACAGTCTTTGCATTGTCTACCATCTCTTTACTGTTCTACAATATCTGCAAGTTTCTACAGTCTCTGCATTGTTCTACAACCTCTGCATTGTTCTACAACCTCTGCATTGTTCTGCAATCTCTGCATTGTCCTACAGTCGCTGCATTGTCTACAATCTCTTTACTGTTCTGTAATCTCATTACTTTTCTACAATCTCTGCACGGTTCCACAGTTTCTGCACTGTTCTATAATCTGCATTGTTCTACAATCTCTGCACTGTTCTATAAACCTTGCACTGTTCTACATTCTCTGCATTGTTCTACATTCTCTACACTGTTCTACATTCTCTGCGCTGTTCTACAGTCTCTGCATTGTTGTACAGTCTTTGCATTGTCTACCATCTCTTTACTGTTCTACAATATCTGCAAGTATCTACAGTCTCTGCACTGTTCTACAATCTCTGCATTGTTCTATAATCTCTGCACTGTTCTATAAATCCTGCACTGTTCTACAATCTCTGCATTGTTCTACAATCTCTGCACTATTGTACAACCTCTGCATTGTTCTAAAATCTCTGCATTGTCTACAATCTCTTTTCTGTTCTACAATCCCTGCACTGTTCTACAGTCTCTGCACTGTTCCACAATCTCTGCAATATTCCACAGTTTCGGCATTGTTCTACAGTCACTGCACTGTTCTACAGTCTCTGCACTGTTCTATAATCTCTGCAGTTTTCTACAAACTCTGCACTGTTCTACAGTCTCAGCAATGTTCTACAGACTCTGCATTGTCTACCATCTCTGCATTGTTCTACAATCTCTGCACTATTGTACAACCCCTGCATTGTTCTACAGTCTCTTTATTGTCTCCAATCTCTTGACTTTTCTACAATCTCTGCACTATCCTACCGTCTTTGCATTTTTGTACAATCGCTGCATTGTCTACAATCTCTTTACTGTTCGACAGTCTCTGCACTGTTCTACAGTCTCTGCACTGTTCTACAATCTCTGCACTGTTCTACAGTCTCTGCAGTGTTCCACAGTCTCGGCATTGTTCTACAGTCTTTGCACTGTTCTACAAACTCTGCACTATTCCACAATCTCTGCACTGTTCCACAGTCCCTGCACTGTTCTACAGTCTCTGCACTGTTCTACAATCTCTACATTGTTCTACAGTCTCTGCATTGTCTACAAACTCTTTACTGTTCTACAATCTCTGCAATGTTCTACAACCTCTGCACACTATTCTACAGTCTCAGCATTGTCTACCATCTCTTTACTGTTCTACTTCATATGCAATGTTCTACCATCTCTGCATTGTTCTACAGTCTCTGCATTGTACTACAACCTCTGCATTGTTCTACAATCTCTTCATTGCTCTACAATCTCTGCATTTTGTACAGCCTCTGCATTGTTCTGCAGCCTCAGCATTGTTCTACAATCACTGCATTGTCTACAATCACTGCATTGTCTACAATCTCTGCACTGTTCTACAATCTCTGCACTGTTCTACAATCTCTGCATTGTTCTACAGTCTCTGCATTGTCTACAATCTCTTGACTGTTCTACGACCTCTGCACTGTTCTACATTATCTGCACTGTTCTACAGTCTCTGCACTGTTCCACAGTCTTTGCATCGTCTGCCATCTCTTTACTGTTCTACAATATCTGCAAGTTTCTACAGTCTCTGCATTGTTCTACAGTCCCTGCACTGTTCTACAATCTCTGCACTGTTCTACAGTCTCTACATTGTCTCCAATCTCATTCCTGTTCTACAATCTCTTTCCCGTTCTACAATCTCTGCATTGTTCTACAATCTCTTTCCCGTTCTACAATCTCTGCATTGTTCTACAATCTCTGCACTCTTCTACAGCCTCTGCGTTGTCTACAATCTCTTTACTGTTCTACAATATTTGCAATGTTCTCCAGTCTCTGCATTGTTCTACAACCTCTGCACTGTTCTACAATCTCTGGAATGTACTCGAATCTCTGCATTGTTCTACAATCTCTGCATTGTTCTACGATCTCTGCATTGTTCCACGGTCTCTGCATTGTTCTACAAACTCTGCATTGTTCTACAATCTCTGCACAGTCCGACAATCTCTGCATTGTTCTACAATCTCTGCATTGTTTACAATCTCTTTCCTGTTCTACAATCTCTTTGCTGTTCTACAATATCTGCACTGTTCTACAACCTCTGCAATGTCTACAATCTCTTTACTGTTCTCCAATATCTGCTATGTTCGACAGTCTCTGCACTGTTCTACGTTCTCTGCACTGTTCTACAACCTCTGCACTGTCTACAATCTCTTGACTGTTCTATGACCTCTGCACTGTTCTACATTCTCTGCATTGTTCTACATTCTCTGCGCTGTTCTACATTCTCTGCACTGTTCTACATTCTCTGCGCTGTTCTCCAGTCTCTGCATTGTTGTACAGTCTTTGCATTGTCTACCATCTCTTTACTGTTCTACAATATCTGCAAGTTTCTACAGTCTCTGCATTGTTCTACAACCTCTACATTGTTCTACAACCTCCGCATTGTTCTGCAATCTCTGCATTGTCCTACAGTCTCTGTATTGTCTACAATCTCTTTACTGTTCTGTAATCTCATTACTTTTCTACAATCTCTGCACGGTTCTACAGTTTCTGCACTGTTCTATAATCTCTGCATTGATCTACAATCTCTGCACTGTTCTATAAACCCTGCACTGTTCTACAATCTCTGCATTGTTCTACAATCTCTGCACTATTGTACAACCTCTGCATTGTTCTAAAATCTCTGCATTGTTTACAATCTCTTTTCTGTTCTACAATCTCTGCACTGTTCTATAAACCCTGCACTGTTCTACAATCTCTGCATTGTTCTACAATCTCTGCACTATTGTACAACCTCTGCATTATTCTAAAATCTCTGCATTGTCTACAATCTCTTTTCTGTTCTACAGTCTCTGCACTGTTCTACAGTCTCTGCACTGTTCCACAATCTCTGCAATGTTCCACAGTCTCGGCATTGTTCTACAGTCTTTGCACTGTTCTACAAACTCTGCACTATTCCACAATCTCTGCACTGTTCCACAGTCCCTGCACTGTTCTACAATCTCTGCGCTGTTCTATAATCTCTGCGCTTTTCTACAAACTCTGCACTGTTTTACAATCTCTGCATTGTTCTACAGTCTCAGCAATGTTCTACAGACTCTGCATTGTCTACCATCTCTGCATTGTTCTACAATCTCTGCACTATTGTACAACCACTGCATTGTTCTACAGTCTCTGCATTGTCCAAAATCTCTTTACTGTTCGACAATCTCTGCATTATTCTACAGTCTCTGCACTGTTAAACAATCTCTGCACTGTTCTACAACCTCTGCATTGTCCTACAATCTCTGTATTGTCTACAATCTCTTTACTGTTCTACAATCTCTGCACTGGTCTACCGTCTCTGCATTTTTCTACAATCTCTGCATTGTCTACAATCTCTTTACTGTTGTACATATCTGCACTATTCTACAGTCTCTGCACTTTTCTACAATCTCTGCACTGTTCTACAATCTCTGCATTGTCTACATTCGCTTTACTGATCTACAATCTCTGCAGTGTCCTACAGTTTTTGCACTGTTCTCCAATGTCTGCATTGTTTACAATCTCTCTACTGTTCTACAATCTCTTTACTGTTCTACAGTGTCTGCAATGTTCTACAGTCTCTGCAATGTTCTACAGTCTCTGCATTGTTCTACAATCTCTGGAATGTACTCCAATCTCTGCATTGTTCTACAATCTCTGCACTGTCCTACAATATCTGCACTGTTCTACAACCTCTGCAATGTCTACAATCTCTTTACTGTTCTCCAATATCTGCTATCTTCGACAGTCTCTGCACTGTTCTACATTCCCTGCACTGTTCTACAACCTCTGCACTGTCTACAATCTCTTGACTGTTCTATGACCTCTGCACTGTTCTACATTCTCTGCATTGTTCTACATTCTCTGCGCTGTTCTACATTCTCTGCACTGTTCTACATTCTCTGCGCTGTTCTCCAGTCTCTGCATTGTTGTACAGTCTTTGCATTGTCGACCATCTCTTTACTGTTCTACAATATCTGCAAGTTTCTACAGTCTCTGCATTGTTCTACAACCTCTGCATTGTTCTACAACCTCTGCATTGTTCTGCAATCTCTGCATTGTCCTACAGTCTCTGTATTATCTACAATCTCTTTACTGTTCTGTAATCTCATTACTATTCTACAATCTCTGCACGGTTCTACAGTCTCTGCACTGTTCTACAGTCTCTGCACTGTTCTACAATCTCTGCATTGTTCTACAATCTCTGCACTGTTCTATAAACTCTGCATTGTTCTAAAATCTCTGCACTGTTCTACAACCTCTGCATTGTTCTAAAATCTCTGTATTGTCTACAATCTCTTTTCTGTTCTACAATCCCTGCACTGTTCTACAGTCTCTGCACTGTTCTACAGTCTCTGCAATGTTCCACAGTCTCGGCATTGTTCTACAGTCTTTGCACTGTTCTACAAACTCAGCACTATTCCACAATCTCTGCACTGTTCCACAGTCCCTGCACTGTTCTACAGTCTCTGCACTGTTCTACATTCTCTACATTGTTCTACAGTCTCTGCATTGTCTACAAACTCTTTACTGTTCTACAACCTCTGCACACTATTCTACAGTCTCAGCATTGTCTACCATCTCTTCACTGTTCTACATCATATGCAATGTTCTACCGTCTCTGCCTTGTTCTACAACCTCTGCATTGTTCTACAATCTCTTCATTGCTCTACAATCTCTGCATTTTTTACAGCCTCTGCATTGTTCTGCAGCCTCAGCATTGTTCTACAATCACTGCATTGTCTACAATCTCTGCACTGTTCTACAATCTCTGCACTGTTCTACAATCTCTGCACTGTTCTACAGTCTCTGCATTGTCTACAATCTCTTGACTGTTCTACGACCTCTGCACTGTTCTACATTATCTGCACTGTTCTACAGTCTCTGCATTGTTCTACAGTCTTGGCATTGTCTACCATCTCTTTACTGTTCTACAATATCTGCAAGTTTTTACAGTCTCTTCATTGTTCTACAGTCTCTGCACTGTTCTACAATCTCTGCACTGTTCTACAATCTCTGCACTGTTCTACAGTCTCTACATTGTCTCCAATCTCATTCCTGTTCTACAATCTCTTTCCCGTTCTACAATCTCTGCATTGTTCTACAATCTCTGCACTCTTCTACAGCCTCTGCATTGTCTACAATCTCTTTACTGTTCTACAATATCTGCAATGTTCTCCAGTCTCTGCATTGTTCTACAACCTCTGCACTGTTCTACAATATCTGGAATGTACTCCAATCTCTGCATTGTTCTACAATCTCTGCATTGTTTTACAGTCTCTGCATTGTTCTACAAAGTCTGCATTGTTTACAATCTCTTTCCTGTTCTACAATCTCTTTGCTGTTCTACAATCTCTGCACTGTTCTACAATTTCTGCACTGTTCTACAATCTCTGCACTGTTCTACAGTCTCTGCATTGTCTACAATATCTTGACTGTTCTACGACCTCTGCACTGTTCTACATTATCTGCACTGTTCTACAGTCTCTGCATTGTTCTACAGTCTTTGCATTGTCTACCATCTCTTTACTGTTCTACAATATCTGCAAGTTTTTACAGTCTCTGCACTGTTCTACACTCTCTGCACTTTTCTACAATCTCTGCACTGTTCTACAGTCTCTACATTGTCTCCAATCTCATTCCTGTTCTACAATCTCTTTCCCGTTCTACAATCTCTGCATTGTTCTACAATCTCTGCACTTTTCTACAGCCTCTGCATTGTCTACAATCTCTTTACTGTTCTACAATATCTGCAATGTTCTACAGTCTCTGCATTGTTCTACAATCTCTGCACTGTTCTACAATCTCTGGAATGTACTCCAATCTCTGCATTGTTCTACAATCTCTGCATTGTTTTACGGTCTCTGCATTGTTCTACAAAGTCTGCATTGTTCTACAATCTCTGCACTGTCCTACAATCTCTGCACTGTTCTACAATCTCTGCATTGTTTACAATCTCTTTCCAGTTCTACAATCTCTTTGCTGTTCTACAATATCTGCACTGTTCTACAACCTCTGCAATGTCTACAATCTCTTTACTGTTCTCCAATATCTTCTATGTTCGACAGTCTCTGCACTGTTCTACATTCTCTGCACTGTTCTACAACCTCTGCACTATTCTACAATCTCTTTACTGATCTCCAATCTCTGCACTGTTCTACAATCTGTTACCCGTTCTACAATCTCTGCATAATTCTACAATATCTGCACTGTTCTACAACCTCTACAATGTCTACAATCTCTGCAATGTCTACAATCTCTTTACTGTTCTACAATATCTGTAATGTTCAACAGTCTCTGCACTGTTCTACATTCTCTGCACTGTTCTACCATCTCTGCATTGTCTACAATCAGTGCGTTGTCTACAACATTTTTACTGTTCTGCAATCTCTGCACTGTTCTACAGTCTCTGCATTGTCCTACAATCTCTGCATTGTATACAATCTCTTTACTGTTCTACAATATCTGCATTGTTGTACAGTCTCTGCATTGTTGTACAGTCTCTGCACTGTTCTACAAAGTCTGCACTGTTGAACAATCTCTGCATTGTTCCACAACTCTTTACTGTTCTACAATCTCCACATTGTTCTACAGTCTCTGCAGTGTTCTACAGTCTCTGCACTGTTCTACAATCTCTGCACTGTTCAACAATCACTGCATTGTTCCGCAACTCTTTACTGTTCTACAATCTCCGCATTGTTCTCCAGTCTCTGCATTGTTCTACAGTCTCTGCATTGTTCTGCAATCTCTGCAATGTTCTACAACCCCTACCTTGTTCTACAATCTCTGCATTGTCTACAATCTCTTTACTGTTCTACAATCTCTGCACTGGTCTACTGTCTGTGCATTTTTGTACAATCTCTGCATTGTCTACAATTTCTTTACTGTTCTACATCTCTTTACTGTTCTACAATCTCTGCACTGTTATACAGTCTTTGCACTGTTCTCCAATCTCCGCATTGTTCTACAATCTCTGCACTGTTCTACAATCTCTGCATTGTTCTACAATCTCTGCATTGTTCTACAATCTCTGCACTATTGTACAACCTCTGCATTGTTCTAAAATCTCTGCATTGTCTACAATCTCTTTTCTGTTCTACAATCCCTGCACTGTTCTACAGTCTCTGCACTGTTCCACAATCTCTGCAATGTTCCACAGTCTCGGCATTGTTCTACAGTCTTTGCACTGTTCTACAAACTCTGCACTATTCCACAATCTCTGCACTGTTCCACAGTCTCTGCACTGTTCTACAATCTCTACATTGTTCTACAGTCTCTGGATTGTCTTCAATCTCTTTACTGTTCTACAATCTCTGCAATGTTCTACAATCTGTGCACACTATTCTACAGTCTCAGCATTGTCTACCATCTCTTTATTGTTCTACATCAAATGCAATGTTCTACCATCTCTGCATTGTTCTACAGTCTCTGAATTGTTCTACAACCTCTGCATTGTTCTACAATCTCTTCATTGCTCTACAATCTCTGCATTTTGTACAGCCTCTGCATTGTTCTGCAGCCTCAGCATTGTTCTACAATCACTGCATTGTCTACAATCACTGCATTGTCTACAATCTCTGCACTGTTCTACAATCTCTGCACTGTTCTACAATCTCTGCATTGTTCTACAGTCTCTGCATTGTCTACAATCTCTTGACTGTTCTACGACCTCTGCACTGTTCTACATTATCTGCACTGTTCTACAGTCTCTGCACTGTTCCACAGTCTTTGCATCGTCTGCCATCTCTTTACTGTTCTACAATATCTGCAAGTTTCTACAGTCTCTGCATTGTTCTACAGTCTCTGCACTGTTCTACAGTCTCTACATTGTCTCCAATCTCATTCCTGTTCTACAATCTCTTTCCCGTTCTACAATCTCTGCATTGTTCTACAATCTCTGCACTCTTCTACAGCCTCTGCGTTGTCTACAATCTCTTTACTGTTCTACAATATTTGCAATGTTCTCCAGTCTCTGCATTGTTCTACAACCTCTGCACTGTTCTACAATCTCTGGAATGTACTCGAATCTCTGCATTGTTCTACAATCTCTGCATTGTTCTACGATCTCTGCATTGTTCCACGGTCTCTGCATTGTTCTACAAACTCTGCATTGTTCTACAATCTCTGCACAGTCCGACAATCTCTGCATTGCTCTACAATCTCTGCATTGTTTACAATCTCTTTCCTGTTCTACAATCTCTTTGCTGTTCTACAATATCTGCACTGTTCTACAACCTCTGCAATGTCTACAATCTCTTTACTGTTCTCCAATATCTGCTATGTTCGACAGTCTCTGCACTGTTCTACGTTCTCTGCACTGTTCTACAACCTCTGCACTGTCTACAATCTCTTGACTGTTCTATGACCTCTGCACTGTTCTACATTCTCTGCATTGTTCTACATTCTCTGCGCTGTTCTACATTCTCTGCACTGTTCTACATTCTCTGCGCTGTTCTCCAGTCTCTGCATTGTTGTACAGTCTTTGCATTGTCTACCATCTCTTTACTGTTCTACAATATCTGCAAGTTTCTACAGTCTCTGCATTGTTCTACAACCTCTACATTGTTCTACAACCTCCGCATTGTTCTGCAATCTCTGCATTGTCCTACAGTCTCTGTATTGTCTACAATCTCTTTACTGTTCTGTAATCTCATTACTTTTCTACAATCTCTGCACGGTTCTACAGTTTCTGCACTGTTCTATAATCTCTGCATTGATCTACAATCTCTGCACTGTTCTATAAACCCTGCACTGTTCTACAATCTCTGCATTGTTCTACAATCTCTGCACTATTGTACAACCTCTGCATTGTTCTAAAATCTCTGCATTGTTTACAATCTCTTTTCTGTTCTACAATCTCTGCACTGTTCTATAAACCCTGCACTGTTCTACAATCTCTGCATTGTTCTACAATCTCTGCACTATTGTACAACCTCTGCATTATTCTAAAATCTCTGCATTGTCTACAATCTCTTTTCTGTTCTACAGTCTCTGCACTGTTCTACAGTCTCTGCACTGTTCCACAATCTCTGCAATGTTCCACAGTCTCGGCATTGTTCTACAGTCTTTGCACTGTTCTACAAACTCTGCACTATTCCACAATCTCTGCACTGTTCCACAGTCCCTGCACTGTTCTACAATCTCTGCGCTGTTCTATAATCTCTGCGCTTTTCTACAAACTCTGCACTGTTTTACAATCTCTGCATTGTTCTACAGTCTCAGCAATGTTCTACAGACTCTGCATTGTCTACCATCTCTGCATTGTTCTACAATCTCTGCACTATTGTACAACCACTGCATTGTTCTACAGTCTCTGCATTGTCTACAATCTCTTTACTGTTCGACAATCTCTGCATTATTCTACAGTCTCTGCACTGTTAAACAATCTCTGCACTGTTCTACAACCTCTGCATTGTCCTACAATCTCTGTATTGTCTACAATCTCTTTACTGTTCTACAATCTCTGCACTGGTCTACCGTCTCTGCATTTTTCTACAATCTCTGCATTGTCTACAATCTCTTTACTGTTGTACATATCTGCACTATTCTACAGTCTCTGCACTTTTCTACAATCTCTGCACTGTTCTACAATCTCTGCATTGTCTACATTCGCTTTACTGATCTACAATCTCTGCAGTGTCCTACAGTTTTTGCACTGTTCTCCAATGTCTGCATTGTTTACAATCTCTCTACTGTTCTACAATCTCTTTACTGTTCTACAGTGTCTGCAATGTTCTACAGTCTCTGCAATGTTCTACAGTCTCTGCATTGTTCTACAATCTCTGGAATGTACTCCAATCTCTGCATTGTTCTACAATCTCTGCACTGTCCTACAATATCTGCACTGTTCTACAACCTCTGCAATGTCTACAATCTCTTTACTGTTCTCCAATATCTGCTATCTTCGACAGTCTCTGCACTGTTCTACATTCCCTGCACTGTTCTACAACCTCTGCACTGTCTACAATCTCTTGACTGTTCTATGACCTCTGCACTGTTCTACATTCTCTGCATTGTTCTACATTCTCTGCGCTGTTCTACATTCTCTGCACTGTTCTACATTCTCTGCGCTGTTCTCCAGTCTCTGCATTGTTGTACAGTCTTTGCATTGTCGACCATCTCTTTACTGTTCTACAATATCTGCAAGTTTCTACAGTCTCTGCATTGTTCTACAACCTCTGCATTGTTCTACAACCTCTGCATTGTTCTGCAATCTCTGCATTGTCCTACAGTCTCTGTATTATCTACAATCTCTTTACTGTTCTGTAATCTCATTACTATTCTACAATCTCTGCACGGTTCTACAGTCTCTGCACTGTTCTACAGTCTCTGCACTGTTCTACAATCTCTGCATTGTTCTACAATCTCTGCACTGTTCTATAAACTCTGCATTGTTCTAAAATCTCTGCACTGTTCTACAACCTCTGCATTGTTCTAAAATCTCTGTATTGTCTACAATCTCTTTTCTGTTCTACAATCCCTGCACTGTTCTACAGTCTCTGCACTGTTCTACAGTCTCTGCAATGTTCCACAGTCTCGGCATTGTTCTACAGTCTTTGCACTGTTCTACAAACTCAGCACTATTCCACAATCTCTGCACTGTTCCACAGTCCCTGCACTGTTCTACAGTCTCTGCACTGTTCTACATTCTCTACATTGTTCTACAGTCTCTGCATTGTCTACAAACTCTTTACTGTTCTACAACCTCTGCACACTATTCTACAGTCTCAGCATTGTCTACCATCTCTTCACTGTTCTACATCATATGCAATGTTCTACCGTCTCTGCCTTGTTCTACAACCTCTGCATTGTTCTACAATCTCTTCATTGCTCTACAATCTCTGCATTTTTTACAGCCTCTGCATTGTTCTGCAGCCTCAGCATTGTTCTACAATCACTGCATTGTCTACAATCTCTGCACTGTTCTACAATCTCTGCACTGTTCTACAATCTCTGCACTGTTCTACAGTCTCTGCATTGTCTACAATCTCTTGACTGTTCTACGACCTCTGCACTGTTCTACATTATCTGCACTGTTCTACAGTCTCTGCATTGTTCTACAGTCTTGGCATTGTCTACCATCTCTTTACTGTTCTACAATATCTGCAAGTTTTTACAGTCTCTTCATTGTTCTACAGTCTCTGCACTGTTCTACAATCTCTGCACTGTTCTACAATCTCTGCACTGTTCTACAGTCTCTACATTGTCTCCAATCTCATTCCTGTTCTACAATCTCTTTCCCGTTCTACAATCTCTGCATTGTTCTACAATCTCTGCACTCTTCTACAGCCTCTGCATTGTCTACAATCTCTTTACTGTTCTACAATATCTGCAATGTTCTCCAGTCTCTGCATTGTTCTACAACCTCTGCACTGTTCTACAATATCTGGAATGTACTCCAATCTCTGCATTGTTCTACAATCTCTGCATTGTTTTACAGTCTCTGCATTGTTCTACAAAGTCTGCATTGTTTACAATCTCTTTCCTGTTCTACAATCTCTTTGCTGTTCTACAATCTCTGCACTGTTCTACAATTTCTGCACTGTTCTACAATCTCTGCACTGTTCTACAGTCTCTGCATTGTCTACAATATCTTGACTGTTCTACGACCTCTGCACTGTTCTACATTATCTGCACTGTTCTACAGTCTCTGCATTGTTCTACAGTCTTTGCATTGTCTACCATCTCTTTACTGTTCTACAATATCTGCAAGTTTTTACAGTCTCTGCACTGTTCTACACTCTCTGCACTTTTCTACAATCTCTGCACTGTTCTACAGTCTCTACATTGTCTCCAATCTCATTCCTGTTCTACAATCTCTTTCCCGTTCTACAATCTCTGCATTGTTCTACAATCTCTGCACTTTTCTACAGCCTCTGCATTGTCTACAATCTCTTTACTGTTCTACAATATCTGCAATGTTCTACAGTCTCTGCATTGTTCTACAATCTCTGCACTGTTCTACAATCTCTGGAATGTACTCCAATCTCTGCATTGTTCTACAATCTCTGCATTGTTTTACGGTCTCTGCATTGTTCTACAAAGTCTGCATTGTTCTACAATCTCTGCACTGTCCTACAATCTCTGCACTGTTCTACAATCTCTGCATTGTTTACAATCTCTTTCCAGTTCTACAATCTCTTTGCTGTTCTACAATATCTGCACTGTTCTACAACCTCTGCAATGTCTACAATCTCTTTACTGTTCTCCAATATCTTCTATGTTCGACAGTCTCTGCACTGTTCTACATTCTCTGCACTGTTCTACAACCTCTGCGCTATTCTACAATCTCTTTACTGATCTCCAATCTCTGCACTGTTCTACAATCTGTTACCCGTTCTACAATCTCTGCATAATTCTACAATATCTGCACTGTTCTACAACCTCTACAATGTCTACAATCTCTGCAATGTCTACAATCTCTTTACTGTTCTACAATATCTGTAATGTTCAACAGTCTCTGCACTGTTCTACATTCTCTGCACTGTTCTACCATCTCTGCATTGTCTACAATCAGTGCGTTGTCTACAACATTTTTACTGTTCTGCAATCTCTGCACTGTTCTACAGTCTCTGCATTGTCCTACAATCTCTGCATTGTATACAATCTCTTTACTGTTCTACAATATCTGCATTGTTGTACAGTCTCTGCATTGTTGTACAGTCTCTGCACTGTTCTACAAAGTCTGCACTGTTGAACAATCTCTGCATTGTTCCACAACTCTTTACTGTTCTACAATCTCCACATTGTTCTACAGTCTCTGCAGTGTTCTACAGTCTCTGCACTGTTCTACAATCTCTGCACTGTTCAACAATCACTGCATTGTTCCGCAACTCTTTACTGTTCTACAATCTCCGCATTGTTCTCCAGTCTCTGCATTGTTCTACAGTCTCTGCATTGTTCTGCAATCTCTGCAATGTTCTACAACCCCTACCTTGTTCTACAATCTCTGCATTGTCTACAATCTCTTTACTGTTCTACAATCTCTGCACTGGTCTACTGTCTGTGCATTTTTGTACAATCTCTGCATTGTCTACAATTTCTTTACTGTTCTACATCTCTTTACTGTTCTACAATCTCTGCACTGTTATACAGTCTTTGCACTGTTCTCCAATCTCCGCATTGTTCTACAATCTCTGCACTGTTCTACAATCTCTGCATTGTTCTACAATCTCTGCATTGTTCTACAATCTCTGCACTATTGTACAACCTCTGCATTGTTCTAAAATCTCTGCATTGTCTACAATCTCTTTTCTGTTCTACAATCCCTGCACTGTTCTACAGTCTCTGCACTGTTCCACAATCTCTGCAATGTTCCACAGTCTCGGCATTGTTCTACAGTCTTTGCACTGTTCTACAAACTCTGCACTATTCCACAATCTCTGCACTGTTCCACAGTCTCTGCACTGTTCTACAATCTCTACATTGTTCTACAGTCTCTGGATTGTCTTCAATCTCTTTACTGTTCTACAACCTCTGCACTGTTCTACAATCTGTGCACACTATTCTACAGTCTCAGCATTGTCTACCATCTCTTTATTGTTCTACATCAAATGCAATGTTCTACCATCTCTGCATTGTTCTACAGTCTCTGAATTGTTCTACAACCTCTGCATTGTTCTACAATCTCTTCATTGCTCTACAATCTCTGCATTTTTTACAGCCTCTGCATTGTTCTGCAGCCTCAGCATTGTTCTACAATCACTGCATTGTCTACAATCACTGCATTGTCTGCAATCTCTGCACTGTTCTACAATCTCTGCACTGTTCTACAATCTCTGCACTGTTCTACAATCCCTGCTCTGTTCGACAGTCTCTGCACTGTTCTACAGTCTCTGCATTGTCTACAATCTCTTGACTGTTCTACGACCTCTGCACTGTTCTACATTATCTGCACTGTTCTACAGTCTCTGCATTGTTCTACAGTCTTTGCATTGTCTACCATCTCTTTACTGTTCTACAATATCTGCAAGTTTCTACAGTCTCTGCATTGTTCTACAGTCTCTGCATTGTTCTACTCTCTGCATTGTTCTACAGTCTCTGCACTGTTCTACAATCTCTGCACTGTTCTACAGTCTCTACATTGTCTCCAATCTCATTCCTCTTCTACAATCTCTTTCCCATTCTACAATCTCTGCATTGTTCTACAATCTCTGCACTCTTCTACAGCCTCTGCATTGTCTACAATCTCTTTACTGTTCTACAATATCTGCTATGTTTGACAGTCGCTGCACTATTCTACATTCTCTGCACTGTTCTACAACCTCTGCACTGTCTACAATCTCGTGACTGTTCTACGACCTCTGCACTGTTCTACAATCTCTTTACTGATCCCCAATCTCTGCACTGTTCTACAATCTGTTTCCCGTTCTACAATCTCTGCATAATTCTACAATATCTGCACTGTTCTACAACCTCTGCAATGTCTACAATCTCTTTACTGTTCTACAATATGTGCAATGTTCGACAGTCTCTGCACTGTTCTACAATCTCTTCACTGTTCTACAACCTCTGCGTTGTCTACAATCACTGCGTTGTCTACAACCTTTTTACTGTTCTGCAATCTCTGCACTGTTCTACAGTCTCTGCATTGTCCTACAATCTCTGCATTGTATACAATCTCTTTACTGTTCTACAATATCTGCATTGTTGTACAGTCTCTGCATTGTTGTACAGTCTCTGCATTGTTCTACAGTCTCTGTACTGTTCTACAATCTCTGCACTATTCAACAATCTCTGCGTTGTTCCACAACTCTTTACTGTTCTACAATCTCCGCATTGTTTTACAGTCGCTGCATTGCTCTACAATCTCTGCATTTTTTACAGCCTCTGCATTGTTCTGCAGCCTCAGCATTGTTCTACAATCACTGCATTGTCTACAGTCACTGCATTGTCTACAATCTCTGCACTGTTCTACAATCTCTGCTCTGTTCTACAGTCTCTGCACTGTTCTATAGTCTCTGCATTGTCTACAATCTCTTGACTGTTCTACGACCTCTGCACTGTTCTACAATCTCTGCACTGTTCTACATTATCTGCACTGTTCTACATTCTCTGCACTGTTCTACAGTCTCTGCATTGTCTACAATCTCTTGACTGTTCTACGACCTCTGCACTGTTCTACATTATCTGCACTGTTCTACAGTCTCTGCATTGTTCTACAGTCTTTGCATTGTCTACCATCTCTTTACTGTTCTACAATATCTGCAAGTTTCTACAGTCTCTGCATTGTTCTACAGTCTCTGCATTGTTCTACACTCTGCACTGTTCTACACTCTGCACTGTTCTACAATCTCTGCACTGTTCTGCAGTCTCTACGTTGTCTCCAATCTCATTCCTGTTCTACAATCTCTTTCCCGTTCTACAATCTCTGCACTGTTCTACAATCTCTTCACTGTTCTATAACCTCTGCATTGTCTACAATCACTGCGTTGTCTACAACCTTTTTACTGTTCTGCAATATCTGCACTGTTCTACAGTCTCTGCATGTCCTACAATCTCTGCATTGTATACAATCTCTTTACTGTTCGACAATATCTGCACTGTTCTACAGTCTCTGCATTGTTCTACAGTCTCTGCATTGTTCTACAGTCTCTGCATTGTTCTCCAATCTCTGCACTGTTCTACAACCCCTGCCTTGTTCTACAATCTCTGCATAGTCTACAATCTCTTTACTGTTCTACAATCTCTGCACTGGTCTACCATCTCTGCATTTTTGTACAATCTCTGCATTGTCTACAATTTCTTTACTGTTCTACATCTCTGCACTGTTCTACAACTTCTTTACTGTTCTACAATCTCTGCACTGTTATACAGTCTCTGCACTGTTCTCCAATCTCTGTATTGTTCTACAATCTCTGCATTGTTCTACAGTCTCTGCAATGTTCTCCAATCTCTGCACTGTTTTACAATCTATGCATTGTCTCCAATCGCTTTACTGATCTACAATCTCTGCACTGTCCTACAGTCTCTGCACTGTTCTCCAATCTCTGCATTGTTCTACAGTCTCTGCATTGTTCTACAGTCTCTGCTCTGTTCTATAGTCTCTGCACTGTTCTACAATCTCTGCATTGTCTACAATTGCTTTACTGATCTACAATCTATTCACTGTTTTACAGTCTCTGCATTGGTCTACAATCTCTGCATTGTCTACAATTGCTTTACTGATCTACAATCTCTGCACTGTCCTACAGTCTTTGCACTGTTCTCCAATCTCTGCGTTGCCTACAATCTCTTTATTGATCTGCAATCTCTGCACTGTTCTACAATCTCTGCACTGTTCTACAGTCTCTGCATTATTCTACAATCTCTGCATTGTCTACAATCGCTTTACTGATCTACTATCTTTGCACTGTCTTACAGTCTCTGCACTGTTCTCCAATCTCTGCATTGTTCTACAGTCTCTGCACTGTTCTACAATATCTGCATTGTCTACAATCTCTTTACTGATCTGCAATCTCTGCACTGTCCTACAGTCTCTGCATTGTTCTACAGTCTCTGCATTATTCTACAATCTCTGCATTGTCTACAATCGCTTTACTGATCTACAATCTCTGCACTGTCCTACAGTCTCTGCACTGTTCTCCAATCTCTGCATTGTTCTACAGTCTCTGCATTGTTCTCCATTCCCTGCACTGTTCTACAATCTCTGCATTGTTCTACAGTCTCTGCATTGTTCTCCATTCCCTGCACTGTTCTACAATCTTTGCATTGCCTACAATCTCTGCACTGTTCTACAATCTCTGCACTGTTCTCCAACGTCTGCACTGTTTTACAATCTCTGCATTGTCTACAATCGCTTTACTGATCTACAATCTCTGCACTGTCCTACAGTCTCTGCACTGTTCTCCAATCTCTGCATTGTTCTATAGTCTCTGCATTGTTCTACAGTCTCTGCACTGTTCTAGAATCTCTGCGTTGCCTACAATCTCTTTACTGATCTGCAATCTCTGCACTGCTCTACAATCTCTGCACTGTTCTACAGTCTCTGCATTGTTCTACAATATATGCATTGTCTACAATCTCTTTACTGATCTATGATCACTGCACTGTTCTACAATCTCTGCACTGTTCTACAGTCTGCATTATTCTACAATCTCTGCATTGTCTGCAATCGCTTTACTGATCTACAATCTCTGCACTGTCCTACAGTCTCTGCACTGTTCTCCAATCTCTGTATTGTTCTACAGTCTCTGCATTGTTCTCCATTCCCTGCACTGTTCTACAATCTCTGCACTGTTCTACAATCTCTGCACTGTTCTACAATCTCTGCACTGTTTTACAATCTCTGCATTGTCTACAGTCGCTTTACTGATCTACAATCTCTGCACTGTCCTACAGTCTCTGCACTGTTCTCCAATCTCTGCATTGTTCTACAGTCTTTGCACTGTTCTAGAATCTCTGTGTTGCCTACAATCTCTTTACTGATCTGCAATCTCTGCACTGTTCTACAATCTCTGCACTGTTCTACAGTCTCTGCATTATTCTACAATCTCTGCATTGTCTGCAATCGCTTTACTGATCTACAATCTCTGCACTGTCCTACAGTCTCTGCACTGTTCTCCAATCTCTGCATTGTTCTACAGTCTCTGCACTGTTCTACAATCTCTACGTTGCCTACAATCTCTTTACTGATCTACAATCTCTGCACTGTTCTACAGCATTTGCACTGTTCTACAATCTCTGCACTGTTCCACAAACTCTGCACTGTGCCACTGCCTCTGCATTGTTCTACAATCTCTGCACTGTTCCACAATCTCTACACTGTTCCACAGTCCCTGCATTGTTCTACAGTCCCTGCACTGTTCTACAATATCTGCATTGTTCTACAACCACTGCATTGTTCTACAATCTCTGCAGTGTCTACAATCTCTTTACTGTTCTACACTCTCTGCACTGTCCTACAATATCTGCACTGTTCTACAGTCTTTGCATTGTTCTGCAGTCTTTGCACTGTTCCACAATGTCTGCACTGTTCCACAGTCTGTGCATTGTTCCACAGTCTTTGTACTGTTCTACAATCTCTGCACTGTTCCACAATCTCTGCACTGTTCCACAGACCCTGCACTGTTCTACAGTCTCTGCACTGTTCTACAGGCTCTGCATTGTCTACAATCTCTATGCTGTCTCCAACCCGTGCACTGATCTACAATCTCTCCAACCTTTGTACTCTGTGTATCGCCAAGACCCTGCCCAGCCTTTAACGTGTCTGCACTGTTGCCCCTGTATTGTTTGTAACATCTGTTCCATTGCACTCACCATTCTCTGCAATGTGTACACTGCCTGCATCCTATGCACTCTCTCTACCCTCTGCACCTTTTCCTTATTCTTCAGTACCTGTGCCCCAGAACACTTTATATTGCATTATCACCTCCTGCACTGTTTGCACCTTCTTCACCCACTGTGTTACCTCTCCCATTTTCAGTGTCAATCCTCTGTGTGATCTCCACTGTCTGAACCCTCTGCATCCTCCAATAAGTGAATTAAATTATCCTGGAAGTATAATAAGATTCTTTATTACTTATGATTTCCATGGAACACTTTCGATTTTCCTTGGAAAGCAATCTCTGAAGGCCTATTTATGAAATAAGACTGACTAAATTACATCTACCAAGAATTGAATTTAACCAAATAACTGGCTATGATATTGATTTTCCATGGTGAAACATCCTAATGAAATCATAATCTCAGAAGTGGCATGCTTGGACATACTGATAATTCAGTAATATTCTTATCGAAGCTCTATCTCACTGAGATTTGATGTCTAGCTGTCAAAGACAAGATGCAGATCTACAGGAGTTTGTTTGCTCATGGTTCCCTTTGCTCTGCTAGAATTCTGCTGCAATATAGAGAAAAAACTGACTTGGCTTGAAACAACAATTTCTATTTATGGAAAGCCCCACCAGTGAACATACTTTAACTTAATAACCGGACTTTATAATGAGTTCAACAACTTTAGATCATGAACTTTCTCCTCCATCCCCACCCCCTTTCTGATCCCCCCTTTTCCAATAATTTATAATTTTTTATATATATATATATTTTTTTATATATATTTTTCTTTTCCCATGTATTTCCATTATTTTTAAATGTATTTCTATCCATTGTTTTATTTCTACCTTTTAGCCTATTTCGATGCCTTCCCCCCACCCCCCCTCCCCCTCTAGGGCTATCTTGCTCGTCCTGATTTCTACTCTTAACGCCATCATTAGCACATTCCTCAGCTAATATCACCACCGTCAACACCCCTTTGTCCTTTTGTCTATGACATCTTTGGCAATCTCTTCTTTGCCTCCGCCTATCACTGGCCCTCTATCCAGCTCTACCTGTCCCACCCTCCCTTCAACCAGCTTATATTCTACCTCATTTCTATATTTCTTAGTTCTGTTGAAGAGTCATTCGGACTCGAAACGTTAACTGTGTTCCTCTCTGCAGATGCTGTCAGACCTGCTGAGTTTTTCCAGGTATTTTTATTTTTGTTTTTGTTTCAGATTTCCAGCATTTGCAGTATTTTGCTTTTATCTTAGTGCTTTTAACAACCAAGATGTTGTTTTATGACTCTTCGAAGGTCGGAATTTTTCAAAGGATTGTGAACTCTGCAGCCTGATGCTTAACCAATCAGAAAAGAAGAGGATTTTATTTACTTGTCCTTGGGATGTTGGTGTTGCTGACAAAGTCAGCTTTTATTGCCCATCCTTACTGCCTTTGAGAAACTAGCAGTGTACCACTGTCTTCAATTGCTGCAGCCCATGTGTTGTAGGTACATCCAAAGTCCTGCTATGGAGAAAGTTCCAGGATTTTGATCATCAAACAAGAAAGGAGCTGCGATATATTTCCAACTCAGGATGGTAAGTGACTTGGAGGGGAGCTTACAGGTGGTGGTGTTCCCATGCATCTGCTACCTTTCTAGATGGTCTGGGGTTTGGAAGGTGCCCTCAAAGGAGCCTTGGTGAGTTGCTGCAGTGCATCTTGTAGATGGTACACACTGCTGCTACTGTGCGTCAGTGCTGGAGGGAGTGAATGTTTAACATGGTGGATGGAGTTCTTTAAAAATTCATTCATGAGATGTGGGCATCACTGGCTGGGCCAGCATTTATTGCCCATCCCTAATTGTCCTCGTTCAGGGTCAACCACATTGCTCTGGGTCTGGAGTCACATATAGGCCAGACCAGGTAAGGAGGGCAGATTTCTTTCCTTATAGGGCATTAGTGAACAAGATGGGTTTTTATGACAATTGGCAATGGTTTTGTGGTCATCATCAGATTTTTAATTCCAGATTTTTATTGAATTCAAATTTCACCATCTGCCATGGTAGAATTCAAACCCGAGTCCCCAGAGAATTACCCTGGGTGTATGGATTGCCAGTCCAGTGACAATACCACTATGCCTGCTTTCTCTTGGATGATGTCAATTTTCTCGAGTGTTGTGGGTCCGCACTCATCCAGGCAAGTGGAGAGTATTCCATCACACTCCTGACTTGTGCCTTGTAGATGGCCGACAGGCTTTGGGGAGTCAGGAGGTGAGTTACTCACTGCAGGATTCCTAGCCTCTGACCTGCTCTTGTAGCCACAGTGTTTATATGGCTAGTCCAGTTCAGTTTCTGGTCAATGGTAACCCCCAGGATGTTGATGGTGGGGGATTCAACAATGGTAATGGCATTGAATGTCAAGGGGCGATGGTTTGCTTCCTTCTTGTTGTCATTTCCTCGTAATTGTGTCATGCGAATGTCACTTGCCACTTATCAGCCCAAGCCTCATTTTTGTCCAGGTCTTGCTACATGTCAGCACAGACTGCTTCAATATCTGAGGAGTTGTGAACAGTGCTGAACATTGTGCAATCATCAACGAATATCTCCACTTCTGATCTTACGATGGAGAGAAGGTCATTGATGAAGATGGTTGGGCCTAGGACACTACCCTAAGGAACTCCTGCAGCAATGTCCTGGACCCAAGATAATGGCCTTCCAACAACCACAATCATCTTCCTTTATGCTAGGTATGACTCCAACCAGTGGAGATTTTTCCCCCTGATTCCCATTGACTTTAATTTTGGTGGGGGTCCTGGGTGCCATACTTGGGTATACACAAGCCCCTCCCAGCTACACTAACCTTGATGTCCATATATAGCCTTTGCTGTATTCAGTGTCTTCAGCCAGTTCTTGATGATATATGGAGTTAATAAAATTGTCTGAAGACTGATATCTCTGATGGTGGGGACCTCAGGAAGAGAGCAAGGTGGGTTATCAATCAGTGTTTCTGGCTGATGATTGGTTGCAAATGCTTCTGCCCTGTCTTTTGACTTGACATGCCTGGCTCCTCCATTTTTGATGATAGGGATGTGTTTGGGGCCTTTCCCTCTCTGGTTAGTTGTTCAATTGTCCACCGCCAAATAAGTTGATCAATCCTAAGTTCGCGGTGGAGAGCCACCCTTGTTGGGTGCGCATGTGGGGGTTAAGGTAGCCACAGTAATTCTCTGACCCATGCCTCCTTCAGACAAGGTTGCCTATTGGGAATGTTGGGAATGTAAATCCACAGGAATGGTAAAGAAGTATGGTATTTTGGGTGGAGGGAATGAAGGCAGGGAAGGGTAGGAATGGAGAGAGAAATGGTCAGGGATGAGGAAGGGGTGGATTCTGACCCACTTCCCCAGGTTACTGGGTTGGGGAGTGTGGAGCAGCCACTGGGAGGGTGCATTTTAATACAGAGCATGAATCCTGCAGTCAGAAGCTTGGGCTGAGGAACTGTCACCAAACAAGAGCCCCTGGTGAACCCACAGACAACAGGTTTCATCATTTATTGAATGATCAAAGTCCAAGGGATCAGTGTGAAGTATAGTTCCCCTTAGAGTTAATATCCCCCCCTTAATAACACCAGAGCCAACATAAAAAAAGCACAAGTGCAAAATAGATGCTGTAATTCTGAATATGCTGCAAATACACAGCAGGTCTGGAAGCATCTGTGCAGAGAGAAACAAAATGGCTTCAGGTCCATGACCTTTCCTAAGTACAGTGCTGGAAAATGCAACAGTTAACAACATTTCAGTGCTGGGCTAATTTGAGCTTTTACTAACGTGCTTAAAGGAAACATCTCAGTATTAAACAGACATAAAATTCCAGGAATGCGACTCAGGTACCTAAACAGATCTCCAGAACTGCCTGATCTTGACCATATAGTCAGTCAGTCAAGCAAACTCACTCAGTGGTCGGACAAATGTAGAATATGGAACTGAGCTGCCAGAATCTTCTGTTCAGAGTGCAGGGGCGGGCCCCGCACGCCAATGTGTAAAATGACACGCGGTGACATCAGGCGTGCGTCCCGACGTCACCCCGCATCATTCTGATCTTCCGTTCAGCACGCCCACCGAACTGTCAAAGGCCTGTTAAGGCCATTAATTATACAATTAGCCCTATTGAGAAAGCTGCCCATCCAAGCTTAAGGTTGGGGGGCAGGCAAAGAGCCCAGGCCACCTTCGCATTTTTTGTGAAACCTCATCCACGGTCAGGATGAGGTTTCAGAAAGGTTTCATTAATTAAATAAAGTTTTTGTAATGAAAATTCATAAACATGTCCCAGCTCATGTGACGCTACTACATGAGGAGACATGCCTGAATAATTTTATTTTTTCAAAGCTTAAATCTGAACTTAACTCCCTGAGGCACGGAGCTGCCTCAGGGAAATCTCTGCACTCTTTCACGCACATGTGCGAAAGAGCGCAGTCCCCGACTATCCCTCCTTCCCCTGCCTGTACAGGAACGCTGAGCACTTCCGGGGGCATGACACGCTGGGCGGACCTTAATTGGCCTGCCCACTTAATGGTGGCGTGCATCCGATCGCGGGCAGCGATTGGCTCTGCGCCCGCCCTCACCCGCTCCCGACCGGCCCGCCTGACAGGGAGAAAATTCTCCCCAAAGATTACTTTAACTGCTAAGAGAGCCTTAGTAATGAAAGATGATCCCCACTCCCCCATACAGAGTAAAGGCAGTTTACCTGCCTGAATACAGGACTCAGAGCCCATGAAACAAAGTGGCAAATCCTTGTTCTTGTTGCAAAGCCTTACCCGAAGAAGCTTTTCCTGTTAATCACTCATTGCTTTGACGGTGGTGTTAGGAGGGAAAGTGAAACAGTTCCATTGAGCTGTTATTATCCTTTCTGTCATTTAAACAGTAAGTTATTTTTTAAATGGAAAGATAAAACTGCTTCCTATTAAAAACAAAAAGCTAAAAGCTACTGCGGATGCTGGAAATCCAAAACAAAAACAGAATTACCTGGAAAAACTCAGCAGGTCTGGCAGCATCGGCGGAGAAGAAATCAGTTAACGTTTCGAGCCTTCATGGCCCTTCGGCAGAAGGGCCATGAAGGCTCGAAACGTTAACTGATTTCTTCTCCGCCGATGCTGCCAGACCTGCTGAGTTTTTCCAGGTAATTCTGTTTTTGTTTTGCTTCCTATTAAAGTTGCCCAGGAACTTCCTGAACTTGAAACACTGAAAGTGGGGAGTGAGGTTCATTTTCTTTGCCCTGCTGAACCGACACTGCCCCTGTGAAACTTCTTCACCAATCGGGATGCTCGCAAAAACTTTTTCTGGCTAATCCCAGAATGCCTGTATGATTGTCAGGGAAAAGAGTGCACCAAAAACATAAGGACACTGGTTTAAACATTAGGCTCAGTAGCTGCATCCCCCACCCGCCACCTTCAGGACACATGCAAATTGTTTTATACTTGGCACTGTAGTCTATTTTTTTTGGTAATTAACGTTTCTCTAATTGCTTTAAAAATGTAAATTACATTCAGGTCACCAATCACTGACATTTGTACTCTTAATGTGCATTTAGGATTGTTACACATCCTAATTGTTATAGCTTTCCCCCCATTTGCACATTGCTCAAGTGACACATTACTGCTGCACAAAAATGTGCCAAGACATCAGAAAAGTGCAAAGGGATTTCTCAAAGCATGACACACCGTGAGATAAGATATGGCAGTGAGTGCAGGAATTATTTTCAACACTGATCCTTGTTTGATTTATCTTAATAAACTTTGTATTAATAATGAGAATGACTTCAGAACCACGTTTTCTGCGTCCTTCGTTATGATTTGTTTTCATGTGGTTTATCTGGTTTGGGAGCCTTTGGAGCTTTTCTAGTGCCGGCCGATTGTAAATGGAAATTGTGAAAAGCGGACGGTGCTGGCAATTTGTGCAGATTCCTACCTCTTGGTTTAATCGCCTGAGCAAATTCATAGAACGACTCAGTGGCTCACCAGTAAATAAATGGCCTGGTAGTCTGAAAATAATTAACTACTGGGGATTGTTCATCTGTAGTTTAAGGTGTGTTCAAAAGGACAAGCTGATTCTAAAAGCCGCCCACTTCAGGTCCTTACTGTACATTTTCCTGAACAATAGAGTCAATTCCATCTTTAAAAATTTCTGTCAATACTTTGGAAAAAATTACAGAAAACATTTAGTTTATCTGTGATTTGATTCATTGTACAGTTGACATTTATGGAACCAAATAATGATTCCTACACCCTCTCCTCCAACCTCCTTCTCCACCCCCTCCTTCCCGGCAGCAATGAGTGACCTCTAAGTTCTGATTTTTTTTAAGCTGGTCTGTCAGGTCCTAAGCTCTGGCTGCTCAGTGTGCATGATGAGAACTTTGTTTAAAACACCAAGCCCAGGCCCCCCTCGCCCCTGGGCCCTCGTGTTTGGAACCGACTGCACCCCAATCTCCCAGGCCCTGGTTGGAGGTGCCGGAACGGCACTCCAGCAGCACTACACCCTGGCACCACTATGCCCCAGCACCTAATTGAATGCCTTTTGGAAATCCAAGTATATTATATCTGCTGGTTCTCCTTTATCTACCCTATTAGTTACACCCTCAAAAAGCTCTAATAGAGTTGTCAAATACAATTTCCCTTCGTAAAAACCATGTTGACTTGTTCTAATCACTATGCTTTTCTGAGTGCATTGTTGACACTTACTCAATAATAGATTCCAGCACCTCCTTAACAGCTGATTTCAGGCTAACTGGCCTGTAGTTCCCTGTTTTCTCTCTCCTTCCTTTCTTGAAAAGAGCTGTTGCAGTTGCTCACTTCCAATTTGCTGGGACTGTTCCAGAATGAAGGAAATTTTGGAAAATAATAGCCAGTGCATCCACTACCTCTCTAGCCACCCCTTTTAGAACCCTAGGATGTAGGTCATCAGGTCCCGGGATTTGTCGGATTTTAGTCCTTTGGGTTTCTCCAGTACTTTTTCTCTGCAGATATTAATTATCTTAATTTCCTCACTCTTTCTACCCTTTATTTCTGGTCTATAACTTGTGTCTTCTACAGTGAAGATGGAAACAAAATATTTGTTCGATGTCTCTGCCATTTCTTCATTCTCCATGATAATTTCTCCTGTCTCTTCTTGGACACAGTCATTATCTGGCACTTGATGATATGATGCCACTTATCAGCCCAAGCATAAATGTTATCCAGATCTTGCTATATGTGGGCAAGGACTGCTTCAGTATCTGAGGAGTCTTGAATCGTACTGAACATTGCGCAATCATTGGCAAACACCCCCACTTCTGCTCTTAGGATGCAGGGAAGGTCATTGATGAAGCAGCTGAAGATGGTTGGGCCTAGGACACTCTGTGATGTGCGCTCCAATTATTCCCAGCGTTGTCTCCTCCATGGAGTCAGCATATGTAGTTGTGCCTGTCCCGCTGCTGGTTTCCTGATGCTGCTGTCTATTATGAACCAATTTGTCCTGAAAGAGAGAGGAAAGCATGTCAATGAGTGTAGTGCAATATATTTGGATGATGGGCCTGCCATAGTTGAATAGTTGGCAGTGTGTGCAAGCTGTGAGATGTGTGTGGCATCCCGCAGTGCTGAGGGTGTGTGAGGGTGATGTGAAGTATATGAATGTGAGGTTTCAGCCATGGTTGATATAACTTGTTGAAAGGTGAGTGAAGGATGTGTGGTGAATGGAACCATGTGTGAGACTAGTGGTGCAGTTGGTAGGCTGAATTACTGGACTGACAGCTGGACTGCTGCCATTGACCATTATGACAACTTCCTTCCAGTACCTTCTCAGGAGGGCCTGCTGGCCTCCCCGAATAAAGAGATCCTCCCTCCTCCTGTCTACCTCCTGTGCCAAGACCTTCCAACATGGCACCTGAGAAACTTGGGGCTCTCTTGCCTGTTGTACCATTTTAATGGCTTCCTCCAGGTCTTCCATTCTTCCTCAAACAGTTTCAGCTCTTGGTACAGCTAGAATGCACCTTCCCTTTAAGAGGTGCAGTCTAGTTTTAAGTCATGCACACTAGCTTTCTGTGAGGTTAGCCTTGCAAGAACTCGAGTCTCCTGCTGAGTGCAGCCACCCAGCACCAGGTTTAGTGCTATGCTGCACACCACAATCATTATAATTAGCAGGCGGCATGAAGTTTGTGGCTGCCTCCATTACTTTGAATGGGCTCAAGGTCATCATGCATGATTCCCACATTTTTGGGATTACCCAATTTAGCACCCCCAACCCCCCCACCTCCTTAGCTTTGAAGTGGTAATGAAAAGCAGTGTTCAAAGCATCAACTCTAAAGGGGATAAGTCACCAGGTAGTTACATATATACATATTTCTTGGTATCATAATCAAAACTGATTCCATGGAGAAGTGAGCAACAATGAGTTATATGAAACTGAACAGAACAATAAATACCATTTTAATCTCCCACATTACTATGAAATTGAGGCTCGGGCATAGAAAATCTGAAATTTTTAAGCTTCCCCTCAGAAGCATTGCTGAAACATTTTCTGGGTCATGCTTCAACCATCTGTACAAAACTTCAAAGACTTTTCTAAAAGTGCTTGAAACTAATTCTTGATTTAGAAGTATCCCATGAGGAAGAATATGGCAGACTTTATGATCTCAGAATATCCCAAAGCAATCTCCTGTTTACAGTTAGCTGTGTAATTATTTTGGGACCTTTTTCCATCTCTTTAATGTGTTGACCATTTACAGAAATTTCTGTATTTTCACTTTTTTTTTCCCAGTGCAGTTTGTGGACTAATCATTATCCACTTGCAGCATTACTACTGGGGCAATGATCTTTTCTCATGTTGCCACGTATATTTGATCTAGAAATGTTACATACAAACCAAAGGTTTGACGGGCTTAAACAACAGATTAAACTTTAATTAGCTATAATTTTATAGGGGGTGCAGGAAGTTAGAATTCACATACAAAACTCTTTGAAGGTGACAATACATCCTCTTACCTCACCGTTTCCTCACTCCAGGTGCCATATCTAAACTGCAGTTACTCACACTGTTCTCAATGTTTGCAGCCCAGGACTGCTCCAGTGAAAACATGGCTCTGAAAGCCAAGGAGAGTTCAGTGGCCAATCACTGGAATGCCTTTTGGTGGCCCGCCATAATGTCCTCCACCCCGATTCTGGCTGCAGGAGGTCCAGCAATCTCACCGCTCCAGCTTGGGAGGCAGTGGCAGTGGTGGTCAGTGCCAATGCTGCACAGAAGGGGTTGGCCATCCAGTGCAGAAAGAGGATGAACAATCTCATCTATGCCGCCAGGATATGGCAACCATCTCATCACTCTAAACTCACACACTCACAGGGCAGCACACATTCACTGACATCTCACTTACTGCCAGCTCAAGGAACATCACCACTCACTCTCTCACACACACCCTCACATCTCTATCTGACCTCATCCCTTCTGGAGACTGCCTCCTTAGCCCTCACCTTCTTGAGGCCACTTGCAGAGAACAACATGTGCCCCCACACACATCCTGGGATACCCCACTTCCCCAGTACAACCCTCGCTCTGCAGCCTCTTCCCATGCCTGAGGCCACTTCTGCCCCTTCCCAATGCAAGCCCTAGCCCTGCAGTGGTTGAAAAGCCGCCTCCGCCTTCTGGCTAGCCTGGTAGGTAGAGACCTGTCTGTGAGCTCTCCTAAAACTGGCGTGGCGCTTCCTGCAAAGCCTGGTGCTGATGACCGTGAATACTGCCCGAAGCAAAGTAGGCAAACAAACCTCGAAGTCCCAAGCGAAGTGCAGCTTGCCAGGTGCACATCACTATATACAGCTGTGAAACACGCCTGCGTGATGGTGTCCGGGTGATCCAGCGTTGGGGGATGATTCCGGTGAGCAGGATTTATCATGAGATGCTAAAGTATTGAAATTAGGTTCCCGATGTGTGGCGGAGGGAGATGTGGCCCGCCATTAATGGGTGGAGCAGATGATTGCAGACTGGTTTCACAATGGCCTAAAACTGATTTTTGGCCTTCTTGCCATATTGTCCTCTCACGCCTGCCATGATGCCTGCCGCCAAAGGGAGCAGAAAACTCTGGCCATAGAGTACAAAAGCAAGAACATTATGCTAAATATTTATAATTCACTGGTTAGATTTTAGCTGTTTTGTCCAATTCTGGGTGTTGCACTTTTAGATGGATGTCTCTGAGAGGGTACAGAGATTTACCAGAATGATACCAGGGATCCTCTTTCGAGTTATCAACAGTCACAGATTGCAACTCTGTCGAGTACAATCACAGTTCTTGGTTTTCCGGGAGTGGGACATGAACCCACAACCCTCTGATTCAAAGGCGAGGGTGCTATGAACTGAGCCACAGCTGACCCCTCTATGATACCAGGGATAAGGAACTTTAGTTTTGTAATGGGAACAGAGCAGGTTAATGGGATAATTAATTGAGGTGCTCAAAATAATGAATGGTTCTGATAGAGTAAATAAGGAAAATCTGTTTCCACTGTTGGGAGGGCCAGTAGCCAGAGAAAATTTAATATAATTGATGAGGAGAATTTTTTTCTGCAATGACATATTATGATCTGGAATGCACTACCTGAAATGGTGGTGGAAGCTGGTTCAATAATAACTTTCAAAAGCAATTGGATATGACATAGTATTTACTCTATTGTAACAGGCCAATCAGCCCAACAGGTCCATGCTTCTGTTTTTGCTCTAGATGAGACACCTCCCCCTTAGCATATTTCTTTACTATTCCTCTACTTCTTGCTCCCTCATGTGTTTACCTAGCTTTCCCTTAAATGCAAATATATTATTCACCTCAATTATTTCCTGCGGAAGCAAGTTACACATTCTAACCACTCTATGGATGAAGAAGATTCTCATTAATTCTCTTTTGGATTTATTAGGGACTATATTTAGCCTGTAGTTCTGTTCTCCCCACAAATGAAACGTCTTTTCTATATCTACTCTGTCAAAGCCTTTTATAACTTTAACAACCTCTATTAGGTCACACCTCAGTGTTTTCTTTTCTAGAGAAACAACCTGAGTCTGTTCAATCTCTCCTGGCAGATATAACATCCCCACGGTCAACAACACCTTCCATCACTCTGCTGATGATTGAGAGTAGACTGATAGGGCAGTAATTGGCCGTATTGGATTTGTCCTGGTTTTTGTGGATAGGACATAATGATTTTCCACATTGTCAGGTAGATGTCAGTGTTGTAGCTGTACTGGAACAGCTGCACATATAGTTCAGGAGCACAATTAAATCTTCAGCACTAAAACCAGGATGTTATTGGGTCTTAGATGTATCAATTCACTCAGCTGTTTCTTTTTACCATATGGAGTGAATTGAACTGACTAAAGACTGGCATCTGTGATTGTTGAGACTCAGCAGGAGGCTGGGATGAATCACCCACTCGGTACTTTTGGCTGAAGGTGGTTGCAAACATTTTAGTCTTGTCTTTTTCACATGCAGTATTTCCCAAACTTTTTTTCTACTGTGACCCCATTTTAATGCTTTACACTTGATGTGATCTCAGGGTGAAAATTGGGCGGCTGGGGGGGTGCGCAATGGGGGAGAGTTGTTGAGTGGGGTTGGGGTTCAAACAGAAGGGACAAAAAAAACTAAGAAACCTTCCCATTTTGCAGGCTATGTTGGTGTCAGCGATCAGACCATTCCCACAGGCAAAAAAAACCACATGCATTTAAACAGGCCTCGCAGCCGATCCCAAGACTGCCAAATCTGAGTCTTCACTCACAGCCGCCATTATTGCTTCAGAGCTCGTGACCCCACTGAGGAGTTGCGACCCACAGTTTGGGAATCCCTGCACTAACATGCTTAGCTCAGCCATTATTGAGGATGGGATTGTTCATGGAGATTCCTCCTCCCCTTAATTATGTTTAATTATCCACTACCATTCACGACTGAATGTAGCAGGACTGCAGAACCTTGATCTGATTGGTTGAATATGGGATCGCTTAGTTCTATCTACAGCATGCTGCTTCTGCTGTTTAGCTTGGGTTGTAGCTTCACCAGGTTGGCGCCTCATTTTTAGGTTTGCCTAGTACTGCTCCTGGCATGCTTTCTTATACTCCTCATTGAACCAGTGTTGGACTCGGCTGGCTTGATGGTAATGGTAGAGTGAGGGATATGCAAGCCAAGGGGTTACAGATTGTGGTCGAATACGATTTTGCTGCTGCTAATGGCCCACAGCATCTCATGGATGTCCAGTTTTGAGCTAAATGTAAAACTTCTTCCTGTACTGCTGCAATAAGTGAGCAATTTGGCTGAGAAAGTGGAAACAGTAGAACAGTTGAAATATCAAGTGAATATTTTTGAGATCAGGTGCCAGTTCAGTTGGCTTGAAGGTGAGCATGTGGATCAGATTAATGCCAACACAGCACAGAGTTCAATCTCCATTCAGGGCTGTGGTAGACTTGGGGCCTACCTCCTTGCCCTGCCCTTAGTAAAAAAAATCACAGCACTTTGCTGTGGTTCAGCGAATAATCGCCATTGACACTGCCGTCTGGAAAAGCATGCAAGAAGACAAAGAAGATTGTTGAGAAATACCCTCCAAGTGAATAACAAGAAATTGCCACTATACCGTCATTCTTTCAGTATCCCTGAATCCAGTGAGGCACTTGGGGGTAAAGAGAATCTTCTGAACTGGCACATTCTGCAAACACACACAATGAAACTCTGCACTGCCTGCATGTGATTTTTCACTCATCTATGTTAATGTAATTTCACAAGAAGCACTGGAAGTGTGCTGGCACAAGTGGAATATTTATTCTGATAAATTAGAGGGATTTTATAAATCTTTTTAAAATATATATCCTTAGGATGTGGACGTTTCTGGCAAAGCCAGCATCTATTACCTATCCTTAGTTGCCTTGGACACAACTGAATGGCTTGCTGGGTGTAGGGTTTCCCTTTTCCTCTCAGAGGCCCTCCCACACTCAAGTTCATGACACCAGATTCACAAGTGTGTGGCTTGAACAGAATGACCAGCAAGACAAGTTTTTTCTGATAATTCACAGTTGCTTTATTGAAACGCCCACAACCCCACAGTACAAAACCCCAAAAATTAAAACAACCCATTCCCAGTACCCGACACAAAGTCACCACGACTCGGGCTTAAACTTACAAAAACACAGGCAAAGCACCATGGGTGGAATCATCCCAGATTTGCACTAAGTGTGGTATTGGGCAGGTAAAACGATGTTTTACGCCCAGCTGTGATGGCGGGTTTTCACACCGTATCGTCCCAAACCCGGCACGTTATTTACGCATTCCTGGGAAATACGCCGTTTCCATCGTGGGCGGGCTATCACTTGCCCACCACGCCATCACTTCACCACTTCATCATGCCAAGCGCCACATTTAAAGTACAGCTGTGCTCAGTGCTTCCACCCCAGGACTGCAGCAAATAAGACATGGCCCTGAAAGGCAAGAAGACTGCAGCCCTCGAGCACCATTTGGATGCCATGGAGGTCGCTGTGATGTCCTCTACCCCTGCTCTGGCCCATCCCATATTAACCAAGCTACCCCGCCACCCTTTCCTTCCTGCCTGTCCTTTCAAAAGGTCACATACCCTAAATATTTAGTTCCCCGCTTTGATCTCTGTGTAACCACGTCTCCATAATGGCTATAAGGTCTTACCCATTAACCTCTATTTGTGCCATTAATTCATTTATTTTGTTCTGAATACTGCATGCGTTTAAGTAAAGAGCCATTCATTTTGCCTTTTTACCATTTCTCCCCCCTTTGACCCTTTTTGCTGCTTTTTAAAAACGTTTGTACACTCTGTCCATTCCTGTCACACTCTGGGTATCATTACCTAAATAGCTGCCTTGCAAAGCTGCCATATACTTTTGCTTTGTAAGCCTATGTATTCCCTTTCCAGAACCCTCCCCCCATCTATTTGGTTTAAAGTCCTCTCTACAGCCCTAGTTATTTGATTCGCCAGGACACTGGTCCCAGCGCGGTTCAAGTGAAGCCCATCCCACCGGAACAGCTCCCTTCTACCCCAGCACTGGTGCCAGTGCCCCATGAACTGAAACCCATTCCTCCCACACCAATCTTTGAGCCAGGTATTTAACTCCTTGACTTTATTTACCATATGCCAGTTTGCCCGTGGCTCAGGTAGTAATCCTGAGATTATTACCTTAGAGGTTCTGCTTTTTAATTTAGCTCCTAACTGTTCAAATTATTTCAGCAGAACCCCCTTTCTAGTCCGATCAATGTTGTTGGTACCAATGTGGATGACGACAACTGGATCCCTCCCCCAGCAATCCAAGTTCCTCTACAGCCCTGAGGAGATGTCCTTAATCCTGGCACCGGACAGGCAACACAGCCTTGGGGACTCATGTTTACGGCTGTAGGGAACAGTATCTAACTCCCTAGTTATACTGTCCCTACCACTATTACATTCCTATTTCCTCCCCCAACTTGAATGGCTCCCTGTACCATGATGCCGTGGTCAGTTCGTTCAGCCTCCCTGCAGTTCCCGCTCTCGTCTACGCAGCTTGCAAGAACCTCATAACTGTTGTACATTTGCAGGGGCCAAGGCTCCTCGAATGCTACCCCTGGGTCTCCATACCTGCCTCACCTGCAGTCACACCCTCCTGTCCCTGATCACAGACCAAATTTGAATTACCTAATCTGAGGGGTGTGACTGCCTCCTGGAGCAAAGTGTCCAGGTAACTTTCCCCCCCACTGCAATGTCTGCAGCTCAGACTCCAGCTCCTTATCTCAGATCCAAAGTTCCTCGAGCTGCAAACACTTACTTCAGATGTGTTCGGCTTGGATCACCTTGGTGTCCAGCAGCTCCCACATGCTGCAGTAGCAACACATCACCTGTCCTGCCATCGCTTTTGTATTTAATTTAATTTATTAATTAATTACCCTGGTCTCCCTGCTGTTTACACTTAAAGAATCCGCAGCTCTTTACAATTTATTGTAATTAATTTTTACACCAGTATCAATCTTATACTTAACAAGCTATTTTTAGGAAAGAAAAAATAAACACGAGAGACATAAACACAAAACCAAACACCTTAATTTCACTTTAAAGACTAGAAATACTCAACCATTTGTACTCACCAATCAGCTGCTCTCTACGTGCTTTTTAAAATGAACTCCCCTCACTCTCAGCACACTTTTAAAAATGAACTCCCCTCATTCTCCGCACACTTTTAAAAATGAACTCCCCTCATTCTCTACACTTTTTAAAATGAACTCCCCTCACTCTCCACACACTTTTTAAAATGAACTCCCCTCACTCTCCACACTTTTAAAAATGAACCCCCCTCACTCTCCACACGCTTTTTATAATGAACTCCCCTCACTGTCCCTCCACACACTTTTTAAAATGAACTCCCCTCACTCTCCACATGCTTTTTAAAATGAACTCCCTTCACTCTTCGTGCTCTTTTTAAAATGAACAGGACTGGAAGTAGGCACAGATAGTACCTATATTTACAAAAGAGAACAGAATTTACCCAGGAAACTACAATCCCATTAATTTACTGTTAGTAATAGGTAAGTAATGGTATCTACTTCAAGGGGCAGGCTATAGGAGCACATGTACAGTAATAAATGTAATATAAAAAACATCTAACATAGGTTTATACAGGGAGGTTCCTGTCATAAAAACATCCATTGATTCTTTGACGTAAGGTCGTTAACAAATAGGCAGACCTGTATTTTTATTAAACCTTATCACATTCTCAGAAACATTTCAACCAATCTATGTAAATTGAGCTGCTTTATGTTGCAGTTATACAGGGAAATGACCCAAGCGTTTTTGTGCACAGTGCGAACTCACAAATAACATTATGATGGAAAAGAAGAAAGCCTTATATAACAACTTTCATACCCACTGGATGTCCCAAAGTGCTTTACAATCAGTGAAGTGCTTTTGAAGTATAGTCACTGTTGTAATTTAGGAAACAAAACAGCTAGTTTAGAATCACGGAATCATAGAAAGTTTACGGCACAGAAAGAGGCCACTTGGCCTATTGTGTCTGTTCCGAACAAAAATCAAGACACCAGGCCTAATCCCACTTCCTAGCATTTGGTCCATAGCCCTGCAGATTATGGCAGTTCAAGTGCATATTCGGACACCTTTTAAATGAATTGAGGGTTTCTACCTCTACTACCCTTTGAGGCAGAGAGTTTCAGATCCTACTACCCTCAGGATGAAAAAAATCTTTCCTCACCTCCCCTATAATCCTTCAACCAATCACTTTAAATCTATGCCTCCTGACCTCTCTGCTAAGGGAAACAGGTCCTTTCCATCCACTCAATCAGGCCTCTCACAATTTTGTACATCTCAATCAAATCTCCCCTCAGCCTCATCTTTTGCAAGGAGAACAACTCCAGCCTATCCAATCTTTCCCCATGGCTGTAATTTTCCAGTCCTGGCAGCATCCTCGTAAATCTCCTCGAGTGCAATTACATCCTTTCTGTAATGAGATGACCAGAATTGCACATGGTACTTAAGTTGTGGCCCAACTAATGTTTTATATTAGCACACTCCCACAAACAGCATTATGATAATTAGATAATTTGTTTTTTGTGATGTTGATTGATGGATAAAGATTTAATTTCCAGGACACCGGGGGTAACTTCCCTGCTCTTTTTTGGAATAGTAGCAGGGAATCTTTTACATTTACCTGAGAGGCTGTTGGGGCATCTGTTTAATATCTCATTCAAAAGACTACACCTTTGACAGTGTTGCACTCCCTCACTACTGCACTAGAATGTCAGCCTAGATTGCTGTGTTCAACTCCTTGTATGGTACTTGAACCCACAATCTTTTGATTGCAAGGCAGGGTTGTTACCAACTAAACCATGGCTGACACACAATGATGAACAGTGCCATAGATATCCAACCACAAAGGCAGACACGGCCTTGGTTTAACTTAATGTCTAAATGAAGCATCTCAAACAATTCAGTACTTTACTGAAGTGTCAGCCTGGATTATGCTAATTGTTATGACGCAGCAGATGATGTGTGCCAGGTGGACCAAATCCATGAGGGAAACTTGATCGCGCTATCATAACGGTTTTGCAATTTGTATTTATTTCGAGATGTGTGCACTGAATTCAGAAGTAATAAGACTTTTAGAGATTTAAAAAAATTAAATTAAAAAATTTATTAACAAAAGGAAAGATTTCAAGCACATACATAAGACTAAAAATTACTACTATATTAGCTCCTAACATTCCTAATTAACCTGACTTCCAGTTACACTCCCTTTAAGGCAACGGTCCAAACATAGATTTTAGATTTTAAACAGATCCAGCAAATTAACAAAATACCCTGGACACTGGAATTCTAAATGACTTTTCTCCAGTTTCAGTTTCAGTAGACAGCAGACTTGTGCACAAATGCTGGAGGCTTCATTAAGGCTATTTCATACACTTCTGTTAGATCTCACAATGCCTTCTTCTGACACATAGCCTCATACTCCTTTATATATGTTTCTCTATTCTTAATATTTCAATTCTACTGTTTCATAGGTCTTTGAAACTTTATCTCCCTCATAACATAAAAACTTTCATGTTGTCACTATATATTGGGCTTTGGGAAAAATAAACACATTCCTTAGCCTTGCTTATTTGGCTAATTGTAAACAGACTAAAATCCCTTTGAAATCCAAATCTCACTTTATCTATCTAAAAATGCAAATTCCCTCCACACCCTACATGCTAAGCCAGCATCCATGTTTATTCATTAGCATGCCAAGCACCTAGCTTCTTTTGATGAGCCTACTTGACTCTAAATGTAATTAAATAACACACAGACAGATCCAACTACTTACCCCATAAACCTACTTTACAATAAAGCAGAAAAAAATATGAAAATTATTATACTTTCGTGACATATTGTCTGTCTTGAGGATCAAGTGATGACCTTCTGAATCAGAGGTGAGGATGCTACCAGAGTCAGTTGTCATTTAGTTAATGGTGTCCCCTACAATACAGCTTAGTTAGATGTTTAGAAAAATTTGAATGAAGTTTCATAAGGGAAACAACTAAACAGCTAGGGCGTAAGGACCGTTTAGGACTCAAGTTAAAAACAGGAAACAACGTGTGCTCATTAATAATGCTGTGTCAAACTAGGAAAGCAGGGAAGTGTTCAGAAGAACCCCAGATGGGGTTGGGGTCCAGTTGTTACTCTACTTTAATGACCTGGATACAGACATCATCTAACCAGGTTGCCAACACCTAACACTAGGAGTGGAATTTTATGTCTCCTGCTGGTGGGATTTTCCGGTCCCACCCAAGTCAATGGACTTTTGAATGGCTCACCATATTTTATTGCCCCGCCCCTACCGCAACAGGGCCTTAAACTTCCTCCCGAGGGAATTGGGAGGAAACAAAAGATTCAGATAAAGATTTACAAAACTAGATTTAGATTCGTAATGCAAATAGCCAGACATATACCAAGTAAAATTGAATTATAATTATAGTATCAAAGAACGATACACCTTAGAAGGAAGTAATTTAGCCCAAGGTGCTGCACTGGGAAATGCAAAAGATTGGTTAGATAAATGTGCAACACAGGTATACAATAAATAGAAAGGAAGTAGCACAGGAATACTCAAAGAAAGACCTGTGAATAGAAGTAAACATTATACTTTCAATATACACATGTGACAAAACAATTGAAAAACTAAAGGAATGCTGTAATATATCTTTTTGGCATGAAATCTCTTACTGAGAGGGCTGACAAGATCTTGGTTTAATGTTGTTTCTAAAATATGGCACTTCCAACAGTGCAACACTCCCTCAGTACTGCACTGTGAGGGCTGAATTTCATGGTGCCTGCAGCAGTGGGATAGGAGATGGGGGGAGACAGGTGGAAATATTGTGAAGGGAGATGCTCGCCTGGATCTCTGGCGTTGTGACATAATTCTGCATTTTTTGAGTGGTGGGAAAGATCGAAGACGATAGTGCTGCTATGATGAGGCAAGACTGCAATTAAGCTCAGTGACAAGGTGGTTAAGATTAATTTGCATGCGTCTTACCGTGGTTTTACACAGGGTTTTGCATTTTATGAATGGTGCTTGGGATCATGGGCCTTCAGATCCCCCACTAGTTAAAGCTGGAAGTCAGCCATGGTGAGATTGATGGTTGACTGTTGGTTGCTTTGAAAGAGAAGAGTGGGGAGCAGAGGTCATTGCTGGCTTGTGGCGGCAGATCTCTAAGGGCGGAAGCTGCTTGGGGTGGTGGACTTTTATCCAAGATTGGGAGAGGCTTATGTTGGTGGACTCTCAGCAATGGATGCAGAGGGGTACTGGCAGACGTTTAGAGGGGATTGACAAGGGTAAAGCCCCAGGGGAGGTCAACACAAAGGACAGTGCACAAGATGCAGAGAGACTGACTACCATGGTACTCATCCACTCAGTCTTCATGAATCCCCGTGTGGAGCAGGAGCAGCACAGAGAGAGGGAGGACCAAGCGCTGGATGCATCACTGCAGCAACACAGGAGCAGCAAGAGTACCAGTTTCTGGCTGGGCAAGCCACAGAAGGGCACATAAGGGACTGGCAGCAAGCGGCTGAACTGAGAAGGGCCTATCTGTGGCCAAGTGTGTACTGGACATGCCTCAAGTGAGGCTGTCACTGACTTATGTGCCTTGCTGCAGGACAAGCTGCAACCCATGGGCTTTGGTAATACCCAGCGAAAATCACTGTGGCACTCAACTTTTATGCACCCTAATCTTTCCAGAAATCGATCAGGGAATTGTATGGAATCTCCCAGGCAACAGTCTGTCAGTGCATCAAGGAGGTGACCAATGTCTTACTCGAGGGTAGATGACTATATGCACTATTGGATCAACAAGGACAGTTAGCTGGAGAAGTCCATTGGGTTTGTGGCCATCGCTGGATTCACCAGATGCAGGGTGTGATCAAGGCTCCCATGGACCAGCCAATCGCCTTCATTAACAGGAAGGGCTTCCATTCCATCAAGGTGCAACTGGTCTGCTACCACAAAAACTGGATCCTTTGGGTGTGTGCATGGTCCCCAGAAAGCAGTCACAATGCATACATAATTTGGCAGTGCCAGGTATCACAGCTTTTCTGACCTCTTGCCTGCCTTTGGGGATGGATACTGGGAGATAAGGGCCACCCACTGAGGACATGGCAACTAACACCTGTGAGGAAACCTTGCACTGCAGCTGAGGAAAGGTATAATACCTGCCACGGGTTGAACTGAGCGACCATAAAGATGGCCATTGTGCTGCGGAAGGTGAGGTTCCGGTGCCTTGACTGATCCGGTGGAGTGCTTCAGTAACACCCAGCGAGGGTCTGTTGTATTGTCATGTCTGCACAATCTAGCACTGCAGAGCAGGGACGTCTTGCATAATGAGCCTGTCCACCATCTACAAGGCTCAATTCAGGAGTGTGATGGAATACTCTTCACTTGCCTAGATGCGTGTAGTTCCACCAATATTCAAGAAGCTTGACACCATCCAAGTCAAAGCAGCCAGCTTGATTGGCACCCCATCCACCACCTTAAGCATTCACTCCCTCCACCTCTGATGCAGAATGGTGGCAGTGTGTACCATCTAAAAGATGCACTGCAGCAGCTCACCGAGCTGCCTGTGACAGCACCTTCCAAACCCGTGACCTCAACCACCTCGAAGGCAAAAGGCAGCAGATGCATGGGAACACCATCGCCTGCAAGTTCCCTTCCATACCACACATCACCCTGACTTGGAATTATATCGACGTTCCTTTACTGTCACTGAGGCAAAATCCTGGAACTCCCTTCTTAATAGCACTGTAGGTTTACCTGCACCAGATGGAATGCAGTGGTTCAAGAAGGCAGCTCACCACCACCTTCTCATGGGCAATTAGGGATGGGCAATAAGTGTTGGCCTAGCCAGCGACACCCACATCCCATGAAAGAATAACACAAATGAGGACATAGTTAATTGCTATTCCTCATTGGATGTGGAGGAGACTGGTGAGCAGGCAGCACAGGATGATGAACCCCTTTTACCAGAAGCAAGGGGAATTGAGAGGCTCAGAAGGAAGATTCAGGATAATCTCATACATTCCTGATTCCTGTGACCCTGATGCCCTTTGAAAGTCATTGCAATAAGGACTCACCTTAATGTAGACTAGATATCACCTCTTTCCTATCACACTCCTGCGCCTTGTGCCCACGTTCATCACTACACTTGCAGAACTGAGGAGCTGACCAACCGCGGCCTATCCCAACACCAGCAGCCCATTGAGTGACCAAGGATGAAGGTGGCATCTGACAAGACAGTAATCAATGCATGAATGATTAACAACTGTAACTGTAACAAAGATTTACTGGCACTACTCTATCAGGCCTTAACAAATGGAAAGTTTAAACACCCGTGAACTCCTGATGCATCTTCTTAACACACTTACATGTGCGTCTATGTGATGCTGCCCTGTGCTTGCAGCTGAGCTGGAGGTAGACTGCTGATCAAGCTGCACCATAGCCCAGGATGATTTTTGTGGCTGTTCTCTGCCTTCCTGAGTCCTGGAGAGCCTCAGCATGCTGAAGGTACCCTGTGGAGGTGCAGGAAGCCATGTGCACACACCCCTGAGACTCATGACTTGCATAGACTCTTCCAATGTCCATTCATGGCTGTGCATAGCCTCTGGCATCTCCACCAGATGTTCTCTTAACACTCGTTGAAACTCCGTGGGGTTCCATGTTTCTGTCAGCAGAGGCCATCATTAGCCTGGATGGGCCTGGCATCCCACAGTTCTCCTGCAAGCAGAAGGGACGGTTCAGTGAGTTCTCTCACAACAAGACTGCCACAACACATTTCCTGGTAGCACAATCCCTCGGGCATTAGGCCGGAAGGATCTACAATCCCTCAATGTCATGTTGAGCTTGAAATCCATTCATCCATTCTCACCATCCTGGTCCCAAACATTCCTTCCAAGTGAAACAGTGATTTACTTGTATATTGCTGAAAAAAGACACATATTGTCGATACTTTTCTTCTTGCACTCATCAGGGCAAATTGCACGAATACCAAATGTAAAGGGAACAATAATTTATATTTCATGATAAGAGAGTGCTCATTGGTTGGCAAGTTGACTCTTATTGGTAGAGGTGTTGCCATGGAGAGTGACCATCGAGAAAGCCATTGGCTGCTGAAGGTGAGATTCTGGTTCCTTGACTGTTCCGGTGGAGTGCTACAGAAAGCCCCAGCGAGGCTGCTCACGATGCAGTCTCCTCTACTTGGAGAAACTAAATGCAGACTGTGAGGATGCTTTGCGGAACACCTTCATTAAGATCGCAAGCACGACCCTGAGCTTCCTGTCACTTGTTATTTTTATTATTAATTCACTGGGATGTGGGCTTCGCTGGCTGGGCCAGCATTTATTGCCCATCCCTAGTTGCCCTTGAGAAGGTGGTGCTGAGCTGCCATCTTGAACTGTTGCAGTCCATGTGGTGTAGGTACACCCACAGTGCTGTTAGGACGGGAGTTCCAGGATTTTGACCCAGCGACAGTGAAGGAACAGCGATATATTTCCAAGTCAGGATGGTGAGTGACTTGGAGGGGAACTGGCAGGTGGTGGTGTTCTCATCTATCTGCTGCCTTTGTCCTTCTAGATGGTAGTGGTTGTGGGTTTGGAAGGTGCTGCCTAAGGAACCTTGGTGAATTCTTGCAGTGCATCTTGTAGATGGTACATACAGCTGCTATTGTGCATCGGTGGTGGAGGGAGTGAATGTTTGTGGATGTGGTGCCAATCAAGTGGGCTGCTTTGCGCTGGATGGTATCAAGCTTCTTAAGTGTTGTGGGAGCTGCACTCATCCAGGCAAGTGGGGAATATTCCATCACACTCCTGACTTGTGCCTTGTAGATAGTGAACAGGCTTTGGGGAGTCAGGAGGTGAGTTACTCGTCACAGGATTCCTAGCCTCTGACCTGCTCTTGTAGCCGTATTATTTATATGGTAAGTCCAGTTCAGTTTCTGGTCAATGGTAACCCCCAGGATGTTGATACTGGAGGATTCAGTGATGATAATGCCATTGAATATCAAGGGGCGATGGGTAGATTTTCTCTTGTTGGAGATTGTCATTGCCTGACACTTGTGTGGTGTGAATGTTACTTGCCACTTGTCAGCCCAAGCCTGGATATTGTCCAGGTCTTGCTGCATTTAGACATGGACTGCTTCAGTATCTGAGGAGTTGTGAATGGTGCTAAACATTGTGCAATCATCAGCGAACATCCCCACTTCTGACCTTATGATGGAAGGAAAGTCATTGATGAAGCAGCTGAAGATGGTTGACCCTAGGACACTACTGGGGAACTCCTTCAGCGATAGTCTGGAGCTTAGATGACTGATCTCCAACAGCCACAACCATATTCCTTTGTGGTAGGTATGGCTCTAACCAGTGGAGAGTGTTCCCCCTAATTCCCATTGACTCCAGTTTTGCTAGGGCTCCTTGATGCCACACTCGGTCAAATGCAGCCTTGACGTCAAGGGCAGTCACTCTCACCTCGCCTTGTCATCTGAATTCTCTTCTTTGTTCCCACTCTGACCTTTCTGTCCTTGATCTGCTACAGTATTCCAAGGAAGCTCAAAGCAAGCTCAAGGCACAGCACCTCATTTTTTGACTAGGCACTTTATAACTTTCTGGACTCAATAGTCAGCTCAACAATTTTAGATTATAACCTCTGCCCCTATTTTTGCTGGTTCAGTTTTTTTCTCTCTGTTGTTTCTTTCTTAATCCCTTTACTTTGTGTTTGGATGCTTGCTATCTTGCCGTTCACACTTAATCTAGACACAACTTTAGTTCCTTTAATTTATCCATTACCACTCCCTTGGCTTTAGTACCATGAAAACTTTTGCCATTTATTCTCTCCTGCCCTCCAGCCTGTCAGAGACCTTCCCTTTTGTCCCTTCCACCATCCCATCTTTCACTTGCCCAAAACCTGTTACTTTTCTAACTTTTCTCAGTTCTGATGAAAGGTCACAGACCTGAAACGTTAATTCTGTTTCTCTCTCCACATGTGCTGCCTGACCTGCTGAGATCAGTATTTCCAGTATTTTCTGCCTGTATAGAAAGATTGATTTGAACTGTTGCTTTTGTTCTTCAAATATACTGATACATATGGCTGTCTTTTTCGAATGAAAAGAATCGGCACACAGGAATGGAAATGGTAATGGCATGATTTGGCTTTTAGATCTAGAGACCTTGAGAATGGGACAATCTGGTGTCATTAGAATTATCTTTTCTTTTGAGATGTCCAAGAAGCTGATAATCCTGTGTGCTGATGCCTCCTCTCTGATTCCTGGTCAAGTAAATAGACTAGTTCACTGCCTGTCATGTTCTGGATAGCTGCTCAGTAGACCTGGATGTCAATGTTACTGAATCCAAATGATTTAGGAACATAGGAATGTGGAAAATTGCTAGATGAAAAAATAACCAAAGTCCACCCCATTCACCTTCTACCATCCTGGAAGTCACATGATATAATGATAATGGTTTTGTTGACCAATTACAGCAATCCATCTCTATCAATTAGTCTAACAAACAAAGACACAAGGTGAGGAAAAGCCCAGTAGTGGAAAGAATGTTACTCATTTCATATGACAGTGTTGTCCAATAAGATTTCGATGTTTGCCAAACTTGTGGCAAATAAGGTCACCATATTTACCACATGATACAAAATATATGCAATATTAATCAAATTAATAAGCAATCTTTTGAAAACTGGTTGGAGGTTTTAAACCACCAGCAATCAAGACCGACACACACAGCCAAAACCAGGAGAATAGCTTTAAAAGAGTTTTGCAAACCAACTGTTCAACAAACAAGCCCTCTGTATACTCTCTCAACCTTTTAACTGAAGTGTTCTGTTTCTGACACTGTGCTCCATTTTATTTTGATAAGCAAAATTCTTCAAGAGCAAACTGTCTCTATTTGGTCAGAATTGATAGACTAGGAGACTCGGGGAGGGAATCTCTGCATTGGTTTCTGCACTCTGACTTTTGCTTTGCTTATGCTCTGTTGCCTGCATTTTCCAAATACAGCGTTTGGACATTTAATAGACCTTTGGCTCATGGCCAACCTCCTGTAGTCTCCTTTTAAGCCAATAAAGCCCTATTCCTCAATTGTTTGCTTCAACAGATTTATTAAGATGAAAGCTGACCACATTAGGATGCTCCTGTACTGCCACAGCTTGTTAAAATTGTACATTTCAACCTTCATTAGGCAGGCGTGCAGCACTGTCTGTCACTTAAGTACCTCAACATATTTTGCAAAAACCACCTGCTACCAGCTAAACAAAACCAAATTCTTCAGTTCGCATGCCCTGTGTCATTAGATTCTCCAAAGAAATGTCAAGAACAACCGGACTGCTGTCCTCTGAGGGCTAGCCCTACTTTCACAGTGCTTCACAGAGTGATCCCACGGATTGAAATGTATCATCATTTTGATGCACTGAGAGAGAGCAGGAACAGAGAAGGTAACAAATGGCGGACTATTTTTCTTGTTTCTTTGAGCAAGTAGCCCTTCAGCTTCCAGGTCACGAGAAACCTGATACGTGAACTACATTCTGATAAATGTAATTGTGGTCTGACCGTTATGTGACTCCTGTCTAATAGCAAAGTGGTTGATTCTTCCTTGCTTAATTAGGGAAGAGCGACAAATAGTGGCTTCGTGAGTGACACCCGTACTCATACCCAGTGCTGCAACTTGTGTGGTTTTAAAAATGGACAGCATCAGTTTGTCACAGTCCTACGGCTGATTTGCCACATGTGACAAGCGTATTGGACAACACTGCCACGTGTCTCAAATTACTCATATTTACTTGTATGCCATATGTCTCAAAATGTTATTTTATGAAAACATTTGTACTTACATTTGAATTAATAAATATTAATTGTTTCCACCATCTCATTGGAGAGCCTGTTCCGTGCACTCAATCACTGAAATAATGGGGGGAATTTTAACCACAAAAAAATGAGTGCGTTTGGGTCAGTTAGAGGGTTAAGGACTTAAAAATCAGAAACCCAACTGCAATGGAGGCCAGATGACCAACCTGCTCCAAAGAGGTAGGTTGGTACTTTGAGTATTATTGTGAGGCTGCCATCCACATAGTTATTGAATTTGTTGAAATAACTGTGGATGGCCAGGTTTTTGGGGCTTCAGGAAGCCTTGTGGCTACACCCTGGCAAGGACTGTCAGATTTGGGAAGTAAGTGACTTTACACCTGTAGTATAAGGGGTTAATGCTGTGTGATATGTTAATGAGACTGTATACATCATCACAGGAAGTGATGGCATGACTCATAATCTTGCTCTCGTAGACCACATGGCAAGCTGAAGGCACTGTAAGATAGTTCTCAAATAAAAGTTAATGTTTTCTTTACCTCAACAGACTCTGTAAATATTCTCTGTTAGCACAAGGCCAAGGATATTAGAAGAGCTATTTGCTGGATTCAACATTCGTGCCTGAAATCCCCAGACTGCAATCAGTTAACCCTTGCCTCCCAACTTTCCCTAAGAGGCTTTGAACATAACTCCCAAGTCTCCTGTTGCCTCCCAAGGCCTCCAATCTCCGGCCTCCCAAGGCCTCCTCCCTCCCAAGCCTCCCACACCCCTCCCTAGGGCTCTGACCCCTTTCCCAGGCCTTCAATCCACCCAATAAGCCTCCAAACACCCAGCAAAACCTCTGATTCCATTCCCAGGCCTGTGATTGACAGTCCTGCTCCTAGCACAGGACTAGCAAATTGCTACCCCAGCTATCGGCTCTAACCCCCCATCGGCATTGATTCGCCCCAATCAAACCGCTGTTGTGATGGTACCCTCCAATTGACTCTTCTCCTCCCTGTCGAGATTGCCACCCCGATCAACAACCCCGCCAAGCCAATTACCCACCCCTACCATGGATCAACCCCCAATACCCTCCCCCCACCATGGATGTTGACTTACCTGGTCTTGCGGCTTCCACTAGTCAGTTCCCTGTCCGACTCAAGGCCAAGCCTGTCAATCTCCAAGTGGGGAACCAGTTACGCTTTTACTGTTGAATCAAAAGTTGAGGACAATACCTGCCCCCAGCAGGTCAGTTAAGTTAAAATTAAGCCAAATATTTCTTGCAGATTGATTTTGAATTTACTTCCCTTCAAGCGCAGGTTGTGTCTATTGCTTCTATAGTTTCACTATTAACCTTGAGACTTTGTGCTGTTTTGTCTCCCTATCATGGATATTAACTTTGCACAATTCAGTTTTAGTTAAAGAATCAGACAGTATCCTTGATTAAACCAGCTCACTGATTTAAATTGCTAATAAAACCAGCAATGTAAATAGCAGAAGTTTTCTATAATCTGAATCAGCTAATTGTGTGCTCATTATGAATGCCAGGTAATTATCAGACACAATTTCCTGAGAACTTATTAATGGCAGGAGAGCCTGATTCTCTTCCGTTCTTTGCTGCCCTGGTCCAATTGCTGAGAAGAGTAAAAAGGAAAAACTTTCATTCATATAGAACTTTTGAAAGCAGCCAATGAAGGTCCCACTAAATAGCAATGATTGCCTGCTTTGAGGTTCAGCCTTGGTTGAGGGGAAAACGGTGGTCAATACACCAGAGAGAACACTGCTGCTCTTTTATGAAAGGATGCCATGGGATCTTTGGCACCCAACTGAAAGGGTAGATGGGGCCTTGGTTTAACATTTCGCCTGAAGGACAATGCAGCACTCCTTCAGTACTGCCTTGATTTTTGTGTTCAAGTCTTGGAAGTCAGAGTTGAGCTCGCTACCTTCTTGGAGGCAAGAATGATAACAGTAACTCACAGCTGACAGCTGTGTAAACATCAAACATGATAATATCATCATAAATGTAAATTAGATTTAGATTGAAATTATAATTATATTGACTTGTTTTAGTTTATTTTAATGTATGTTTAACACAGAGACCAGTAGATGCTAAATTAAATTACATAATCTATCAAAGTCAATGAAGTGGTGAAGGATGATCGGATAAAGGGGGAGGAGAGAGGGAGAGGGGGCAGGAGCAGTGTGAGGAGAGATTTTGATCGGAAGATGGAGGCGTGTAGAGATGTTGGTTGAGGGAGTGGGGGTTGGGACAGTGAGTGTGGCAGCGATTGAGAGAGGGATTGTGGATGGGGAAAGCAATTGGGGGAGGGAATGGAGCAGGAACAGGGAAAGTGGTGTGCAATGATTGATAGATGGAGATGATAGCAACTGGGGAAGGGGCAGTATTGGGAGAGGGAATTGTAAGCATTTCAGAAAGGAAGGAAGCAGTGATTGAGAGTGAAGGGAAGGGGAGGGGAGGCTGTGATTGGGGGCGATGGAGGGGAGGAGCGCAGCGATTGTGAAAGGGAGGGGAAAGTGATTTGAGAGAAGGTAGATCAGTGATTGGGAGAAGGTATGACAGTGATTGGTAGAGGGAGAGGAAGTGATTAGGATTTATTGGCGGGTGATCAGCTCAGTGTGTGCAATATTGAAAGGTTATTTGGGCTTCTGTGCTGCATGATACTGTGATTTCCACCAGTTGCTGGACTGGGCTGATTCAGTGCAGGTTAGTTAATTATGTATAATACTCAATAAACTCAGTGTGAGGTGATACAGAAATCAGCAAGCAACCAAAACTAATCCTACATGCAATGTGGTCAACATTAAAGTAAAGCAAAGAAAAATGCTTTCCTTTTCTTACATTTACCAAGTTTCAGGGCCTTGGCTCAGTGGTAGCAGTCTAGATTATGAGCCTGAAGATTCAAAGCCAACTCTAGGGGCTTGAATACAAAATCCAGGCTGAAATTTAAGTGTCATACTGAAGGCATGCTGCACTGTTGGAGGTGCCAATTTTCAGATGCGACAGTAAATCAAGCCCATGTCTGTCCTCTTAGGTTTATGTTAAGTTCACCCAAAGAAACATAGATTTACCAGAGCAGTCTCTCCAGATTTTATAGTTATATACCTTTGGACTTGCATTTTGGTGCAGGGCCCCACCACTGTTGATACATAAAGCACATGTGACTCGTACATCTAGAAAACTCTTTGAAAAACAATTAATGTTTTGAAGTTGAATCAGTGAGACAGAGCTCTACTCAAACAAGTCAGGAATTATTACAACTCACAAACGCAAATGGCTTCATGATACTGGCCATTAACAGAAGCACAGAATCTTAACAGTGAAGAAGGAGACCATTCGGTCCATTGAGTCTGCATGGCTGTCAGAAAGAGCATTCTTCCCCTGCCTTATCCCCATAACCTTGCACATTCTTTTTTTTCAGATAGCAATCCAATTCCCTTTTGAATAGCTCGATCGAGGCTGCCTCCATCACCCTCTCAGGAAGTTTGTTCCAGACTCCAACCACCCCCTGGATGAAACAAATTTTCCTCATATCACATTTACTCCTTTGGCCAATTATTTTGAATCTGTGTCCTCTAGTTCTTGATGCTCTCTTGAGTGGGAACAGTTTATCACTATTTACCCTGTCCATACCCCTCGGGATCATGAATACCTCTGTCAAGACTCCTCTCAGCCTTCTTTTCTCCAAGGAAAACGGACCCAACCTCCCCAAACTATCCTCATAGTTCCAGTTCTTTATCCCTGAAATCATTCTTCTGAATCTCCTCTGTACCCTCTCCAATGCCTTCACATCCTTCCTCAAGTATGACGCCCAGAACTGAACACAGTACTCCAGATGAGGCCTATCTAGTGTCTTCTACAAGTTCAATATGACCTCCTTACATTTGTACTCAATGCCCCTATTAATAAAGCCCAAGATGCTATTTGCTTTATTAACTGCTCTCTCAACATGCCCTGCCATCTTCAATGACTTATGTACATATACACCGAGGTCCCGCTATTCCTGCACCTCCTTTAGAGTTTCTCCTTTTATTTTACACTGTCTCACCATATTCTTCCTGCCAAAACGAATCACCTCGCACTTCTCTGCATTGAACTTCATCTGCCACTTGTCTGCCCAATCTACCAACATGCCTATGTCCTTTTAAAGTTCAAGACTACCCTCATCACAGTTGACAACATTTCCAATCTTCATATTATCTGCAATTGAAATCATGCCCTGAACACCACAGTCTAGGTTATTAATATATATTAAGAAGAGCAATGGTACCAACACTGGCCCCTGGGGAACTCCACTACAGACCTTCCTCCAATCTGAAAAACAACCATTTATCACTACTCTCTGTTTCCTGTCACTCAGCCAATTTCTTATCCAAGTGCCTACTTTCCCTTTTATTGCATGAGTTAGAATTTTGCTCACGAGTCTGTTGTGTGGCACTGTAACAAATGCCTTTTGAAAATCCATATAGACCACATCAACAGCATTGCCCTTATCAGCCTTCTCTGTTACCTCCTCAAAAAACTCCAGCAAGTCATTTAAACATGAATTTCGCCTGATGAACCCATGCTGGCTTTCCTTAATTATTCTGCACTTGTCTAAGGGACTATTGATTTTGTCCCAAATTATAGTTTCCAGCAGTTTCATGACCACTGAAGTCAAACTGACTGGATTGTAGTTGCCAGCTTTATCCTTACATCTCTTTTTTGAACAAGGGTGTAGCATTCACAATTCTCCAGCTCTCTGGCACCACCTGTGTGTCTAAGGAAGACTGGAAGATTATCACCAGTGCCTCTGCAATTTCTATTCTCACTTCCGTCAGTACCCTTGGATGCATCTCATCTGGTTCTGGTACCTTATCTATTTTAAGTAAAGATAGACTTTCTAACACCGCCTCTTTCTCAATCGTAAATTCTTCTGGTGTACCAGTTACCTCCTCTCTCACTTCAGCCTTGGTAGCATCTTCGTCTTTTGTGAAAACAGATACAAAGTACTCACTTAATACCTCCGCTATTTCTCCTGCCTTCAAGTACAAGTCCCCTTTTTTATCCCTAATCGGCCCTACTCTTTCTTTTACCACCCTTTCATTATTTATATGCTTATAGCAGAACTTGGGATTCCCTTTTATGTTCGATGTCAGTGTCTTTTCATGCTCTCTCCTTGCTTTTTTAAATAGCTTTTTCACTTTGTCTCTGGTCCTTTTATATTCAGCCTGATTCTCCATTGTACGTTCTACCTGTCATGCGTCGGATGCTTCTTCCTTTTCTCTTCACCTCTATCTTTCTTGTCGATCAGGGCGCTCTGTATTTCCTTGTCCTACTTTTCCCTTGAAGGGGAGACTGGGAACCCTGACATTGCCTGCAATACTTTTTCTTTGAAGGTGGTCCATTGTTCAGCCACTGGGTGGAATCCTCCGTGCCCACTGGTGTCGGGCGTCATGGCGGGCGTGAGCGAACAATATGGCAGGAAGGCCAAAAATCGGTTTCACAACGCCGTGAAAACCATTTGCAATCGTCCGCTCTGCCCATCACTGACAGGCCGCATTTCCCACCGTTGGAGGTCGGGAACTTCACTGTAAGACATCTGCATATCATGCTCACCGGAATTATCCCCCTACGCAGGATCATCTGAGCATGTTGGCGTGCAATCATGCCGACGTGTTTCACAACAGCATTTGAAGGTGTACGCCTGGCGAGCTGCACTTCGAGAGGATCTCGGAGGTGAGTGCACAGTAACGTTGTGCAGCGCTTGCAAGGGTCGCCTATTGGACTTCAAGGCTGCGGCGCTGCACATTCAGGTGAGGGCACAGGCAAGTCGCTTTTTCCTGGCTGGCAGTGCGGCGTCGGGGCAAGGGCTGCACTATGGTTGAGGCGAGTTATTGGGGGGAGGCGGTGCAAGGGCTTCATTGCGGTTGGCGGGGAGAGTTAGCGGGTGCAAGTGCTGCACTGCAGTTGATGATAGTTCACAAGCACGTGCGGGGGTGTGGTGGAGGAAAGCAGCCATGCATTAGGGGAACCTATAAAGTGACCATTCCTCTGCAGCTGAGACAGTTCAGGCGTGGCCGCATTGATATGATTTGAGTTGCGCCACTAACTTATCTGCCCACTCAAGCAACACAGCTACGAAAATGCCACCACATGCCACCCCTCGGGCACAGACAGCAAACTACTGAGCGTTTTAGTGAACTGCAGAACAATTGGATGATCGGGAACATTGTACAGTCTCCTTGCAAAATCTGTCCATGGAACAGTCACTGTTGAAGGCACTCACAGCATCTTGCAATGTCTTCATTCAGGTTTGACCAATTTCCCCCATGGTTCAAGCTAACAGTGTAGCCTTGCAGTGTAGGTGAGGAGAATGCCTGCGCCTGAGCTGAGAGCACAGCATGCAGTCCAATGGGCAAAGCTGCTGCCAATTGGTATGGTGGAGTGTGGCGGAGTTGGGTGGAGTTTCAGACAGGCCATCCAAGTGGTGGCCAGCACTCTCTGGGATGTGTTAAGGGGCCTTTACACTTAACCAAGAGAGGTTCTTAGAAAACTCAAGGTAGCCCACACATCTCTCTCTTTCATCCTGCAGGAGGCTTATATCAGGAGCATGGAGCCTGATGACCCAGCTGTATGCCTCATGGCATACAGAGAGCAGAGATGAAGGAGAAGAGAGCGACGAGGCACCAGGCTTGGCAGCGGGAGAAGCAGCACCCTCAGGAAGAAGGGGCAGCTGGGGCTCCAGCACTTGCCACTGAAGAGCCACAATGAGCCATCGCTGGTCGGAACCTAGCTAGACCCAGCGCCTATAAACATCGCCTTTTATTCCTGCAGATGATTGAGAACCAGTGTCGCCGAAGACTGCATGTCCAGGGATCTGGTCAGTCAGGTCTGCCAGCTACTGCAGGATTTGGTGCCACAGGAACATGGAGGGCATCCACTGCCCATGGCTGTGAAAGTGACAGCGGCACTCAATTCCTACACCAGTGGCTCCTTTCAGGGCTTCACATGTGACCTCTGTGGGATATCACAAGTCTCCACCCACAGAGGCTAGTCTTCACATAGCCTCTGTGAATGTCTGACTCCTGTCTGGCTGAGGGCAGCTCACTTGTGCTCTGTCATCAGGGTCATATCATAGAGATGCAGTCATGAAACTTTAAATGTACCTGATTATTTGTCAGCCCTCAGCACCTGACCCCTTTAGGAGCACACCGTCACCAGTCACAGATGCTGAAGAGATGGGGGCCAGCCCCACCTCAAAGGTGCTGAGAGCACACAGAGAGAATGACGGAACTCTGTGATGCCTGCCCACGACATTCTGGCAGCAATGACCAGCACCATCGAGGTGCAGGCATCAGTAATGTGTCCAGTAAGTGTGAGGCCGGACCATCACTTTGGTCCGAAGGCTGCACAAAGCACAGGGAAGAGGCCCTGGACTGATACACCTGCCTTTATCTTGTGCAGGAACCAAGGTTTCACATCTGAGTGACACAAATACTGCTCGTCATAACAAAGAGCTATAGACAAGGAGACATTCTTGGGAGTTTATTTACAATCATGAACATTATGTGCAAGTGATTAACACCCATTCTCAGGCTGTTCAACTATGTCTTCTTAACCTTCCTAACCCTGCTGTTACATCTTGGTACTCCTCCAACATCCACAGTTGAGGTGGAGGCAGCCTGCTGACTGCTACGCACTGTCTGTGATGACCTTGATGGGTGCCCTGTGGAGGGCTGAGACCTGGAGGACTTTGGCCTGCTTTCGGGATCCTGCTATGTGGTGGCTCCTCCCTCGCCCTGCAGAGCTGGAGCTGCTGGGTCACAGGAAGAGAGGATTCAGATGGGGCGGACACTCTCAGAATCACCTGGATAGATGGCTCCAGTGTGTGCACCTGCTGACCCTCCTCCCTATGGTTTCCAAGGGCCCCTGGCTGACTCCTTGAAGAGAAGGGGAAGCTGGAGTGAGATCGAGCTGCCCTGCACCCCTCTCGTGTTGACACTGCTGGAGTTCAACTATGGCGTCAGCGATGGAGTTCAGCCCATGTAGCTGTGTAGGACAGATGTCCTGGACCAAGGTCTCCATGGCAGCCGCCATAATACCAGTGTTGACCTCGGTGTGTTGGCATGCTGGCTGTTTCACCTCAGACTGAACGCAGACAGACTCCTCTATCGTGCCTTGCAATCTGAGGAGTGCAGCGGGCATCCCTTCCTGATGTTCCTGAGCTTGCCTTTACAGCTCCAGCAACTGAGGTATGATCGAGTCCAGAGGCTCCTCATGTGACTCAGACTCTGCAGATTTCTGGCCTCCAGCAGTCCTCTGAGTGCTGGAAACCTGGGAAGTCCCTGCTTCCGCCTGCTGTGGATCAGACAGTGCGATGTCCTCACCAGATTGTGATGCCGAGGCTACTGTAGAACTAGGTCCCACTGAGGTGTGTGTCTTTGTGCTGCTGGCGGCTGTGGGTGAGTGCTGTGACGGGAATTCTATGAGGGTGTCATCAGATCCTTCTTCCGAGTTGTACTCGGGGCTTGATTGGAGACCCTGGGTTGTGGACCCCCTCAGCTGTTTCCCAGATGTGCCTGCAAAAGTAAGGAGAGATAATTAGTGCATGGCAGGGGACTGTGGAACAGGACACACCACTCACAGTATGCTTGTCTGATGGATGTTGCACTGCTGGATCCTCACTTGGTAGAGCAGCAGCGACCTCACCGTCAGCACAGGAACGGTCCAGATTGTCGCCGGCTGGCTGGATGGCTCTATTTTCAAAGTCTGTGAGGACTTCATGATTTCAGGCATTTTTCCACCAGTTTGTAACCTCTCCCTCTTGTTGTGTGCCAGCTTGTCCTACATCAATACAGATAGAGAGAATGTAAGCAAGTCACCTGCCAGGCCAGATGATAAGTAGCCTGGCATGTGTGGGTGGTGAGTGGTCCCACACATAGGATGAGGACAATGAAGTTGTGTGCGAGAGAGTGAATGGTGATGTCCCTTGAACTGGCAGTGGGTGGGGGCCCTGTGGATGTGTGATGGGTTTGTGAGTGTGAGAGTTGAGAGCGATGAGAAGAGTGACTTACCCTGGTGGAATGGAGGAGATCATTCATTCTCTTGCGGCACTGGGTGGCTGTCCTTTTTTGCAGGGCATAGGTGCTGACCACCTTTGCCACTGCCTCCAAAGCCAGATTAGTGATGTTGCTGTCCCTCCTGCGGCCAGAGTGGAGGTGGAGGACATCACGGCGGGTCTCCATGGCATGCAAAAGACGCTTGAGGGACACATCACTAAACAGGGGGGCTGCAGTCTTATTGCCTTTCGGGGCCATGTCTTCTTCGCTGGAGTCCTGGGCTGGAAGCATTGAGATGTGCGTGGTACTGCACTTTAAATATGGTGCCCGGTGTGCAGAAGTGATGAGTAAAGGCATGGCGGGCGAATGAGAGCCTGCTCACCATTGAAGCAGCATGTTTCCCGGGAAAGCATGATTTATGAGGTGGGATTGGGATGATACGGCATGAAAAGCCGCCATTGCGGCTGGTGGGTAAAATGTTCTTTTTACCGCTCGCTACCACACTTAGTGCAAATCTGGGACGATTCTACCCACTGCTTTTCTGCCAACATTTGATTCCAACTCACTTGACTCAGATGCATTCTCATCCCATTGAAGTTGGCTTTCCCCCAATTACTTATCCCTTCTCTGGATTGTTCCTTATCCTTTTCCATAGCCGCCCTAAACCTTACGATACAATGGGTCAGTGTCCCTTAAATGCTCTCCCACTGATATTTGATCCACTTGGACCAACTTATTCCCCAGAACCAGGTCCAACAGTGCTTGACCTCTCATAGGACTGGAAACATACTGCTGCAGGGCACTTTCCAGGAACTCTCGACCCTGTCCCTATTCCTGTCCCCAGAGCTTCATCATCACGATGTCAGGTGTAATACAGCCTGTAGCACATATCAGCTGATTCGCTGGCTCTCACACTCTAATAAGCTCAAATGAATGTCTATTGGTGGATATAAGTGAATAAACGAAGGTGATATCCCCTCCCTAAAAATCATATAAAGGTAGAGGAGAAAGCAGATTAAAACCATATAAACTGGGATAAATCCCTGCCAAGACAGTGGGCCGAGTGACCTGAAGCGCGGTGCGGGCTCAACACTGTCTGTCACGCTTAGAGACGGCACCGCTGACCTCGGCTTTCATTTACCACAAAGGGGCAAGATGAACTATTCCAAGCTAGTTAACGTCTTTAAATTGTATAGTGCATAGCATCCAACCTGCAGGGTAAGTCGCTCACTTGCTGTTTATTTTTGGTCCTGGGCAATTGAAACCCTCCGCTTCTTATTTTATTTTTCTTCCAGTACGCGTTTGCAACTAACATTTGCTTAACCTTGGAAGATAGATAGTCATTTCTTTTCAAAGTTGTATTATTTATTGCATTGCGTTTGTAATTTTAAAAAAAGTGTTGAACGCAGTGAATGTCGTCACTCCAACATTTAGGCCGGAAATTTCCCCCACGCTGCGGGCTCCCCCATGACAGGGCTGGCGAGCCATTGTCACGTTCGGCGTTCACGTTCACCTCGTTAGGACTGGAAGATCTCACATCCTGGCACGAGGGGCTGGAAAATCCCAGCCGTGAAAGTTTTCTCCAGTTAGGGTGTGGGGTGTGTTAGTAAAAATGTTATAACGGAATCCCAAGGAGATCATGGATTCCTCCTTAACAAAAGGAGAGCCAGCAATTATGTTCAGCCTTGAAGCAAGGTGTAGTTTTACGTGCGACACAGTTAGCACAGTCAATAGTGCAGTCCGTGCTTGTAACTGAGTGTTCAGTAGCTGGATGCTGCTGGTGCTCCTTTTCACACACAGGCTCAGGGGCCCAGCCGTCAGAGGAAACTTGTCAAAAAAAGTTACGGGGGCCCACACAGTGTAGTTTGCCTCGGGCCATGCGCCCCCCCCCCCTCCCCCAGGGACAGCCCTGCCTGTCCCAGTCTATATTTGGATAATTGAAGTCCCTCATTATAATTACTCTATAATTCTTGCACCTCCCTGTAATTTCCTTACAAATTTGTTTCTCTACATCCCTGCAACTAGTTGAAGGCGGCCTGTTTTTACGCTCCCTGATTCAAGCTTCTGAAAACCAGTTGAGGCCAGTTGTCTAATAAACTACCTGCAGCTCCAAGGAGAGCCTGTAAACACCTGATTTAAAGCTGGAATAAAACTCAACTGCTCCCAACGCAAAGAGCACCTTTTAGTTAATTCCAAAATGAAAGAAAAGATGAGATTTTAGATAGAAATTAGATAGGAATTAACCCTGAAATTAAATTAACCCTAAGAACTCTCTCACTCACCAAACTCCAAATTAAGCACCCTAATACGCCCAATGCAGCACAGACCCTTACTTCAAATCAAGTAGCCATGCTGTTTGAGTTTATGAAGTGTTAATGTTACACAAGAGTCCAGCTGGGATGTGATCTAACAGTTGAAACATTCTGGTAGCATGGTATGAATAGCAATGAGGAAGTGTCCTTGCAGGACATTGACTCTTAACAGATTTGCTATTTTTCTTATTTATTCATGGGATGTGGGCTTCACTGGCTGGGACAGCCAGAAGGTGGTGGTAAGCTGCCTTCTCGAACTGCTGCAGTCCATGTGGTGTAGGTACACCCACAGTGCTGTTAGGAAGGGAGTTCCAGGATTTTGACCCAGCGACAGTGAAGGAACAGCGATATATTTCCAAGTCAGGATGGTGAGTGACTTGGAGGGGAACTTCCAGGTGGTGGTGTTCCCATCTATCTGCTGTCCTCGTCCTTCTAGATGGTAATGGTCATGGGTTTGGAAGGTGCTGTCTCAGGAGCCTTGGTGAGCCGTTGCAGTGCATCTTGCAGATGGTGCACACTGCTGCTACTGTGTGTTGGTGGTGGAGGGAGTGAATGTTTGTGGATGTGTAGCCAATCAAGCGGGCTGCTTTGTCCTGGATGGTATCAAGCTTCTTGAGTGTTGTGGGAGCTGCACTCATCCAAGCAAGTGGGGAATATTCCATCACACTCCTGACTTGTGCCTTGCAGATGGTGGACAGGATTTGGGGAGTCAGGAGGTGAGTTACTCGTCACACGATTCCTGGCCTCTGACCTGCTCTTGTAGCCACAGTATTTATATGGCTAGTCCAGTTCAGTTTCTGGTCAATGTTAATGCCCAGGATGTTGATAGTGGGGGATTCAGTCATGGTAATGCCATTGAACATCAAGGGGCAATGGCTGGATTCTCTCTTGTTGGAGATGATCATTGCCTGACACTTATGTGGCACGAATGTTACTTGCCACTTGTCAGCCCAAGTCTGGATACTGTCCAGGTCTTGCCGCATTTGAACATGGGCTGCTTCAGTGTCTGAGGAGTCGCGAATAGTGCTGAACATTGTACAATCATCAGCAAACATCCCCACTTCTGACCTTATGATGGAAGGAAGGTCATTGATGAAGTAGCTGAAGATGTTGGGCCGAGGACACTACCCTGAGGAACTCCTGCAGTGATGTCCTGGAGCTAAGATGACTGGCCTCCAATAACCACAATCATCTTCCTTTGTGCTAGCTATGACTCCAACCAGTGGAGAGTTTTCCCCCTGATTCTATTGATTCCAGTTTTTCTAGGGCTTCTTGATGCCACACTCTGTTAAATGCGGCCTTGATGTCAAGGGCATTCTCTTTCACCTTGGGAGTTCCGCTCTTTTGTCCATGTTTGAACTAAGGCTGTAATGAAGTCAGGAGCTGAGTGGCCCTGGCAGAACCCAAACTGGGCGGCAGTGAGCAGGTTATTGCTAAGCAAGTGCCGCTTGATAGCACTGTTGTCAACCCCTTCCATTATTTTACTTATGATCGAGAGTACACTGATGAGGCGATAATTGGCTGGGTTGGATTTATCCTGCTTTTTATGTACAGGGCATACCTGGGTAATTTTCCACATAGCCGGGTAGATGCCAGTGTTGTAGCTGTTTTAGAACAGCTTGGCTAGGGGCGCAGCAAGTTCTGGAGCACAAACGCTAATCACTATTGCCGGAATATTGTCAGGCCCCATAGCCTTTGCAGTATCCAGCGCCTTCAGCTGTTTCTTGATATCACATGGAGTGAATCGAATTGGCTGACTGGCATCTATGATGCTGGGGACCTCTGGAGGAGCCGATGTGGATCATCCACTCGGCACTTTTGGCTGAAGATTGTAACAAATGCGTTATCTTTTGCACCTGCTGGGCTCCTCCATCATTGAGGATTGGGATGTTTATGGAGCCTTCTCCTCCAGTGAGTTGTTTAATTGTCCACCACCATTCATGATTAGATGTGGCAGGACTGCAGAGCTTAGATCTGATCCGTTAGTGGTGGGATTGCTTAGCTCTGCCTATCATTTGCTGCTTATGCTGTTTGGCATGCAAGTAGTCCTGCATTATAGCATCACCAGGTTGACACCTCATTTTTAGGTTTGCCTAGTGTTGCTCCTGGCATGCCCTCCTGTACTCTTCATTGAACCAGGATTAATCCCCTGGCTTGATGGTAATGGTAGAGTGGGGGTTATGCCAGGCCATGAAGTTACAAATTGTGCTCGTGTATAATTCTGCTGCTGGCGATGGCCCACAGCGCCTCATGGATGCCCAGTCTTGAGTTGCTAGATCTGTTCGAAATAATTTAGCATGGTGGTAGTGCCACATGACATGATGGAGGGTATCCTCAATGTGAAGGCGGGACTTCGTCTCCACAATGACTGTGCGGTGGTCACTCCAACTGATACTGTCACGGACAGATGCATCTGTGACAGGCAGGTTGGTGAGGATGAGGTCAAGAATATTTTTCCCTATTGTTGGTTCCCTCACCATCTACTGCAGACCCAGCCTTGCAGCTATGTCATTTAGAGCTCAGTCAGTAGTGGTGCTACCGAGCCACTCTTGGTGATGGACATTGAAGTCCCCCACCCAGAGTACATTCTGCACCCCCTGCCACCATCAGTGCTTCCTTTAAGTTTTGTTCAACATGGAGGAGTACTGATTCATCAGCTGAGGGAGGGTGGTAAGTGATAATCAGCAGGAGGTTTCCTTGCCTATGTTTGACCTGATGCCATGAGCCTTCATGTGGTTGGGAGTTGATGTTGAGGACTCCTAGGGCAACACCCTCCTGACTGTATACCACTGTGCCAGTCCTGCCGGTGAGACAGGACATACCCGGGGATGGTATTAGTGGTGTCTGGGACATAATCTGTAAGGTATGATTCTGTGAGGATCACTATGTCAGGCTGTTGCTTGACTAGTCTGTGAGACAGCTCTCCCAGGTGTTAGTAAGGAGGACTTTGCAGGGTCGACAGGGCTGAGATTGCTGTTGTTGTTTTCAGTGCCTAGGTCGATGCCGGGTGGTCCATCCAGTTTCATTCCTTTTTTGTGTGTTTGTAACAACTGAGTGGCTTGCTGGGCCATTTCAGAGCATTTCAACCATATTGCTGAGTCACATGTAGGCCAGACGACAGATTTCCTTCCCTAAAGGGCACTAGTGAGCCAGATGGGTTTTTACAACAATCGTTTCATGGTCATCATCAAACTTATAATTCCAGATTCTTATTGAATTCGAATCCCACCATCTGCCATGGGATTCGAACCCAGGTCCCCAGACATTAAGAACAAAAAACTACTGCGGATGCTGAAAATCCAAAACAAAAACAGAATTACCTGGAAAAACTCAGCAGGTCTGACAGCATCGGCGGAGAAGAAAGGAGTTGACGTTTCGAGTCCTCATGACCCTTCAACAGAACTGAGCAATATCAGGAGAAGGGTGAAATATAAGCTGGTTTAAGGTGGTGGGGGTGGGGGGCGGGGTGGGGTGGGGGGGGTAGTTGGAGGGGTGGGTCGTGGTTGTCGGGACAAGTAAGCAGTGATAGGAGCAGATAATCAAAAGATGTCACAGACAAAGGAACAAAGAGGTGTTGAAGGTGATGATATTATCTAAGAGAATGTGCTAATTAAGAATGGATGGCAGGACACACAAGGTACAACTCTAGTGGGGATGGGGTGGAAAGACTGACAGGGCATTACAGGTATAGATTTAAAAATAATGGAAATAGGTGGGAAAAGAAAAACCTATATAAATTATTGGAAAAAACAAAAGGGAGGGGGAAGAAACGGAAAGGGGGTGGGGATGGAGGAGGGAGTTCAAGATCTAAAGTTGTTGAATTCAATATTCAGTCCGGAAGGCTGTAAAGTGCCTAGTCGGAAGATGAGGTGCTGTTCCTCCAGTTTGCGTTGGGCTTCACTGGAACAATGCAGCAAGCCAAGGACAGACATATGGGCAAGAGAGCAGGGTGGAGTGTTAAAATGGCAAGCGACAGGGAGGTTTGGGTCTTTCTTGTGGACAGACTGCAGGTATTCTGCAAAGCGGTCGCCCAGTTTACGTTTGGTCTCTCCAATGTAGAGGAGACCGCATTGGGAGCAACGAATGCAGTAGACTAAGTTAGGGGAAATGCAAGTGAAATGCTGCTTCACTTGAAAGGAGTGTTTGGGCCCTTGGACGGTGAGGAGAGAGGAAGTGAAGGGGCAGGTGTTGCATCTTCTGCGTGGGCATGGGGAGGTGCCATAGGTGGGGGTTGAGGAGTAGGGGGTGATGGAGGAGTGGACCAGGGTGTCCCGGAGGGAACGATCCCTACGGAATGCCACCAGGGGGGGTGAAGGGAAGATGTGTTTGGTGGTGGCATCATCCTCCGCCATTTCCGCCAACTCCAGCATGATGCCACCACCAAACACATCTTCCCTTCACCCCCCCTGGCGGCATTCCGTAGGGATCGTTCCCTCCGGGACACCCTGGTCCACTTCTCCATCACTGTTGCTGCAAATTTGCGGCTCTTACCTCAGTTGTCAGGTCACTTTCACTTAGACTTAGGCTGGAGACCTGGCAGCCATGGGGGCCTATGGACTACAAGTCTTATGCCGATCGGTTAAAAATGCCCTTGTGCTGAAAACAAAGTGCTAATCAATTGAAGAGAAATTAAAAATACCCAGCGTATCATAAAGATCTGACAGGGATGGTTTCTTGGGTCTTACTTTCCCAGTTTTTAAGATATTCCCTAAAAGGATTCTCTTCTTCCTAAAACATTATTTAAATTCAAACAGAAACCGAGCATTTCACAAAGCAGCATTAGCGGAATCAGCAACTAACTGAGTATGAGTTTTCTAACCTTCGCCCCTTGACATTCAATGGCATTACCATCGCTGAATTTCCCACTATCAACATCCTGGGGGTTACCATTGACCAGAAACTGAACTGGACTAGCCATACAAATACTGTGACTACAAGAGCAGGTCGGAGGCTAGGAATTCTGTGGCAAGTAACTCACCTGCTGACTCCCCAAAGCCTGTCCATCATCTACAAGGCACAAATCAGGAGTGTGATGGAATACTCCCCACTTGCCTGGATGAGTGCAGCTCCAACAACACTCAAGAAGCTTGATACTGCCCAGCAAAAAGTAGCCCGCTTGATTGGCATACCATCCATAAGCATTCACTCCCTCCACCACCGACAAACAGTGGCAGCAGTGTGTACCATCTACAAGATGCATTGCAAGAACTCACCAAGCCTCCTGAGACAGCACCTTCCAAACTCGTGACCACTACCATCTAGAAGGACAAGGACAGCAGATAGATGGGAACACCGCCACCTGGAAGTTCCCCTCTAGGCCACTCACCATCGTGACTTGGAAATATATCGCCCGCCGTTCCTTCACTGTCGTTAGGTCAAAATCCTGGAACTCCCTTCCTAACAGTACTGTGGGTGTACCTACACCACATGGGCTGCAATGGTTCAAGAAGGTAGCTTTAGGGATGGGCAATAAATGCTGGCCAGCGACGCCCACATTCAATAAATGAATAATAATAAAAAAATCATCATCATCATTGGCATCTTTCCATCTATTAAAGATGATGGACACACAGCAAACAATCCATTTCAGGTGGGATGTCATCATCTGGTGCAACTTTGCTGATGGCTGAAAAAACCAATCTCTGAGAGGCAGGTTTTGCCACAAGTGCTGCACATGAAGCTTCCAAGTGTCATTGTGGGTTTTTGTTTCCTCTGTTGGCATCTGTTGCCAAGCGGCTGTAGCCACTGTTCACTGTGATGGTGCACGCCAATCCACAGGATGTGTCGCCATTTCCCTCTGTCGTCAGCTAGCGACTCCAAGTTTAGAGCCTGTATATCACACGCGCAAGCATCCTTGAAGCAGAGCTTTGGGCATTCCATTGGTTGGCTGGCCCTTGCTTATCATACAGAAAGACCTTGGGTTTGTGACCATATTCTATCCTGTGGATGTGCCTGAGCCAACGGAGCTGTTTGATGTTTAATTAATTTGTGTCACAAATCTGACTTATTCATTGGCAATGGATGTGATAAATTAATTTTTAAATGGTAAATGGTATCTCTCCAGTGAAGATCACACCAAAAGGGAGGAACAAGAGGGAAGTACATTAATATACCAATTTACAAAACTGTTTTAATATTAACAATGTGCAAATGCTGAGTGTGATTGAACATAATTAACTGCAAGAGGAAAATTCTAATGCAACAAGACTACTTCTAATTGGTAAGTGTGAAGCCCGATGGGAATGCACAGAGGGTTTACTGATCTTGATTGTAATTGTATTTGTTAGTTGTATTGATTGTAACTACCCACACAATTGCTACAGGTCACACCAACTGTCACTAAAAATTGGATACTTTTGCAATTACTAAAATGAAGGAACTGTGATGACAGTAAGATCTTCAACATGAGAACTTGACTAGAATTTTGATTGTCCTGTATAATTCTGCTGTTTGTTGTTAAATAAATCAGTAAAGGTGGTTTATAAACAGAAAATGCTAGATATTCTCAGCAGGATAGGAGCAAGAAACAGAGGCTGGAATTTTCCGGTCTTGTTGGTGTCGGGGGTCATGGTGTCAGGGCGGGTGAATGGGGGGTTGTAGTGGGGGAGGACAATATAGCGAGAGGGCCAAAATTCGGTTTTACGCGTTGTGAAACCATTTGCGATTGTATGCTCCACCTGTCAATGGTGGGCTGCGTTTCCCACTGCTGCATGTCGGGAACCTAGTTTTAATAATTCAGCATCTCACTATAAGCCCTGCTGACTAGAATGACTCCCCACGCCGGATCATCCGGGCACGCCGATGACTTTCACAACTATACATAAGCGATGTGAAACTGGCGAGGTGCATTTTGCTCGGGACTTCAAGGTTTGTTTGCCTATCTATCTTCGGGCAGCACTTGTGGTCATCAGCACCAGGTTTCACAGGCAGCACCACATCACTTTTAGGGGGAGTTCATAAGCAGGGCTTGACCTACCAGACCAGCTGTAAGGCGTGGTGGCTTTTCAATGGCAGCAGGGTTAAGGCTTGCTGGGAGAAGGGGGTGAAGTGGCCTCAGTCAAGGGCAGGGACTTCAGGACAAGGGCTGTACTGGGGAAGGGACGTGTTCCAGGATCTGTGTGGGGGAACATGTTGATCTGTGCAAGTGGCCTCAAGATGGTGAGGGCTGAGAAGGCAGTCTCCAGAAGAGGTGAAGCCAGATGGAGATGTGAGGGTGTGTGAGAGAGTGAGTGGTGAGGTCCCTTGACCTGGCAGTGAGTGAGATGCCAGTGAATGTGTGATGACCTTGTGAATGTGTGAGTTTAGAGTGATGAAACGGTTGCCTTATCCTGGCAGCATTTTGAGAGTTAAGACTCAGTCTACCCCTGGGAGGTGGCTGGCTCATTTAAATATTATAATGAGGTTGCATGCCTCAAATTTTAGCACTATTTTAAATTTAAGACTTTCAGTTTTCTGGTCCTTCAGAAACCTAACAGCTAAAGGGAGGTGAGGAATGTCCATTGAAGAGGTAAATGCCTTTCCAGCACTGCTTGTGGGCTAGAAGAATTAGGTGTGCTTCTCCCCAGTCCCATAGCTAACCTGTTGCACCCCGTGCAATAAGTCATGCCCTCACACTTACTGACATCCCCCACAACTGGGCCCCTCTCCCTCAGTCACCGACCCATGCCCCCCCACAAACTTGTAACCTCTACCCTCAATCTGTCCTTAACCAGCTGCACTCACTCCCCGACCCTAAAAGCCACTCTAACACCCATAAAACATGCAATCTCTGATGCTACCTGCTCTTGTGCTGCAGCACCTTCTGCAGGACCCCCTGAAGCTTGAATGGGGGCCAAGCTTGTCAATTAGCCTGGCTTCTGGGTGGGGATCCTGTGTGAAAAGGCATGTACACCCTGTGGAGTCAAAACTTCATAGCATTCGGGGAAAATCCAGGTTTCCCGACCAGAACAGCAGCTGCCCCCACCTGGTGGCTTGGAAATCATGTTCCAATAAATACTAAAGCCAATAACTCCATTTCTCTGTCCACAGATTTGGCTTAAGTGCTGAGTATTTCTAGCAATTTCTGCTTAATATTTCAGATTTCCAGCATCTGCAGCATTTTGCTGAAGGTGGTTGATAAATCACAATCATAGCCTGATACGGCACTGAAGAAGGCTATTCATCCCATTGTGCCTCTTCCAGTTCTTTGTAATTTGTCTCACTTCTGCGTGCAGCACCACCATTGATGTGATGGAGAGGCTTGTGCACTCCAACAATCCCTTGAGTGATGGTGTAGGGAGCACCTTGCTCCTGGTAGGGTCACCCATTGTAGCAAGGTTGGGCGGAGGTGCCAGGCAAACTGCGGTCCAAAGAGCCTTCAATGACAGAAGAGGTGAAGGAAGACTGCACGTTTCACCAGCTGCGAAGGCAGGAGTAGGCTGTAGCAGCAAGGGCATTCTCAGTAATTATACATGAAATACAATCATCAAAATCTGATCAACCCAGGGCAGGTTGTGTGGACAATGATGGTACCCCAAGGTCCCCAGGTTAAACAAAGTATGTGCAAGCTTCTACCAGAGTCCTTTTGTCAAGTCCTGTGTGATAGAGGATTGGTGACAGGGACAGGGCTGTGAACCTGGGAGTCCCTAGACAAGAATCTGCACAACAGCGCCAGATAAATGAAGGTTGTTGGACACTTGTGTCGGGATAGACATGTTTTTGGATAGCAGCTCTTGTGACTGAGCAGTTCCATTCAGGATATCCTCTGACTCAGCCCAAGTGGGGAGGGGGCTAGAAAAGGTGCCCTAGAAATAGGTTGTCCCACTTTCTCTTGGCTGGGTAACCACACCCAGTGGGATTACCATCTTTGTGGTCGAAGGAAGAAAACTTTACATTTTCCAACTTGGAATGTTAGAATACTCATGGGTAATCTCAAGAGTGACTGTCCAAAAGCAATCAAACAGATAGAAAACAGAAAAAGCCCTTGTATAAGGGCCTGGCACATACAGGGTTAAAGTGAGACTGAGTACAGTATCACTCACACAGTGATGTAAGAAGGCACCTGACCCAGACTGAGGGTCAGTGTGGTGTTGAGGAGAACAAAACAAAAACAGAATTACCTGGAAAAACTCAGCAGGTCTGGCAACATCGGCGGAGAAGAATAAAGTTGACGTTTCGAGTACTCATGACCCTTCAACAGAACTGAGTAAAGTTAGGAGAGGGGTGAAATATAAGCTGGTTTAAGGTTTGTGGTGGGGTGGGGGGTGGTGGTGGGGGTGGGGGGGGGGGCGGCGGTAGTAGGGGGAGAGAATTTGGGGGGTGGGGGGGATTGTAGGGACAAGCAAGCAGTGATAGGAGCAGATAATCAAAAGATGTCACAGACAAAAGAAAAAGAGGTGTTGAAGGTGGTGATATTATCTAAGAGAATGTGCTAATTAAGAATGGATGGCAGGACACTCAAGGTACAGCTCTAGTGGGGTTGGGTTGAAATAAGACTAACAGGGCATAAAAGGTATAAATTTAAAAGTAATGGAAATAGGTGGGAAAAGAAAAATCTATATAAATTATTGGAAAAAACAAAAGGGAGGGGGAAGAAACGGAAAGGGGGTGGGGATGGAGGAGGGAGTTCAAGATCTAAAGTTGTTGAATTCAATATTCAGTCCGGAAGGCTGTAAAGTGCCTAGTCGGAAGATGATGTGCTGTTCCTCCAGTTTGTATTGGGCTTCACTGGAACAATGCAGCAAGCCAAGGACAGACATGTGGGCAAGAGAGCAGGGTGGAGTGTTAAAATGGCAAGTGACATCCCCACTAGAGCTGTACCTTGAGTGTCCTGCCATCCGTTCTTAATTAGCACATTCTCTTAGATAATATCACCACCTTCAACACCTCTTTTTCTTTTGTCTGTGACATCTTTTGATTATCTGCTCCTATCACTGCTTTCTTGTCCCTACAACCACTACCACCCCCCATTTCTCTCCCCCTACCACCCCCCCACCTTAAACCAGCTTATATTTCACCCCTCTCCTAATTTTACTCAGTTATGTTGAAGGGTCATGAGGACTCAAAACGTCAACTTTATTCTTCTCTGCCGATGCTGCCAGACCTGCTGAGTTTTTCCAGTTATTCTGTTTTTGTTTTGGTGTTGAGGAGATATGTGTAAAGGCCTAGACATGAAGATAGCTTCTTGCCTGTACTCTTTACTGTATATATGTAAATAGTAATAAGTTGTTAATAAAGACTTGCTGTTAAGCTACTGAAGAGCATGAAAGCTTCTTTAAAAGACACCGTCCTGTACAACCTCCCAATATTGTGGCAGCTTGTGATCAAAAATCCTCAAGGTCACTAAAATACTGAAAGACTAAGAAAAAGGCAAAAATTTAAACGGAAATTCTGACCTGACAGGAGATCCCAACAGAAGCTGAAGATGTTGAGGAAATTCACTAGAAAGTCCTGCAGAGAGAAGAGCCTGGAAGCTGAAGGCAGAGATTTTTGCTGCAACAAGAGAGTCCATCGAATCTCCCTTGGAAGCCTTGCTTCAGAGTACAGAGTTCACTGAGCCTGCAAGGCTGAGCTAAATCTTTAAAAGTTCCAGGCTGCAGCTAGTCCTGAGAACCTTTTCACTAATCCAGTGTCAGAAGCGCCACTGGAATGAAACCCATTGCTAAAACCCAATCCCTGGCTTGGAGCCTCAACATGTGGGGCGGAATATTCTGAGCCCGCTGGTGGCAGGCCTGATAGGTGGCGTGCGTGCGGAAATATGTGGCGACCTGCTTCACGTGAAGGCAGGTCGTGATCATCCACTCAGCCCGTCGAAGGTGGGCTGTGTTTCCCGCCATCGGCTGGCGGGGAGCTAATTATCATATATTAGCATATAATTAAAAGGCCATCCCACCAGGCTTTTGGAATCCCGCTGTATCGTCCGTCCACGTTGGCGGGAAAGCACACCGACGTGTTTCACAACAGCGCGCAGGCGACATGCACTTGGCGGCCTTCACTTTGGGGGAACTGAGGTGAGTGAACAGCAGCGTTCTCCACAGCTCACCCATTGTTTACAGGCCTCAGGGGCGCCGGGGGGTGGGGGAAACTGATGCCTGGACCTGGAGGCGACTAGTGAAAGGATTTGGTATTCAGGGGCAAGTGCTGGCCAGCCTCGGAGGCAACTTCTGAGGGGTGGGTGGTGTCTGGGGGCAAGTGCTGGCCAGCCTTGGAGGCAAATGCTGAGGGGGGGGGTCAAGCACTGCCCTGACGCTGCATCCCACACACAGGCAATCACGGTGGGGGGCAGGGTAAGTGAGGGAAGTGGCCACGCATTAGGGCCACCTGTATAAACTGACCAGGCCTCTGCAACTGAGACAGATCAGGCACAGCCACAGTGATATGATTGGGGTCAGGCTTCTAGTCTGCCCATCCATGCAGGCAACGTGGAGGCACCAAAGGGCCACCAAGCGCTTCATACCTTACCCACCCCTGCCCCCCACCACTACCCCCCAGCACAGACTTCGAGATGGCCACCACTTTATTGGACCGCGAACCAGTTGGGCTGCACACGTTGTACAATCTCCTCGCCAATGCTGATCATGTAGCTGTCACTGCTGGAGGTGCTCACAGCCCCTTGCAATCTCAGCATCCTGGTTTGGACCAGTATCTCCCATGTCACAGGTTGACAGGGCAGCCATGCAGCGCACTCATCTCTGGCCATCCAAGGGGTGACCAGCACTCCCCAGGAAGCATTAAGGGGCGGTCACACAGGGCCAGGGGAAGTGCAAAGTACAACCATGATAGCCACGTCTCTCTCTTTCATGCTGCAGGAGGACCGCGTCAGGATCATGGATCCTGGTGACCTAGCTGTGTGCCTGATTACCTACAGAGACTGTAAAAGACGGAGGAGAGAGTGACTGAGGCTCCTGGCCGCGCACAGGCAGCAGCAGCAACCTCATGAAGTAGGGGCAGCAGGGGCTCCCGCACACGCTGCCCAGGAGCGACAGTGAGCCGTGGCTGGTCGGCGCCTAGTTATACCCAGGGTCTATAGACGCCGCCTATCATTCCTCCAAGTGACTGAGAACCAGTGTCGCCGACGACTGCGCATGTCTAGGGACCTGGTGGCTCACATCTGCCACTTACTGCAGGGCTTGGCGCCAAGGGAACATGGAGGGCATCCACTGCCAGTGGCTGTGAAAGTGACTGCGGTGCTCAATTTCTATGCCAGTTGCTCCTTTCAGGGCTCCATAGGTGACCTCTGTGGGATTTCACAAGCCGCCACCCACAAATGCATCCATGAGGTCACGGATGCCATCTTCTCCATGACACACAACTTTGTGCATTTCGCCCGGGACTGGGACAGCTAGGGTGGAAGGACCATTGGATTCGCCCTGATCTCGGGTTTCCCATAGGTGCAGGGTGTGATTGACTGCACTCATGTGGTGCTCAGGTCTCCATCGCTAACTCAGTGGACTTCATCAATCGCAAGGGCTTCCATTCACTGAATGTGTAGCTGGTGTACGACCACCAGATACACATCCTGCAGGTATGCGCACGGTTTCCAGGGAGAGTGCACAATGCCTACATCCTGAGTGACTTGCAGATCCCTGCAGTCTTCCAGGGTCCACAGAGGCTGCAGGGACAAGGGCTACCTGCAGAGGCCGTGCCTGATGACACCTGTGCGGTGGCCTCACACTGCAGCAGAGCGACGCTATAATGAGGCTCATGCAGCAACTCGCAACTTGGTGGAGTAGACCATTGGGATGCTGAAGATGAGGTTCCGGTGCCTGGACCGGTCTGGTGGAGCCCTGCAATACAGTCCACAGAGGGTATCATGCATCGTCGTCGTCTGCTGCGCCCTTTACAACCTGGCGCTGCAACAGGGAGAGGAGCTGGCTGAGGGGGAGATGGAGAAGCTGCATTTCTCCACCGATGAGGAGGACACCGACGGGAATGAGGGCGAGGGGGTCCTCGGTGGTGACGATGACAAGGATGATGCTGTCGCACTGGCTAGACGAGGTAAGCGCACTTGGGAGGACCGCATAGCTGCTAGATTTGTGGAGGATGATGACGACATGCCCAAAAGTAATCCACGAGATTGAGACTGAAATACCAGAAGACACAGAGCTAGGTTTCTTGGGTGAGGTCAAGAATTGCAGTTCCTCATTTTGGAATGCAGACACCCTTGTAAATGGTCATCTAACAAATTTTAAATTAGATTCAGGTGCCACTGTTACAGTCCTGTCAGACAAGGAACCATGGCTCAAAGAACAGCAGACACTCCACTTTACGGGACAGGGGGAGTCTGACTCCCGGTCATCGGCATGATCCTGGGACTATTGAGGCATGACGGAAAACAGATCTTTGAGCTGAAGCACATCACACATGACCAGCCTTTCCCTCTCCTGAGCAGGGATGCCTACGTAGCCCTAGATCTCCTCCAGATGGCAGAGGATGTCAAGGCAACCACTGTCATTAGCCAGAACAGCACGGTCCTGAGTACTCAAACACTGAAGAGTATTTTTACTCGGATTTCACCTTCGATCTCTCTTCTCTCTTTGTGGAACAGGTCTGTCCATTATCATTGCAGGTCCTAGAAAACCCCAGTGGTCAGATCAGCCTATGTTTACCACTTTGCCTCCAGGAGAAGTGGTACATAAGAGTGCAACCATACAAACTAGGAGCAGGAGCAGGCCACTCGGCCCCTCGAGCCTGCTCTGCCATTCATTAAGATCATAACTGCTCTGATTTTAACCTCGACTCCACATTCCTGCCCACCCCCAACAACTTTTCCAACCCCTTGCTTATCAAGAATCTACCTCTGCTTTAAAAATATTCCAAGATACACCCATCCATTCCCCTTTATCCATAGTACATGTTGCTTCTTCAAAGAACTCCAATAAATTGATTAAACACGATTTTCCTTTCACAAAACCATGTTGACTCTGCTTGATTGCCTCAACTTTTTCCACGTGCACTGCTTCAACGTCCTTAATAATAGCTTTGAACATTTTCCTTAAGACAGATATTAAGCTAACTGGCTTCAGTGTTTCCTTCTTTCTGTCTCCCTTCCTTTTAGAATAATCAGCAGTCTGAGAAGCCACTGCCCCCAACTACGACAATTGTACAGCTGGTCAACACAGCAACCACACTGCAGCTTCCAGCCAACATGACACAACCACAAAGGATGCTGGAACCTGGTAGCAGCCTCCCATCATCAGCAACAAAAAACAGAGGTGATCGTACCACTAAACCCTCTTCCCACCGCAGGAATGCTATTAGCCACAGAGGACATCGAGACAGCCTACATGGAGAAAGATGGAAAGAAAGAAGCGACACAGAGACAAATTCAATGTTAGTTCACCCTACAAGAAATGATTCAGAGTGGCAGCAACCACTGATCAATGCAACAGCCAAACTGACCAACTGTGGTTCAACATGAAGCAATGGAAGAAAAGAACGCAAGTGTCAGACCTCCCTCCAAGCCAACAGCGAGAACCAGAACCAACAGAGCCTACCACTCCTCTGATAGAATGGTGAGCGAGATAGGGAAGGGTCATGAGACCTCCAGGCTGCCTGAACCTGTAAGTTCAAGGGCTTGAAGAAGGGGATATGGAGTACAGATAATATTGTAGTCGTGAGAATGTAGGAATAGCAATAATGTGGTAACAACAATGTAAACGCATGAGATTGGTAACAATGTAAGACATGAAGTAAACTAGTGTAACTTCATATACATTGGATAAGGACTTGGAAGGAGGTGTAATGTAAGAGTCTGGCACATCCAGGGTTAATGTGAGACTGAGTACTGTACTGCCCACACAGTGATGTAAGAAGGTACATGAGCTAGACCTAGGGTCAGCGTGGTATTGAGCAAAGATGTGTAAAGACCTAGAAGTGGAGATAGCTCCATGCCTGTAACCTTTACTGTATATATTTATATAGTTACAAGTAGTTAATAAAGACTTGCTGTTGACCAACTTCTTTAAGAGGCACTGTTCTGAACCAACACCCTCCCAACAGCCTGCAGCCCCAATGGTATTCCAGTTGAGCTTGGAAAAAGCTGGCAGACATTTGCTCATATCAAGACTCTACGCACTCATCCTACGGATTTGGGAGGAATGCCCCCCTGCTCCCCCCCCCCCACCCCACCCCGCCCCACCAACCCAGCAACTTCAGGAATGCAATAGTTGTAACTATCTTCAAGGAAGGTGAGAAATCATGCTGTGGAAACTAACAAGGTATTTCCCTCTTATCCAGAGCAGGGAAATCCTGACACACATTCTCCTGAATCACCGTCTTCCTCTGGCTAAGGAAATTCTCCCAGAGACACAGTGTGCCTTTAGACCTTCCAAAGGAGCCTTCAGCGTGGCCTTTATTGCCAGATAAATCCGAGAAAAATGTCGAGAACAACACCATGTCCTCTTCATTGCATTCATCAACCGTATCGAAGCATTTGACTCAGTAAATCGCGAGGCTCTGTGGATTGTGCTCCAGAGATTTGGATACCCGAGAAACTTCATCACAATCCTGCAATTGTTTCATGGTGATATGACTGCAACTGCCCTGATTGGGAGACCTCAAACAGATGCCTTCAAAATCCACACTGGGGTCAAGGAAGGTAGTGTGATAGCCTCTGCTATTTACAATCTACCTGACAATGGCTATTCATCTCATTAAGCATCAACTGCTCTCTGGTGTCAGTAATAAATACTACCCAGATGAAAAGTTCTTTAACTTCAGTTGCCTCCATGCCAAAACTAAACTGACCACCATAAATATACATGATCTACTGTTTGCAATGACTGCACTGTCATTGCCCACTCCACAACAGATTTGCAAGCCATTCATGATCTCTTCAATCTTGCACATAAGAAACTCAGTCTGCCCTTGAATGTTGCCAAAACAAAACTCATATATCAACTAACACCTGGTCAGCCAAATATCCCACCTCCCATATGTGTTGAAGGAGAGATCCTGGAATATGTTGAGCATTTCCCATATCTTGGCAGCCAACTTGTTCTAAAGGCTACCATTGACGAGGAGATCCAACACCAGATCAGCTGCTCCAGCTCAGCCTTCTACAAACTATGCAGCCAGTGTTTGACAACAAAGACTCCTGAAATTCCACGAAAGCCCTAGCATACAGAGCAGTTGTTGTCACCACACTCCTGTACAGCAGTGAGACATGGGCCTAAATTTCACACTTGACGTGTGCGCCAAGTCGGCGGGAGTGTAAGTGGATATGGAATCTGCTCCCGACCACGGTTATGTTGCAAATGCGATTTCACCCTGGATGGCCAGTTAGGTCCACTCAGCATGAATCTCGTGTTCTAAATGGCCAGGAAGGGCTGGGTGGGGGTGGGGGCCTGTCGGGCACTGGGTCCAATGGCGACCCGGTGGGTGCATTAAAACCAACAATTGCAGCTCCCTGAAGGCTGCCAGGGGAGAATTTTTAGAGTCTGTCTGGAGGCTGGAGTAATGGCCTCGCCAGTGGCTGGAAACATAAGGCGGGAGGGAAAGTCGGGTGGGCACTCGATCACCTGTTTCTCGGATTAGTGCCTTGCAATCCTCGTGGAGGAGGTCAGTGTCAGGTGGGACACTCTCGTACCCAGCGATGGCAGGAGAAGGCCACCGCACCAGACCAGAAAAGGCTGGGAGGTGGTGGCAGCCGAGGTCAACGGCCATGACATTGCACGGCGCATATGGGTGCAGTGCTGCAAAAGGTTCAACGACCTGCTGCCCTCGGCAAAGGTGAGAACCGTGTAGGAATGGAGAAGTGGAGAAGTGTTAAGGCCTGGCCGTCCCCCCATGCAGCTCATGGGTGTTAGAGTCTAAGTGCCAACTGTCAGTGATGCTGGAGCTAGCCACTGGGTGAGCCCTGGCTGCTTGGCCCAAGTGCCTGGCGGGTCAAGGGCCACAACTTGGATGTGTCCTCAGGTGGGGTTGGCCAGGCTGCAATGGTTCTGCAGGCAGGGAGTGGACTAATCAAAGATCCTCTGTCCTTTCAGGAGAAGAGGAGCCATAACACCATCGACAGGCGGAGGCCCCCCAAACCTCCTAATTTTGACAAGGTACGAAATGGATGCATTGGAGCTGGAGAGCCACTACCCGCCTTGGACAGCTGGCCGTGGAGAGGCAGGGGTGCCCGAAGAAGGTAAGAGTGCAGTGCACAGAGGTGAGAGTGTCGGGTTGTGGAAACATTCCTGTGTAGCCTCATCATTAATGGGAGCCTCAAAACTGGAGTCCCTATTGATTATTGAAAGACGATGAAACCATGATGCAGATCTCCATTGTCTCACCAGGGTGCCTGGCATGCACAGTGACAGTGTGATGACTTTAACTAATGACATGTCCTTGTTCTCCCTTAGATTTGCCAGCTTGCACTTGAATGCAGGACCCTGAAGAACCACCCTTGATGCCAGAGGGCCACGTGGTTTTAAATGCCCCTGTGTTTCACCCCCTTTCTGAACCAGGCACCAGCGCAGATGCCAGTACCTTGGTGGGCATTAGATCGTCGGCCAGAATGTTGGTGCACATTGGTGAGGGCACTTCACACTTGCTTGAGGTGCAGGCGGAGGCAGGTAGTCCCCAGGGCGTCGGCAGTCGGAGGACTGCTGGGGACCAGGATGATGTTCAGTCAAAGGCAGATGATGAACTTTGTGAGTCATCCATTAGGCAGATGCTGGATGTCCAGCGGGGTGTGCGGGAGGATCTGGCAGAGATCCAAGAGGGTCTGCATGCCATGGTCTTCGTTGTGGAGGAGCCCATGTGGAGCATGAGCATTGTGTTGACCCTTATGGCCGAGCACACTGCCTCTTCCATTGAGAGAGTGGTGACTCTCATGGAGAGGCAGCTCCAGGAACAGAATCAGGGGGTTCCTGGGGTTGCACCCAGACCTGCAAGCCCTCACACAGGCACTGACTGAAGAGGAACTTGCTACCGATCATTCAGAATGGTGAACTTGCCCATCAAGCTGCATCATGCTTTGAGTGTGAATGATGAGGTAGAGCGGCGGCAAAGAAGGAACGAAAAGGAAGCAAATCCTACGCTCCGGATCCCACTACCTCAAGGGCCATCCAGCCCCATATGGCCAAAGATCTGCAGGTCAAGAATCAGCCTGTACAGTCACTGAAGACCCACGACAGAATCTCGCGACCGTGAGTAGGTGTCATCCTCGAATCAAGGGACAGCCAACGACGAAGTTGTCTCCTTCTGCCACTCTTTCCCCATAGCCCTGCAAATATCCTCCCGTCAACTATCTATCAAATTCCCTTCTGAAAGTTATTATTGAATCTGCGGGCAGTGTGCTCGGCGGCACAACAATTCTGTGATTTTTTTTTCTTTTTTGTTAATGCTGCCACTGGCTCTTTTAAGTTTGTGTCTCCTGGTTACTGACACTGCTGCCACTGGCAACAATTTCTCCTTATTTACTCTTTCACAAAGCTTCGTGATTTTGAACATTATCAAGTCTTCCCTTAACTTTCTCTGTTCTGAGGAAAACAACCCCACTTTTTCTAGCAGTTTCTGTGTAACTGAGGTCCTTCATCTCTGGTACCATTCTAGTCAGTCTCCTCTGCAGCCTCTCTAAACCATGGCATTCTTTCCAACATATGGTTCTCCAGCTAGGGCTTAGCCAGTGTTTTATAAATGTTTAGCATTAACATAGCTTCCTTGCTTTTATACCAAATGCCTCTATAAAGTCTAGGATCCCATATGCCTTTTTGTCCTTCCACCTTCAAAGACTTGTGTACATATAGCCCCAGGTTTCTCTATTCCTGCACCTCCTTTAAAATTGTACCATTAGTTCATATTGTTTCTCCTCATTCTTCCTACTAAATACACCACTTCATACTTCTCTGCGTAAAATTTCATCTGCCATGTGCCTGCTGAATTCACCAGCCTGTCAATATCCTCCTATGGTCTCCTATTTGTGTCCTCACTGTTTACTACATTTCCAGGGCTGGAGTTTTTCAGTTGGCAGGCGGGGGTGGGCCCGACACGCTGACGCATAAAATGACATGCGATGATGTTGGGTGTGTGTCCCGACATCATCACGCTGTCTCGTGATGTTTCATTCAGCGGGCGAGCGCCGGAGTCGGCTGCGCGCCCGCCAATATTTAAAAGACCTATTAAGGCCATTAAGGGAGTAATTAAGGTCAACTTTACACTGGCCTTCCAACCTTACAGTTGGCGGGCAGGCAAGAAGGCCAAGCGGCCTTTACGTTTTTTTGGAAACCTCATTCATGAGCGGGATGAGGTTTCCTAAAGTTTTTATGAATTCAATAAAAAATTTCCCTGAAATATAAAAACATGCCCCATCTCATATGACACAGTCACATGAGGGGACATGTTTAATTAAATTTTTATACCATTTATTTATTTCCAAAGCGCTTCAATTTCCCAGAAGCAGCTTCATGCCTCAGGGAGAGTGAGGCGCTCTTTTGCGTGCATGTGCAAAGGAGCGCTGGCCCCGAATGCCCCTTCTCCTCCCGCCTGCACAGGTAGCGCTGAGTGCTACCACTCGCGCCTTATGCTGGGCGAGCCTTAATTGGCCCGCCGCGTAAAATGGCGGCATGGAGCCGATCGCGGGTGGCGGTCGGCTCTGCGATCGCCCCCACCCGCTCCCGCCGAGCCCACCCGACACAGGAAAAATTCAGGCCCAGGTTTTGTGTCATCACTGCAAACTTTGAACTTATGCCCTGTATACCCAAGTTCAGGTCATAAAAAGAGCAGTTATCCTAATGTTGACATCCATGAAATATCAATGTGTACTTACAGTTTGGAAAAAAACATTCACCACTACTGTCTGCTTTCTGTCCCTTCGCCAATTACATATCCACACTCTCAGCGCCCCTTTAATCCTATGGGTTTCAATTTTGTTAGCAAATTTATTATGTCGCGCATTACTAAACCAGTTTTGAATGTCCGCATATACAATATCCACTACACTCCCCTGGTTAACCTTTTCCATTACTTCATCAAAGAACATAATCAAATTAGCCAAATACAATTTGCCTTTAACTAATCCATGCTGGCTGTTATTTATTAATGTATGTTTCTCTAAGTGATAATTAATTTTATCCCCGGATGTTTCCCTGCCACCTATAGTAAGATGTCTGGCTTGTAGTTGCTGGCTTATCCCTCTGTGTTTTTTTGAATAGGGTGTAATATTTGCATTTCTTCAGTCCTCTAGCACTACCCTCATATCCAAGGAGTACCAGGAGTACTGGGAGATTGTAGCAAGCACCTTTGCAATTTCCACCCTTACTTCCCTCAGGAGTCTAGGCTGCAGCCCATCTGGACCGGGTACTTTTCTACTTTGAGGACTGTCAACTTTTTAAGTATTGCATTGGAGAGAGTGCAGAACAGGTTTACAAAAATGGTTCCAGGGATGAGAAACTTCAGCTATGAAGATAGATTGGAGAAGTTGGAGAGGAGAAGGCTAAGAAGACATTTGATAGATGTGTTCAAAATTGTCCCAATTGATTGACCAAATTCTCTTAGTGGACCAGCAGTAAGCTATTGCACCTACCCCAGTATTATACAAACAGTGTCTGGCTCTACAGACTGAATTTGACTTTCATTTCACTAAACAAACAGGAAAGCTTATACTTACATCACGTGGTACATTTTATGAACATGGTGAAAGAACCAGTAGGCTCCTGGCTCACCAGCTTGGCCAGTCTGCTCCCTCTCAACTTATAGCTGGATCTACCACTCCAACAGGGTCAACCACCACCAGTCACCAGGAGATCAACGATCAATTCAAACATTTTTATCCCATTCTTTATACCTCAGACTCCTTTTCAGATCCTGGTTTATTTCACAATTTTTTTTGGTAACATGTACATCCCATCTCTAACGTCTGAATCTGTGAATGTGTTAGAAGTGCCCCTCCCCCAAGATGAAATACTAAAGGCAATTAAATCCATGCAAAGTAATAAGGCACCAGGGCCTGATGGATTTCCAATAGAATATTATAAAAATTTCTTATCACAGCTTTCTCCATTATTATTGTCTCTGTTCTCAGGATGCTTTCTCTCTAAAACACTCCCTCCTATGCTGTGCAAGGCACCTTTGTCTATTCTTGTAAAGAGGGATAAGGATCTTCTGCATTGCAGCTCGTGCCAACGTATTTCCCTTTTAAATGAGGATGTCAAAATACTAGCTGAAGCCTTGGCCCACCGACTCGAACCTGCCCTTCCATCTATTATCTTTCCTGACCAGACAGGTTTTATACAGGGCGGGCAATCCTCCTCTAATTTAAGGCGTCTTTTCAATATTATTTATACACATTCAACTACTCCTCTCCCTGAGGTTCTTTTAACGATGGATGCAAAAAAAGGCTTTTGATAGAGTGGATTGGGACTACCTTTTCTTCACACTTCAAAAATTTGGATTTGGACGCATTTTTATAAAATGGATAGAACTGTTGCATTCTTCACCAGTTACTTCAATACCTACAAATAATATCCACTCTAAACTCTTTGACCTCCATCGAAGCATGAGACAGGGCTGTTCTCTTTCCCCCTTATTTTTCGCTATTGCTACTGAGCCCCTGGGAATTTCACTGTGGACCTGTGGAGATATATAGGGTGTTACACGGGGTGGAGTCAAGCAGAAACTCTCCCTATATGCTGATCACCTGCTTCTTTACACCTCTTATCCGGCCTCATCTCTCCCACAAATTTTCTCTATTCTTGTGTGATTTGGTCATATTTCAGGTTTTTAAATTAATTTGCAAAAGAGTGAAAGTTTTCCTATTAATTGTGCTGCAAAAATTTACCTTCTTTCTCCCCTCCCCCTCAAGGTCTCAGTAAACAGTTTACAATATTTTGGAATTTTAGTTACTTGATCCCTTGGAGACTTTTTTAAGCTCAACTTTGACCCTTTGTTGGAACATACAAAGCAGGACTTAGCACATTGGTCTAGCTTACCCCTTTCTTTAGTTGGTTGTATAAATTCTGTAAAGTTGAATATTTTGCCAAAGTTTCTATACTTTTCACAGTGCATTCCATTGTTTATTCCCTAGCGTTTTTTTTGTTGCAATAGACCAATTAATTTCTCCCTTTATTTGGTATAAGAAAACACCCAGAATTCGTAAAGTTTTTCTACAAAGTCCCAAGCATTTACGTGGTTTGGCACTGCCAAATTTTCAGTTTTATTATTGGTCTGCTAATATCCATAATATTTCTTTTTGGCTTCATTCGGACTTGGCTAGTTTAGCATGGGTGCAATTGGAGGCAGCCTCCTGTCAATCCATATTGCTGCCTGCTCTGTTGAACACCTGTGTTCCTTTCTCAACCAGTCACTTTTCTTCAAACCCTATTGTTAGACAGCCACTTAAGATTTGGACCCAGTTCAGAACATACTTTGGGCTGCAGTCTCCCTCTTTAAACAGCCCTATTAATGCAAACCATTTATTTCCACCATTTCTATTAGGAGATTCTACCTTTCAAGCCAGGCATGTGAGAGGTGTCAAAACCCTTGCTAATTTATACCATTGATAATATTTTTGCTTCTTTTGACTTTCTCTTTTGGAAGTATGATCTGCCCCGCACACACTTCTTTTGGTATTTACAAATCAGAGATTTTTGGTGCAAAAGCGTCACCCAGTTTCCTTTATTGCCCCTAAATCACCGATAGATATTATGTTAGAATTAAATCTTTTTGTTAGGGGGTTCATTTCCAAATTGTATTCTCTAATTTTTTTGCTACACTGCCCTTCGCTTTCTACCTTAAAAACTCTTTGGGAGTAAGATTTTGACTCAGATTTATCAGAAGATAACTGGAACCCTTTTTTATCTCGTGTATATTCCTCACCTGTATGTGCAAGACATGGGTTGCTACAATTTAAAATCTTACATCGTATCCATCTATCCAAGGTGAAATTATCTAAGATTTATCCAAATTTTGATCCAACCTGTGGTAAATGTCATACTGCTCCAGCCTCTCTAATTCATGTGTACTGATCATGTTCTGAATTAGCTTTGTTTTGGACACAAATTTTGAGATCACTCTCACAATAGCAATAATGAACCTTCTCCTAGTACAGCACTCTTTGGAGTGGAGCCAAATGGCATTGCTATTACAAAAATTCAGATTGATGCAGTTGCCTTTTCAACATTATTGGCTAGATGTATTATTCTATTAAATTGGAAACAGTCTGCCCTACCTTCTTTTATGAATTGGACATGGGACCTTATGCAGAATCTTAAATTTGAGAAAACAAAGTACATTATAAGAGGCTCCACTGATGGGTTTTATGTAGCTTGGCAACCTTTCTTAGATTACTTTGAGGAACTACAGCTCTCTACTTTCATATAATTAACCCTAATTAGGTTGTATGTATTATATCAGGTGAAACTATACCTGACCTATGACCGTTGTTGATTTTCTTATTATTTATTTTTTTGGGGGGTTAAGGGGGTTTCTCTTTCCTTTTTCTTTCTCCTCCTACTTCTATTTTCCTTTCTTTCTCTTCCCCTTCCAAATATAAGTGTATTGAATTATTGCTGTGCTATAAGCTGTATTTTGCACGGTTACTCATTATGACTGTTGTGAAATTTTTTTTCCAAGCTGGGAAAAGTAGATAGAGAGAAACTGTTCCTGCTCGTAAAGGGGTTGAGAATGAGAGGGAACAGATTTAAAGTGATTTGCAAAAGAAGCAAATGTGATATGAGAAAAAACTTTTTCACACAGTGAGTGGTTTGGGTTCTCGAATGCACTACCTGGAAGTGTGGTGGAGGCAGGTTCAATTGAGGAATTCAAAAGGACATTATATGATTATTTAAATAGAAACAATGTGCAGAGTTATGGGGAAAAGGCAGGAGAATGGCACTGAGCCATAATGCTCATTTGGTGAGCTGGTGCAGGCACAATGGGCTGAATGGCCCCCTTTTGCACCGTAACAGTTCTGTGATTCTGTGATTTCCTCTTTATCTATTTTTATCCTATTCAATTGCTCTACTACTTCCCTCTTTACTGTGACATTGGCAGCATCCTCTTCTTTAGTCAAGACAGGTACAAATTTTCCAAAGTGCTATCATTTCCACTAACAGGATTCTGCCATCAATCCAAAAAGAAATTTTGCTTACCACAGAAATGAGTAACATGGTATGTGAATTTCAGTGTCGGTGTGAGGCCCTATGTCCCAACAACTGGTGGATTTTATCAGCCCATTGACACACAGTAGCAGCAGCGTTTACCATCTACAAGCTGCATTGCAGGAATTCACCAAGGCTCCTTTGACAGCAACTTCCAAACTCACGACCACTACCACCTGGAAGGACAAGGGCAGCAGATAGATGGGAGCACTACCACCTGGAAGTTCCCCTCCAAGTCACTCACCGTCTTGACTTGAAAATATATTGCTGTTCCTTCACTGTCACTAGGTCAAAATCCTGGAACTCCTTTCCTAACAGCACTGTGGGTGTATCTACACCACATGAACTGCAGCGGTTCAAGAAGGCAGCTTACCACCACCTTTTCTAGGGCAACTAGGGATGGGCAATAAATGCTGGCCCAGCCAGCGAAGTCCTCATCCTGTGAATGCATGAAAAAGAAAGAGTGCGCCCCTTCGGCTGTTCGCAATAGGCAGAGTACTGACTGTATTCAACCAACCTCAACTCAACCAAAACTCAGAACATATTGTCTAACATTGGATGTGATTCTGTGATTGGACAGCACTTGCTGAAAAATCTCAAGTGTGCTAAGAATTACAATTGCTAAGAATAGCAACCAGTTTAAGATTATCAGTTGGGCTTGCAATGTTGCTCGCTAACGCCTGCTAGAAGCTACATATATTGATGTGGAGGGACCTGTCCTCTGCAGGCAAAGGAATATGTCCAGGCACTACACCTTTTTTGAATAAACAGAAGCATGGGGGAGCAATAGTTCCCTGGTGCATTTGCCATGGCAGCATCTTGACCAGTCAGAACTGACTTGCCAATCAATCATCAACCCTTCTCTCATGCAATATAAATTGTTGTTCCCTTTGAAATTTGGCATTGTTGCATCTGACGAGTACAAGATAAAAAGCATTGACAACATGTCTCTCTTTCCAGCGATACAGCTGCAAATTATTCATTTAGTGCCTCAGACATGCTCTCTCCCTTTAGAAGATCTACCTTTAGTCCCTATCCAGTGCCACCCTTCCTTTCACTCCCTCTTACTATTTATATGTTTATGAAGATATTTGGGTTCTCTTTTATGTTACCCACTAATCCATTCTCATAGACTCTCTTTGCCCTCCTTATTTCTTCTTTCAGTCTTCCGATGTACATTTTGTATTTAGCTTGGTTCTCTACTAAATTGTTATCATAGCCACCTTTAACTGTTTCATTTTAAGTTCTACATCTTCAGTCATCCAAGGTGCTCTAGTATTGCTTGCCTTTCCTACTCATGGGAAAATGTCTAGTTAGTACCCAAGTTATCTCCTTTTTGAAGACTTTCCTTGCTCATTTATCTGCCAAACTTTGATTTGAATCCAACTAGACCAGATCCCTTTTCAACTCATTTGAGATTAGTCCTCCTCCAGTCGAGCATTTTCAGACCTGATTGTTCCCTGTCCTTTCCCATAACTCCTTTAAACCTGATGATATTGTGGCAAATAAACTAGAAAATGTGGTGGAAATTATTTATATTAGATTAGGGAGCCTAGTTCCAAAGCATATGGCCGCAGAATTAGCCACTGTACCACCTGCAATTTCTTTGCTTTTGATGCCATTTTTGTGTCAAATGTGTCAATGCGGTCCATACACACTCCTGGTGCAGATTGCACTGGATCCCATTTTGGTGAGGGCATCAGTGCGATACTGATTTGATTCTATTGCTGTCATTTCTGACATCACTGCTCCAGCTAATGACTTCTCATGTTTGTAGATGTGATCAGAGTGTTTTTCTGCTGTTTAAAGTTAATGAAGTCAACATGAAATAGTACTGCATGAGAAGAAGGCCTTGATTCTGACTTCAAGGGTTCATGTCAGACCACTTGTTCCAAGTCATGGGTGCTATAGTTACCAACCCCCTTGGCTTGTAGTGTGATGGGGAGATGGAGCAAAGGCAACACAGAAGATAATAAGCTGCTCGCAGAAGGTGGAGGAAGAGGAGGACAATGACTTTCAGCAGGAGGCCTTATCTACCCAGGGTCAGCTTCCAGGAGCATTTCTCTTACTTCAACCTAATTCAGAAATAATGTGCATTGTCTGCATTTTATGAAGGAGGTGCTCACTGAAATCTACCCATTCCTCCAGGCAGACCCGCAGCCTCAGAACAGGTCAGGGACAGTGCTACCAGTGGCTGTGAAGGTGACCCTGACTATTAATCTCCTTGGACCTCTGATCCTTCAAGGCTGGAGCAGGTGACACCTCCAACATCAAACAGTTCATCGTCCACAGCTGGATTAGGGAGTTGACAGATGGTCTTTATGCCAGGAGAAGGGAGTATATTGTATTCTCTCTGACCTGTGAGAAGCAGGCAGAGCATGCCTGTGGCCTTTCCAGGATAATGGTGAAGAGTGCCATTCACTGCACACACGTGGCTTTGCAGGCATTGCATGTAAGAATTTTCTTACACACTTTAATACGCTCCATCCTGCACTCACATTCACCTTTGAAATGGAGCAGTCTAAAGAGCTCCCTTTTCTCAATGTACTAGTTGAGAAATCCACTAATACTACTGGTGTCTGCAAGTCCATCTTCACTGGTTAATATATGCGTTGGGATTCCTACAGCTGTAAAATTGGCCTTATAGGCAAACTTGTGAATGGGGTCCAAGCAATTTGCCCACCGTGAAAGCTTGATGCCAAAGTAAAGCACATCAAATCTATCCTGCGGGATAATGGCTACCCTGATCAGATCATTGCTTGCTGTAAATCATGCAAACTCATGAATGGGCCCAAGGCTGCCACTTTCAGTTGTGAAAAGTGCCCTGTCTACCTCAAATTACCCTGGAAGGATAAGGTATCTCAAAAATTTGAGCAACAGGTGAAGTTAGCCATTTCACACTGCTACTATGCAGTAGCAACTCAAGTGGTATTCTCCATTAACAAGATGCTGTTGTCAAGACAAAAACAAATTCTGCCTACCACACAATTGAATAATGTGGTATATGAATTTCAGTGCCAGTGTGATGCCAGGTATGTAGGTTGCACAAACCAAAGACTGGTAGATTGCATCAAACAGCATGTCCCTTCATCTGTTCACAGCAGGTGGCATATTGACTGTGTTCAACCAACCCATGCTTGCAAAACTCAGAACATAGTGTCCAATATTAGGTGTGATTATGTGGATGGACAGCACTGGCTGAACAATCCTAAGTATGCTAATAATTACACTAGCAACCAGTTCAAGATTATCAGTTAAGCTCATTATACAGCTCACCTACGCTTGCTAAAAGCTACAGAGATTCATACACAGGCCCCGGTCTCTTGCAAACAGAAAGAAAATGTCCAGGTATTGCACCTTTCCAAGTAACAAAAGCATGTGGGGGGTGGGGTGGAGTGGGGGTATCTATTCCCTGGTGCATTTCCTATTTGGCTGCCTCATCCAATCTCTCCTTCTCCTAGTCTACTCCTCTTAATCATCCTCCTCTTCCAACCATGCCCTCTTCTGATATCCTCTCTCCCAATCTCTCTCTTCTCCTGATTGCCCCCATCTTATGATCATCCCACCCTTCTGACCATTCCCTGTTCAGATCACCCCCCATTTGATCTCCCTCCTCCTGATTTCTCCTCATCTCCCCCCTCACAAAATGAGTCCTGCCCAATCTCCCCCAACTCTTGACCACTCCACCTGATCATGGCCTCTTGATCTACCCCATCTCCACCCCATCCTGATTACCTCCCTTTCCCAATCTCCTCTTTTTCTGATCTTTGCCCCTTCTTGATTTTCCCGTTTCTCAAACCCTCACTCTCCCAACCTCTCTTGATCCCAATCACCCCCTCTCCCGATCAGGCCGCTCTCTCCCGATCACCACCCTCCCAATCGCCCCATCTCTCCCAATCACCCCACCTCCTGATCAACCCCCTCTCCCGATCAGCCCCCTCTCTCCCGATCACCCCCTCTCGCCCAATTACTAGACCCCACTCCTGATCATCCTCCTCATTTCAGAGTGTTGGGCTGACCCAATTAAAATCTCTGCAGCCAGAAATAGGAGGTGTACCGGGGAAGTAAAGGAAACTCTAATGGGGAAAGCAGAGGATGTTTGCAGGAACATGCCTTATGCATGGCACCTAATATATTGTAAGACAATAACTGTGTCATGTTGGGATTTCATAGAAACCATTGTGTTAAACTTGTTCAATATTTTACCATTAATTTCAACAAAGCTCTCAGGAAATTAAATTTACCCACGGCGTCAGGTATAGTTTTCTGACTAGCTGTTGGGACTAGGGTCCTCGAGACCTAAAAAAGATTGTTTGATATTCTGGTAATCTTTCAGAATCATTGCTGCTGTGACAACTCTATTCATTTGAACTCAGCAGAAGGTCTTTCTCAAGTGATGTAGTGTGGGGGAGCAGTCAGTTTCTCTATAGGCTGACGTTGGAGTCGGCTTTTAAACGTAGAGAGACCTGTGAAAGCAGGAGGCAGTCAGACAGTAAAAGGCTGCTACTGGGTCACAATGCAGGAGCTGGCATTTAGAAAATTATCATGCTAACCATTGAAGTCAGTTTCATTTCTGACATTATTACAGAGATGAATTGCCCTGTTGGACATAAATGGGACTGAGCTTAGCTGTTCCCTATCTTCACCTCACTGTGGTAAATAATGCTTCCTATCAAGTCCACCTCATCTGGTGTTCATGAGGTTGGAGATTGGAGAGATAAAAGAAGGATATACAAATGAAAGTCCAAGTACCCTGGTAGATCACAAGGAGAAGTCATTATCCCTGGGTTATTATCTTACAAGTAGGTATGGAGAGTACGAGTCGACTCCCATCAAACTAAGGTGCTCAGACCACTCAAAGGAACATCTCATACAACTTAACATGAGATGTCTAAGACCCACCTGAATTTGTATCAGTAACATGTATAATAGCACAGTTACACAGTAATGCACCAACATAGTAAAACAGGAAGAAAATAACACAGTACAGAGTGATACATTAACAGTTTAACAAAATATCCCAACAATATAAATCAAAGCAATGCAGCAGCAAGTAGAATCGCACCAATGTAATCTTTTGTTCAGGGAGAAACATTGGCCCATCAACTTGCCCTTTTAAACCTTCCATCAGGTTTATTATCATGGCCCTGGAATAGGACAGGCACAGCAGGCTGAAGGGTCTCATTCTTTGCTGTATTGTTTTATTATTCTATATAATAGCCCTGTATATCTTTTACTAACAGGAACTCATCCAGTGCTCTCCAAGGTGCAGAGGCATGGAGGGAAAAAAGCCCATGGAACTTTGCCTTTGGATTGGAAAATTCCAAATGGAAACATATAATGATATAGCACAGATTATTCCACTTTCCTGCATTGGCTTTTTGCACAAACTATCCAATTTGTCCAACTTCCCTGCACTTTCGCTATAGCCCTGGAAATTTTTCTTCTTCAAGTATTTATCAAATTGCCTTTTGAATTTGCTCCCACCATCCTTTCAGATGGTGCATTCCAGATCATAACAACTCACTGCCGAAAAAATTCTCCTCTTCACCTCTCAGGTTCTTTTGCTAATTACCTTAAATCTGCCTATTCTGGTCATAGACAACCAATGGAAACCCCACACTTCTTTAATTCTTTCACAGGATGTGGGTGCCATTGCCCATCCCTAATTGTCCTTGAGAAGGTGGTGGTGAGCTGCTTCCTTGAACTGCTACAGTCCATGTGGTGTAGGTACACCCACAGTGCTGTTAGGGAGAGAGTTCCAGGATTTTGACACAGTGACAGTGAAGGAACGACGATATATTTCCAAGTCAGGATGGTGAGCGACTTGAAGTGGAACTTCCAGGTGGTGGTGTTCCCATCTATCTACTGCCCTTGTCCTTCTAGATGGTAGTGGTTGTGGGTTTGGAAGGTGCTGCTTAAGGAGCCTTGGTGAATTCTTGCAGTGCATCTTGTAGATGGTACATACTGCTGCTATTGCATCAGGAGCTGTTCCCTGTTATTTACTTGTTGCCCCCACCAGAATTGCAAACATTATGCCCTTCATCAAAAGAGGTTGTAAAGATCTGCCCTGCAATTACAGACCAGTCACTTTAACTTCGGTGGTGGGGAAACTTCTAGAATCAATTATTTGGGATAGAATTAATAGTCACATGGAAAAATGTGGATTGATTTGGAAGAGTCAGCATGGATTTGTTAAAGGAAAATCGTGCCTAACTAACTTGCTGGAGTTTTTTGAAGAGGTAACAGAGATGGTTAATGAGGGCAAGGCTGTTGATGTGGTGTATATGGACTTCCAAAAGGCGTTTGATACAGTGCCACACAACAGACATGTGAAGAAAGTTATAGGTCATGGAATAAAAGGGACAGTAGCAACATGGATACAAAATTGACTGAGGGTTAAGAAACAGAGAGTAATGGTTAATGGGTATTTTTTGGGCTGGAAGAAGGTTTGTAGTGGATTTCCTGGGACAGTATTGGGACACTTGCTTTTCCTGATATACATAAATGATCTAGATCTTGGTGTGCAGGGGACAATTTCAAAGTTTGCGGATGACACAAAACTTGGGAGAATTGTAAACTGTGAGGAGGACAGTGTACAACTTCAAAAGGACATTGACACATTAGTGGAGTGGGCAGATAGGTGGCAGATGAAGTTCAATGCAGAGAAGTGTGAGGTGATACACTTTGGTACCAAGAACATGGAGAAACAGCATAAAATAAAGGATACTATTCTAAAGGGTTTGCAGAAGCAGAGAAACCTGGATGTATATGTACATAAGTCATTAAAGGTGGCAGGACAGGTAGAGAGAGCTGTTTCTAAAACATCCAGTATTCTAGATTTCATTAATAGGGGCATAGAGTATAAAAGCAGGGAGATTATGATGTACGTATATAAGACACTGGTTAGACCTCAACTGGAGTACTGTGTACAGTTCTGGGTGTCACACTATAGGAATGATGTGTACGCATTGGAGAGAATGCAGAAGAGGTTTATGAGAATGGTTCCAAGGATGAGACACTTCAGTTATGAGGAAAGATTGGAGAAGTTGGGACTGTTTTCCTTAGAGAAGAGAAGGCTAAGAGGAGACTTGATAGAAACTTTTAAAATCATGAGGGGCCTGGAAAAGTAGATAAGGAGAAATTGTTCTTGCACGTAAATGGATCGAGAACCAGAGGGCACAGTTTTAAAGTGTTTTGCAAAAGAAGCAAATGCGAGGTGAGAAAAAACTTTTTCACGTAGCGAGTAGTTAGGGTTTGGAATGCACTGCCTGGAAGTGTGGTGGAGGCAGGTTCAATTGAGGCATTGGATGATTATTTAAACAGGAACAATGGGTAGAATTTTTCCTATGGCGGGCGGGCGTAGAGCCGATCGCCACCCGCGATTGGCTCCGCGCCGCCATTTTATGTTGGCGGGCCAATTAAGGCTCCCGAGAACAGCGGGAAGGGGCAGGCAGCAGTGGGAGTCCAATGACTTCCGGGGCCAATGGCAACCTGGCGGCCTGTTTAAAAATGGCGCAGGCAGCCTTCCAAAGGCTGCCGATGATAGCCCACAGAAGGATGTTCTTCTTCTTCGAAAGTGCTCTTGGAGAGCAGGCCAGGCAGGAGGACAGGTCGGTGGGGCAGTGTGCCCCGAGATTCTCAGATGAGTGCCTCGCTAACCTCCTCAAGGAGGTGGCAGCATGGTGCAACATCATAGAGCCAAGGGACGGGAGGAGGAGGCCCCACCATATGATGAAACATGCCTTGGAGGACGTGACAGAAGGGGTCAGCTCCCATGATGTGGTGAGACGCACCTGGGGGCGGTGCCGCAAGCGGTTCAACGACCTCTTGTGATCGGGAAGGGTGAGCACCGTGTTGGCATGGGTCACTGAGCACAGCAGTTAGGTTGCCCCTCCCCACCCCACCCCTCCCTCCCCCCCCACCCACCCCCGGCCCACCCCCCCAACTCGGAATTTTGTTATTCATTCATTCATCCTCGGCATGTGGCCTTTGCTGGCTGGGCCAGCATTTATTGCCCATGCCTAGTTGCCCATGAGGGTGGTGTTGAGCTGCCTCCTGTATCTGCAGGTACACCCACTGTACTGTTTTGGGGGTGATCTCCAGGATCTGCACTGCACCATGCGCAGTGCTGGAAAGCTGAAACATTTCAAAGTCAGGATGCTGAGTGACCTGGAGGGGAACTCCCAGGTGGCGGGGCAGCCATCCATCTGCTGCCCTTGTCCTGCTTTGGCAAGGGGGTCAGCCCTGGCTGCTTGGAGTGAGTGTATGGCGGTTCCAGAGTCATGAATTGGATGTGGGGGTGGCAGGGATGCAATGGCAATCCAGGTACAGGGTGGACTAATCAATGCTCCTCTCTCCTTTCAGGAGGAGACCGCACACAATAATGCCGAATGGATGCGGACTGGCAGAGGGCAGCCCCACCTACTCACCGGATACGAGCATGAGGCTCTCGAGCTGGAGAGGCACCATGTGCCCAGGTCTACCAGCTGCGGTGAGGTTGGGGTGCCAGCGGGAGGTAAGAGTGCCCATGCACTGAGGTCACAATGTCTGTCATTGCAACCATTCCACTGTTGACTGTATTTTGATTTCAGCATCCAACATGGGTTTCCCATTGATAATGGAAGTAGGAGCGGATCCTGATCTGGGTGCCAGGCATGCACATTAACAGTGTAACGACTTCTACTAATCAAATGTCCTTGTTCTTCCTTTCAGCCTCACTGGAGGACGCCCAGACTCAGGAGGCAGAGGGACTGTCAGTGATCCCTGAGGGCCATGAAGATACACATGCACCCAGTGTCACACCATCTCAGTCAGGCAGGCACCAGCGCAGATACCAGCACCTCAGTGGGAGTAAGATCGTTGGCTAGCGTCTCGGGTGGTGAGGGCACTTCACAGTCGCTTGAGGTGCAGGCGGAGGCAGAGAGTGCCCATGGCGCCGGCAGTCGGAGGACTGCTGGGGTCCGGGAACATGCTCAGTTGGTGGCTGCTGATGGGCCTCTGGAGTCGTCTCTGAGGCAGCAGATGCTGGAAGTTCAGCAGGGTGTGTGGGAGGACCTGGTGGAGATACATGGGGGAATGCGTGCCATGGTCTCCATTGTGGAGGAGTCCACCCGGCGCCTGAGCAAAGCAATGACCCTCATGGCCGAGCGCACTGCCTCCTCCATGGAGAGAGTGGGGACTCTCATGGAGAGGCTCCTCCAGGAGATCAATCGGGGCTTCCTCGGGATGCACTCAGACCTGCAAGCCCTCACAGTGGTATTGACCTCATTAGGTCAGTGTCAGTGTGGGAGATGGATTGGGTACCCAGTATCCCAGCTAGGTGCCCATCCATCAATGGTGAGCAGGGAGTTTCGAACACAAGCTGCCTGTCGTCTCTGTGGGCTCCTCTCAGAGCGCTCTAATTGAGGGTAGCAGCTCCTCTGCCAGTGACCGTGGCATCTGATGAGGCTGCGGCGACTGGGGAGATGCCAGCCGTGCCACTGGCTGCTCCCTCCCAGGCAGGGCCATCACAGGCTCCACGGGCCAGAGGCCAGAGGACGCCCGCCAAGGTCATCCAGGCCAACAGGACAGCACAGTCAGCAGGCTGTCTCCAATGCCAGTGCCAGCGAGGGGGGGAACACCTAGACGTAGCACCCGCAAATGTAAACTTAAGGCACCTGAGACACACCACGGGCTTCTCACTGGTGGTTTTCTGTTGCCCCTGTTTTAGTTGCTTCTCATTCAGTGTGCAGCTCAACACCTCTTAATGCACTTTCATTTCTGTTTTTTAGTATGCAATTATGAAATGTTTTAGTTCTCAGCAAGTCTCTGGGTGCTTCATTACTTCTGCAGGTGTACAGGAACCCGTGATGTTATGAGTGACTTGTTTGTCATTGAGCTTTATTGACAAGGCACATAGTTAATGTTCCTAACCTGGCATATGTTGCTCTCAGGTACTGAGTATGGAGCTGCAGCCCTGGCGTGTGTTGGAGGTCCATCTGTGGTAGGCTAGCTGAAGGATCGTTGGATCAAAGCCTCCTGGGTGTTCCTGCCTCCCTGGAGGTTGCCCAGGTTAGAGTCTATCCCCTCAGTCTTCTCCTGACCGTGCTCGTCCTCGGACTCACTACTGGACTCATCGTCTGCAGCCAGAGCATCTGCATCTTCATCCTCTTCCTCCACTGCGTCCCCGCTTTCCAGCGCCAGATTGTGGAGAGCGCAGCATGCAACCACTATCAGTGACACACGATCTGGGGGGTACTGGAGTGCACCCCCTGAACGGTCCAGGCATCGGAAGCGCATCTTGAGAAGACCGATGGTTCTCTCCACCACAGCCCTTGTGGAGGCGTGGCTCCTATTGTACCGCTGCTCAGCTTCTGTTCTTGGATGGCGGAGAGGCGTCATGAGCCACCTTTTGAGTGGATAGCCCTTGACACCCAGCAGCCATCCATCCAGCCGGGCTGGAGCATTGAAGAGCCTCGGCACCTGGGAGTGTCTGAGGATGTAGGCATCATGGGAGCTGCCTGGGTACCTGGCACAGACTTGTAGAATCAGCATCCTGTGATCACACACTGTCTGCACGTTCATGGAGTGGAATCCCTTCTTGTTGATGAAGGCTCCCGGCTCACCCACTGGCACCTTGATGGCCATATGCGTGCAGTCAATTGCACCCTGGATGCGGGGGAACCCTGCCTCTGGCTCGTTCTGCCCGGCTGGTCTCATCCAAGCGGTAGCGAATGAAAGTCAATGCACGCCTGAACAGGGCGTCTGTCACCAGCTTGACACAAATATGGACAGCTGATTTGGAGACTCCGCAAAGATCACCCTGGAAAGATGCGGAAGCATAGAAGTTGAGGGCAGCCATGACCTTTAGCGCCACTGGCATGGGGTGTCCACCCACAAAGTTGGAGCTGATCTCAGGGTCTAAAGTTGTTGAACTCAATATTCAGTCCGGAAGGCTGTAAAGTGCCTAGTCGGAAGATGAGATGCTGTTCCTCCAGGTTGCGTTGAGCTTCACTTGAACAATGCAGCAAGCCAAGGACAGACATGTGGGCAAGAGAGCAGGGTGGAGTGTTAAAATGGCAAGCGACAGGGAGGTCTGGGTCATTCTTGCGGACAGACCGAAGGTGTTCTGCAAAGCGCTCGCCCAGTCTGCGTTTGGTGTCTCCAATGTAGAGGAAACCGCATTGGGAGCAACGAATGCAGTAGACTAAGTTGGGGGAAATGCAGGTGAAATGGTGCTTCACTTGAAAGGAGTGTTTGGGCCCTTAGACGGTGAGGAGAGAGGAAGTGAAGGGGCAGGTGTTGCATATTTTGCGTATGCATGGGGAGGTGCTGTAGGTGGGGGTTGAGGAGTAGGGGGTGATGGAGGAGTGGACCATGGTGTCACGGAGGGAACGATCCCTACGGAATGCCACCAGGGGGGGTGAAGGGAAGATGAGTTTGGTGGTGGCATCATGCTGGAGTTGGCGGAAATGGCGGAGGATGATCCTTTGAATGCGGAGGCTGGTGGGGTGATAAGTGAGGACAAGGGGGACCCTATCATGTTTCTGGGAGGGAGGAGAAGGTGTGAGGGCGGATGCGCGGGAGATGGGCCGGACACGGTTGAGGGCCCTGTCAACTACCGTGGGCGGAAAACCTCGGTTAAGGAAGAAGGAGGACATGTCAGAGGAACTGTTTTTGAAGGTAGCATCATCAGAACAGATGCGACAGAGGCGAAGGAACTGAGAGAATGGGATGGATGGCAGAAGAAGAGTTCAGTGTCATGCCGAGCCTGAAATTCATTAAGGTGAGCGTGTAAGGATATGAAACTGAGTCCTTTGCTGAGTGAAGAACATTCAGCATCAGAGAGGGGAAGGTCAGAGGGTATGGTGAATACACAGCAAGGGCTGGGGTTTGAAGAAGGGATGGGGTCAGAGGATGAGAAGGGGTGGAGGGTCCTGGATGGGCGTTGGTATCAATAAGTTGTTGGAGTTTGTGTTCCTTAACACCTAAAAGGGAGAGAAAAAGTTTCTTGTTAAGGTGTCGGATGAGACGATGAATAAAATGAAACTGGGGATAAGGACAGCTTTGAGGTAGGATGAGTCAGTGCTGCTGGAGGGAGAGGTCGAGTGTGCTCACACGGTGGTGCATGACACTGAGTGTGGATCTCAGAATGCGACGAGAACAGCAGTCCGAGGAACGTTGTATGTCCTAGAGATACCTGCAATCCTGGGTGGATTCAATACATGAGGGTTGGAACTTCAGTTGGAATCCACATGGGGTAAGTCGGAGATGGAGACAGTCACTGAGGAAGGAAATATGGCTGGGAAAGCGAGTTTTAGTAAACACCTTGCCAAACACAAGTAGGGAAATGGAAAGCAATGAAGGTGAACAGGGCGAAAGAGACAAACGGAAATCCCGTCAGAGAGAAGAGAGGATGATCCTTTGAATGCGGATCATTCCTGGAAGAGAAGTGGCAGTCAATTAAACACTAAGATAAAAGCAAAATACTGCAGGATGCTGGAAATCTGAAATAAAAACAGAAAATGCTAGAAAAACTCAACTGGTCTGACAGCATCTGTGGAGAGAGAAACAGAGTTAACATTTCGAGGCTGTACGACTCTTCTTCAAAATTGAATTTCTCTGGTAGACTAATTGCGCATAGACTTAATCATGGTCTGTCTGGTATCAATATAATTGGCAATACCAGAAAGGTAATTTTCTCTATACCATCAGATCAGGAAGATGCTATGAAAGTACTGCTGTCAAATCTGAGCCTGTTCATTTGCTTGATGCATCTACTGCATAATGTTTAAATGAACCATTGTACGTTGCAAATGGAAAACAAAAAATAAAATACTGAAGCTGTATGCTGCAATACCAGGAGGACTGATTGTCATAACTCTGCTTTGTGGTTGGTTTTGATTGATTGAAATGATAAGGTGATAGGGGCAGCAGACGGCCATATCCACAGGCCGCACTGAATGCCCCAATTCTGAAACCCGGCCGCTGTCTCTGATTGGATGGAGCTCCTTGACACAGTGTCCTAATTGGCCGGCTATGGGGAGATCTACCTGACAGGCTCACCAGTGGCATCGCTTTTTATCAACTTTTTATCAAATAAGAATCAGTTTCCTGTGTACTACATTTTAAAATCAACCCTTTTAATTTCTGTAAATAATTTTCCCTATTGACCTGGGAAATAAATCGTTCAAACCACATCACTTCCTGGAAATTATGGTTCTCCGGCCTTAGGTTGGACAATGGGTTATTCTTGAAAGCACATTTCTTAATAAAACAGGGCATTCATTTTTGGATGGGAAATTGTTAGTCTTGACGACACACAGGACTTCTGAACAGCCGGAGCTTGGCCTGCCCCTACCCCCACCCGTCTTCTGTGTGCAGAGGCCACAAGCAGCTCAGACGAAGAGGCTGCAGTGCTGGAACTGCCTCGGCCCAGTGCTACAATGATGCAGATGAAGGGGGCACATGAAAACTGCTTGTTCTCCATTTGCATGGGTGCAGTTGGTAGGTCGCGAATAACGATCTCTCCCACCCCACCAAAGAAAACCACAAAACCACATTTTTAGCCCAATTTCTTGGAGGAACAAAACTGAAAAGAATTGATCAGTTTGAAACTGCTGAAAGGGAGAATGTTCAGCTTGAATTTCTAAACATGTGTAGATTAGTTAGGCTCCAACAATGGGAAGAAATTGATAGGAAAGAATTGCTTCATCATTTATAAGTTATTTACAAAGATTTAGCTTAGTTCGTAAAGTAGAAGTTTTTTATTGCATTGTATAGAGTATAATATTGCTACATTATAAGGCTGTAAAACAAAGAAAAAACTTTAGCAGTTTCCAGCATAGGGTAGAAAGATGACCCACATTCTTCTCAAAGCTTGTTGTTCAATGTTGCAGTTCAGGTAGAATAGTTTCCAAGCCAGCAATGCCTCGAGCGGAGTCAGGACCCGGAAATGGTCCTGGCTCGTCATTATTTCCTAAGTCCAGGAGAGGAGAAAACCCAGGCTGAAAGGCAGCCCATTTCTGACCCCCACTTTTGAATGAACTCTGCCAAGGCCAGCTCAAAGTATGTGGCACCAGAAGCGAACGCAAAGTTGGTGTTCGCTAAACCCAGCTCCAGACCTTGCCCTTGTTCCCTCCATCTTCCCTGGTGACCAGGAATCGGGGTCTCTAGCCCTATTTCTTAAGTGAAAAGGCAAAAAAGTTTTATGAGTTACATCCACTGTTTGGCACTTTTTAATGGTCACTTTTATTAATCACTCTTTCTTTTTGAATGATCAATTTATTGCTTTGATTTTTATTGCTCAATTGCTTCATTTTTTGTTTTGGTATTCATGTTTAATGTTGTGCCTAACCAGATCACATTCAGCTGCTGCTGAGATTCTTGCTGAAGGGGATTGAGAGACTCACGCAAAGTCTGATTGCTTTTTGGAGGGCTGACAAAAGGGGTTATTTTTGCTTCAGTAGAAATGAGAAGTGTTGAAAATGTTCAGCCTGTCTGGCGGCATCTGTGCAGAGAGAAACAGAGGTCAGTGACCCTTGGTCAGATCTAGTGCAGATCAGGAACTGAAGCGTTTGCTCTGTTTCTCTCTCCACAGACGCTGCCTGGCCTGCTGAATATTTCCAGCATCTTCTATTTATATTTCAGATTTCCAACATCTGCAGCACTTTGCTCTCCTATTATATGCTCCATGTTGGGCATTTGTAAGTGTGGTTAGTTTCAATTTAAAATGAGAAAACACATCACTCAATGCAAAGTGCAATTTTTCTGTTAACAAAGATAATGTGTGGATATAAATAGCACATTATTTCAGGTTGCTGCTAAATTACTGGAAGGTTTTACCATTTGTAAACTTGGAAGTGAACCCAGTGGTGGAATATTCCCAGAATTGCACTAAGTGCGGTAGCGGGCGGGGGAAATAGAGTCCCACCCGCGGATGAAAATATTGGGTTTTCACGCTGCATCGTCCCAAGTCCGCCTCATTATTTATGCATTCCCGGGAAACATGTTTCCATGGCGGGTGGGCTGTCATTCGCCCGCTTGCCATCACCCCGGTGTTGTATCACGCTGGCCTCCATCTTTAAAAGGCAGCTGCCAACAAAGTGCTCATCGCCACCGCTGTCTGGGAGACATGGCCAGCCAAGGCAAAAAGACTGCAGCCCCCCTGCTTCAACGACGGGTCCCTCGAGTGACTGCTGGTTGGCATGGAGGCCCGCCGGGGTGTGCCCTACCCCCGCTCTGACCGCAGGTTGGGTAGCAATGTTACAAACCCGGCTTGGGGAGGCGGTGGCAGAGTCCTCTCTCTCTCTCTCTCAGAGGAGGACAGCCATCCAGTGCCGCAAAAGGATGGATGATCTCCTCCATTCTGCCAGCGTTAGTCACCCTTTTCATCACTTCCAGCTTACACACTCACAAACCCATCCCACATCCACAGGGCCCTCACTCACTGCCAGTGCAAGGTGTACCAGCATTCACTCCTTCACACACACCATCATTGTCCTCATCCTGTCCATGGGACCACTCACCACCCACACATACCAGGCACACTTATCACCTGGCCCAGCAGGCATCCTGACACACTCTCCCCATCTCTATCCATGCAGGACAAACTGGCTCACAACAGGAGGGAAAGGTCGCAGACAGGTGGAGGGATGCCGGAATTCAAAGTTCTGACAGAATTTGAAAACTGAGCCATCCAGCTGGCCGGCAATAACTGGGACTGGTCCTGTGCTGACGGTGAGGTCAGCGCTGCTCTACCAAATGAGGATCCAGCAGTGCAACATCCATCAGACAACCATGCCATGAGTGATGTGTCCTCTTTCATAGGCCACTGCCATGCACTAATTAACTCCCCTTACTTTCTTAGACACATCTGCCAAACAGCTGACAGAGTCCATGACCCAGGGCCTCCAATCAAGCTCCGAGGAAACCTCTGAAGAGGAACCTGAAGGCACCCTCCCTGAAGTCCCATCACAGCGCTCACCCACACCCTCCACAAGCACAGAGACACACACCTCGGTGGGACCTAGCTTTAGAGTAGCCACGGGACCACAACCTGGTGAACACGTCACACTGCCTGATCTGCAGCAGGGATTTCCCAGGTCCGCAGTACTCGGAGAACTGCTGGAGGCCAGAACGTTGCTGAGTCCAAATCAGATGACGAGCCTCTGGACTCGGTCATGTCACAGTTGCTGGAGCTGCAAAGGCAAGCTCGGGAACATCAGGAGGGATGTCCGCTACACTCCTCAGATTGCAAGGTACGATGGAGGAGTCCGTCTGTCTTCAGGCTGAGGTGAAAGCGCCGGCATTGCAACACATCAAGGTCAACACTGGCAGGATGGTGGCCGCCATGGAGACATTGGTCCAGGACGTCACTCCTGCACTGCTGCACTAGCTCCATCGCTGATGCCATAGTTGGCCTCCAACAGTGTGTATGTGAGAGGGGTTCTGGGCAGCTCGATCTCACTCCAGCTACCTCTTCCACTGACAGAGTCAGCCAGGGGCCCTCAGGAACCCATAGGGAGGAGGATCAGTAGGTGCATACTCCAGGGCCATCCACCAAGGTGGCTCTGGGAGTGACTGGCCCATCCAGATCCTATCCTCCTGTGACATCTGCAGATCCAGCTTCACAGGCTGAGGAGGATGCCACACAACAAGACCCTAAAAGTAGGCCCAGGCCCTCCAGTGGACGCCCACCAAAGTCATCACAGACAGGGCATCACAGTCAGCAGACTGCCTCCACCTCTGCTGTGGATGTCCAGGGAGCACCACGACATAGCAGCAGGGTTAGGAAAGTTAGGTAAAAGTAGTTGCATAGCCTGGCCACGGATGTTGATCACTTGTACATACTGTTCACTATTGTCAATAAATTCCTAAGAATGTCTCCCTGCCTGTGTCTCCTTGTTCTGATGAGCAGTGTTCTTGTCACTCAGATGTGAAACCTTTCTGCATAAGATAAAAGGCAGGTGTCTCAGTCCAGGGCCTCTTCCCTGTGTTTTGTGCAGCCTTCAGACCACAGTGATGGTCCAGTCACACACTCCCTGGAAACATTACTGATGCCTGTTCCTTAGCAGTGCTGATCATTGTTGCCAGAATGTAATAGGCAGGTGCCACAGAGTTCTCTCATACTCTCTCTGTGCTCTCAGCACCTTTAAGGTGGGGCTGGCCCCCATCACACCAGCATCTGCGACCAGTGATGCTGTGCATCAGCTCCTGAAGGGCTGAGGTGCTGAAGGCTGACACAGCATCAGATCTGTCTAAAGTTTCATGGCTGCATATCTGAGATGGCCCTGATCATGGAGTGCAAGCGAGCTGCCCTCGGCCAGGCAGGAGTCAGACATTCTCAGAGGCTATGTGAAGATCTATGGAATGTGCTCACTGCATGTTGTCATCATTCTCCTGTGATCGGGCGACTATTACGGCCTCCACTGCATCTCCATGACAGGAGCATTCTCACAGAGGGTATTGGCGCTGTGATAAGCCAGACTGGAGTTAAACGTTCACAATGTGAGGATCTACGGGGATACCTCACCGTAGTCATCATCCTCCACAAATCTGGCAGCTATGAGGCCTCCCAAGTGCTCCTGCCTTGTCTAGCCAGTGCCAGAGCCTCATCCCTGTCTTCTTCACCACTGAGGACCCTCTCAGCCTCATCATCATCAGTGTCCTCCTCATCGATGGAGACATGCAGCTCCTCCATCTCCTCCTCAGCCAGCTTGTCTCCCCATTGCAGCGCCAGGTTGTAAAGGGCACAGCAGACAATGCGTGACATCCTCTGCGGACTGTATTGCAGGGCTCCACCCTGCACCTTCTGTGGACCCTGGAAGACTGCAGGGATCTGTGAGCGACTCAGGATGTAGGCGTCGTGCACACTCCCTGGAATCTGTGCACATACCTGCAGGATGCGTTTCTGGTGGTTGCATACCAGCTGCACGTTTAGTGCAGAAGCCCTTGTGGTTGATGAAGTCCCCTGAGTGTAGTGATGGAGACCTGAGCGCCCCATGAGTGCAGTCAATCGCACCCTGCGCCTTTGGGAATCCCAAGATCAGGGCGAATCCAATGGCTCTTGCATCCTGGCTGTCCTGGTCCCGGGCGAAATGCACAAAGTTGTGTGCCATGGATAAGATGGTATCCGTGACCTCATGGATGCATTTGTGGGTGGTGGATTGTGAAATCCCACAGAGGTCACCCGTGGAGGTCTGAAAGTAGCCGATGGCGTAGAAATTGAGCACCGCAGTCACTTTCACAGTAGATGCCCTCCATGTCCCCTTGGTGCCAAGTCCTGCAGCAAGCGGCAGATGTGAGCCATCAGGTTCCTAGCCATTCTGCAGGGCTCCTCCCAAAGTAACAGTGGTTATCTGACAGACAGACAGTCAGTCGTGTTTTACTGATGAACCTTTGAATTAATCATTTTGTGAAGTGCTGATTTTAATACAACTGATAAATCATGGAACAGATTTACCAAATGAGGATATATTATGTTGATGTAGCATCAAGATTGTTACATTGTCTTTTGTATTTACAAGTACTGACAGAAGTGTGTATTTCCATAATGTGGTGCTCTATTTCAGTCTGCATCATTTGTTGATTCCCCTACTCCTCATTACTTCAGATACAGTTATATTGGCCTAAAGGACGGGAAAAAATGCTGGCCCTGCCAGCGCTGCCCACAACCCAAAAGTGAATTAAAAGAAAGTAATGGGAAAACAACGTAGTTGCAATGAAAGAAGGTTAGAAACATCAGCCAGAAAATAGGAAACTAATGGCATGCCAGAGAAGTACTTTGGGATCTTGAAACATCATACTGATAATGCTTCGCAAGAATACCAACATAAGGGGAAAACAACAATTTATGCTGTATGTGAGGAGAGTGTTTATTGGTTGGCAAGTGGACTCTGATTCGTCAAGGCATTGCCATGGAGAATGCACCAGTGATGGTGACTGACAGTTAACTGCCAAGCATTGTTTGAAATTTAAACCAGGCAGCTTGAACCTGATTGGTCAAGGCATTGCCCTGAGGAATGAGTCAGCGAATGGCTGTCACTTAATTTGTTTAGCTGAAACAGGCACAATGTGTGTACATGTTCTTTCTGTCTGTAAAGAACAGGGCCCTGTGCATTAATATATGTAGCTTCCAGTACATGCAAATACACCACACTGCGAGCCCAACTGACAATCTTAAACTGGTTGTCAGCGTAATTCTGAGCACATTGAGGATTATTTAGTAAATGTTGTCCAATCGCAGAGTCACATCATTTGTGTGATAGGCAGAATGACTTTTTGGTTGACGGCAGCGAATACCACTCGTGTTGCTACTGCATAGTAGCAGCATGAAACATGTGCAACTGTAAGAATCCCAACGCGTGTAATGACCAGTGAAGGTAGGCTTGCGGTAGACCGTGGTAGAGAACCCATTGGCAGATTTCTCAACTAGCACATCAAGGAAGGGGAGTTCATTTGTCTGCTCCATTTCAAAGGCGAATTTGAGCGCAGGATGGAGCCCATTAAGACATGTAAGGAAATTATTACATGCAGTTATAGATTTAAATATAGCAAACATATCATCCACATACTGGAAATATGCAAGGGGTAGGAGGTTAGGTGTCATTCCATTGAAGACTCATTTCAATGGAACCCAACAAAGATGTTTGCGAGAGCTGGGCCTAGAAGGGATTCTATGGCAACACCATCTATTTGGGTATACATAGTGTTATCAAAACTGAACTGAACTGTGTGATTTGCCAAGTCCATAAGTTCAATGAATACTGATTCACGCAATGGTGGCGGGTCTAGATCACCATGATATAGTGCAGCAGTGCAAATATTTATGGCTTCCTTAAGTGAATTGGTGAATAGGCTAGCAATGTCTAATGAGCACATGGACATAGCATTGCTATCGATATACAAGTCCTGTATGGTCTTCACAAATGTGAAGGGGTTCTTCACCGTGTATGTGGAAACCTTGGTCAAAGCTGTTTGTAACAATTCACCTAACCATTTGGCCAATTCGTGTTGTGCAGAAATGGTCACAGATAAGATAGGGCACAAAGGGACATCACTGTTATGTGTCTTGAGCAGCCCATACAGATGCAGACATAGCGAACCATGAGGATAAACCCTGTTATTTATCATTTGATAGCTCATCGCTCTTGCATAAGTCCAAAAGCTTACTTTTGAGCAATGCTGTCCAGTCATGTTGAGCAGCAGGTCCAATGGATACGAATTTGGACCTGTCACTAAGAATGGTGTGCATTTTGTTGATATAGTCATGCTTGTTAAGGATGCCTATCCCTATCCCTTTGTCAGGTTTACTGATGTGTGTGTCTGGGTTGGTTTTAAGGCCCCGCAGTGCTGTAAGACATTCGTGTTGCATGTGAAAGTCAGACAGGTCATTTGGAATTCCCCAATATGTGTGCGCTAGATCAACTAGGTGCGCTTTCAAGGATTCAGTGTCATCAGTGGCTGCTGGTTTGTGGCGGGATAGTTGGGAGTAGAGAAATTCAAACTCAGCAAATACATCTTCCCATTTGATTTGGGATGAAAGCACACCAAAATTGAAACCATGCGCAAGAACAAACTCCTCGTTTTCTGAGAGTACATGGTCAGAGAGATTTGTTATGTGTTTTGTGGCATCATTAATTACGTTGTCAAACCGCTTTCACTTAAGTGAGTTTATGGTGTGGATGTGTTTCAAGAGGGTACTATTTATGGTGCAGTCATCTTTTGAAGCAATATAGCGACAAAAATGGATTAAATCAAATTGTCCCGATGAGTGCAAGACAAAAAGCTTTGACGTGTCTCTTTTTCAGCAATATTCAAGTTCTGTACTACCAAGCAACTATTTATACTGATAATAGTGGAAGATGGTGAATAAGTTCCTCTACATGCTATGGGGCCAATTTAGGAAATACAAGCTGCTATGGGAGCCTCGATCATAAAATCCATAAAATCAGCCTAATGATGATATTCATGACGAAGATTTGCAAACTCATTGCAGACAGTGTGGGAGGAAATCTTCCTCCTGCCCCCATATTTTATAGCTTTAAATATAAACTATTGTACATCAGAAATAAAAACAAGGAGAATTCTAACAAATGTAGGCACAATGAGGGAATGTTTGAAATGCAAATATGTATATTGCTGATTTTATGATCACAATGCTGCCACAAACTTTGACTAGAGCTATGTTAATTTATTAATAGCCCAACAGCTGAGACAGACTGCAGAATGGACTGCTGGTGGATGAGATCAGTCAACTAGATATGACTAGAGCACACACTGAGACCTTCCAACACCCATCAATGTGACTTATTGCTTAATTAAAAATACAATACATGAAGCCTGTCATTGATCAATGTGATAATCACAAGAATGTGCTTTCAGAAAGGATTAAATCAGTCTGGCACAGGTTTTCTTTAATTAGAATAACAGTGGACTAGCTATTTTCCACTCCTGTTTGTGACTTGCAACTGTCCATTTGGGGGAGTTCAGAACCAGGGGTGACAGTCTGAGGATACGGGATAGACCATTTAAGACTGAGATACTCCTATTTTCTATGTTTCTATGTTTCTATCAAATATCTAGAGGAACCTGACCGGCTTCCTGCTGCCAAATTCAAACGCCCTGAATTTGGTCATCTCACTGAAAAGAAACCAACAATCAGCATGTACCTACAGTAATAGACATAGGGACAAAAATGAAACAACTGGCATCTAGTTTTAGCTAGGTAGCGGTTTTGTTAATTCATTCATGGTGAGCAAGATTTTATAAACTAATTGCATTGACTTGAACCTTAGCTCAAACCTAAATCAATACCAATATGTTGATAATTGTTGAGCTGTGCTTGGACAAATTTGCTCAATTGAGGAACCACGCCACAGAGTTCAAAATAAACATGCCATGTGATTGGTTGCGAAATATGTTTAGTTGAAAGCTTCTTTTGAATTTTAAAGACAAATACTCGTAAACTTTGTCCAGTTCATTTTGAAAATGCATGTTTGTGTTCATCAAATTTAAGCAGAGGCCAATGCTAAGGAATGGAATTCTTCTCTCAGGAAACCAGTATCAGCATCAAGCAGCAGTGCCAAATGCAGGGTAAAGCTTTCTCTATCTGAGGTTTGGAATCTGGTTCACTGTCATCCCTCCTCCACTCCACCAAAGAGAATAGAGACTTGAACCTTTGTGCCTGAATTGACAAAGTTTGCACACCTTTTAGGTATGGAATTTAATTCCTAAATGTCATACTAAATTGTTCCTAGGGTTACCATCAGCCTTCAAGTCCTATCTCTTTGACCTCAATGTTTGCACAACTCCTCAAATCCTTTAGCCAATCTCAATTCGGGTACAACTTCCCCTGCCCTCACGTGCAAAGTTCTTCAGCACATGTTGTAGGATAATAGCACTACATAACACTGTTGTTAGTTTGGCAGGTTTTTAAAAAAATTATTGATAGGATGTGGGTATCCCTAGCTGCTGTTGTGATGGTGGCGGTGAACCTGCTTCTTCTTGAATCACTGTAATTCGTGAAGTGAATGTGCTCCCACAGTGCCGTTAGGGAAGCAGTTCCAGCAATTTGACCCCAGCAACAGTGAAGGAGTAATGATAAGTATCCAAATGGGGAGGTAGTGGCATAGTGATATTGTTACTGGACTGGTATTCTAGAGACCTGGGGTAATGCTCTGGGGACCAAGGTTCGAATCCCACCACAGCAGATGGTGAAATTTGAATTCAATAAAAATCTGGAATTTAAAGTCCAATGATGACCATGAAACCATTGTCGTAAAAACCCGTCTGGTTCACTAATGCCCATTAGGGAAGGAAATCTGCTGTCCTTACCTGGTCTGGCCTACATGTGACTCACAGCAATGTGGTTGACTCTTAACTGCTCCTCTGAACAAGGGCAATTAGGAATGGTCAATAAATGCTGGCCTAGCAATGCCCACATCCCATGAACAAATAAGAAAATAAAAATAGATGTTGTGACTAAGAAGCAAGTTTGTGGGTGTTCTGATGCACTTTGTCCAGCTATGTGGTGGAGATTATGGGCTGACTAGTAACCTTAAGGTACTCCAAATGTAATTCTGTATCAACACAGATAACATTTTGTAAAATAATCTTACTGAAGGCAATGTGCTTTAATCCCATCCCGTAAAAGTGTACAAAAGCTAGTGCAGCACAATTACCCATTTATGGGAAGATACTGCTGACAATATGGGCACATTTCATTTATACAAAAGACATCTTCCAATAACAGTGGCTGCAGTTGAAGGACAGTAAACTTTTAAGTAACGGTTGCTTGCTTTTATTGACGCATTGATTGCTTTGGCCATGGAGTGTAATGACAGTGTAATTACAGGAATTAACATTTCTTCTGTTTGGTAATAATAGGTTGTGAAAGAGAAAGGCTTCAGCTAGAAATTTTGATATGAAGTCATCTATAAAAAGACATTTCCAATGTCACCACACTCAATGAACAGGGGGACCTCTCACCCATGAGGAATGCTGAAGCTGTTTCTCATCAAAGGTGATTGGGAGCCTCACTCTATATTCATGTGACTTTCTCCCCCGACTTGTAGAACAGGTCCCATGAAAACAACTTAATGATCAGAACTGGAGCACATTAATTATCAACAGCATTACTTTCACAGGTGAATTAACAAAGTGTACTAATGCCCCAACTAGATGAATTGCATCCATAAAGGCAACTTCTGCTGTCTTTCTAGATGGTGGTGACCAGTAGTTTGACAAGGAAGTTTAACAGCACGGTGCACCAGAACACCCAGCATCATTATTTATACTTACACTAAATGCCAGTTACCATTTCGGAACTCTGCAGTCCTGGATGGCTGTTGATAATAGGGTTCCTATTGATGTGGTAGTAGCACCATTGGTGAACCATAACTCATAACATGGAGTTCATTGAAGAATGGTGACTGATATTGGTCAGGGGGAATCTGAGAACCTTAGAAATGTTCAATTGTTTGTCTTTTAGCAGGTGATTGGCCTTCTAGTAGTGGCCCACAGGCATGAAAGCAGATAAGTGACAGAGATGTACATGTGTGCTATGTTCCAGCACCAAGCGCTATAAAGATGACTTCCAAGTACAGGGACAGCCCAGATATCTAAACATTGGAGCCTTCTGACACTGATGAAGGTACATTAGGGTAGTCAGTGAAAATATTGAAGCTCTGATTTTCCTGCGGGACATGTGCAAAAGATTGGAAATGGTATCCAATGCCTGGGATTTCAGTACTTCTGAGCAGAGTAGATTAGCTGCACCTACAAAAGATTGAGACAAGGGGCAGCCATGGTAATAACGTGAGAAGGATATTCTTGACTGATCACAGAGTTGTTATAGTGCAGAATGAGGCAATTCAGCCCATTGTGTCTGCATCGGCACTCCGAATAAGCAACTTGCCCTGTACCTTACCCTGCCTTCTCCCATAACCCTGACTGATCCCAATGCACTGTTCTTCTGGGTTAGCTGAAAGAACACCCAACAACAATGGCTTAGGAAGTGATGGTGGCTGTGCCTCTGGGGTTGGCAGCAAGCCAAGACAGGGCCAAACAGTCAATGCAAGCTTCTTTTCTCAACCTCCCCATCGGTCATCCAACATGAGATTGTGACGTTCTGTCTTATGGGCCCCATTTTCAGACACAAGGCCCTTCCGAAGACAGGCCTGTTTGGGGGGGCCTACCAGTGGTAGGATAATGGCCTTAGCTTGGGAATGCTGGTGGGTTCGGGCCATTGTAGCTGGAGTGCATACTGGATGCGTTCCACCCTCCTTGTGTCAAGACACAGTGAGGACAGAAACAATTTAGCTCCTGTGCCTCAGGAATAGGAGCAGCCACTATCTCCTTGTCTTTCTTCTGGAAGTTATGTAGGTCACAACTGCTGACACCTTACTCACTTATACAAAGAAGGGAACGGCTCATGGGTTGTGACAAAGTGTTAACTGTGGCTCTCTGAGACAGAAAGTGATGTGTCCAAGTCTCACTCCAGAGGCCTGAGTGAAAAATACAAGCTGACACTGAACGAGTACTGCACTGTCAGAGGTGCCATCTTTCGGGTGGACATGTTAAACTAAGGCCCTAATTTCCCTCTCTGATGGATGAAAAAGATCCCATGGCATGACTTTGAAGAAGAGTAGTGTCTCTGCCAATACTAAGCACGCAAGCAACATCACTAAAACAGGTTATTTATTTGTGGGACATTCCTCATGGGGTGAGGGGTCCCCTGCTCACTGAGTGCGGTGACATCGGCAATGTGTTTTTACAGATAACTTCATATCAAAATTTCTAGCTGAACCCCGAGCTTTTTCTTTCACAACCCTATTATTACCAAACAGAAGAAACGTTAGCGTTGGTGTATGCATAATTGCTGCTGCGCTTCACACATTACAATCAAGGAAGAGTATGTGAAGGTATGGGATTCAACCCGAAGCTGAAATATAATGAAGAGGGTTTTTGGTCTGGTCCATTTACTTGCTATAATTTACCTCAATATTGTGCAGACAGTGGCAAGCTTTGGGTCCCAGAGAACAAAGGAGCACCTCTAGGATTGGTTTGAGGAATTGAACCTGAGAAAAATACCTACAGCGTGAACCCAAAAATGTAAGTCATTGTTTTCTCTTGGAGTAGTAGTATATAGGTTTGCATCTTATTATCATAAAGGTGTTACTAAAAGTTGGAATTATCTTCAGAAAACAGGATTCAGTCACTTAATGATTGCAAAGTTGTGAAAGGCATCTAAAAATTAAAAGAAAAGAATTTCAAAAGAGAAAATCAAACAGCTTGAGATTATTTACTGCTTTTATGCAATTGAAACGAAATGAAGCAATACAATATCCAACAACAGTAAATTCACCATCTCAAGAAAATACACATTTCAACACGGGAATATACAAAGGTAGCGTGATAATTATATTTCTCCAGTTACTGTAATGAGACAAAACAGTCTTGTTTCATCAGAAATTCCAGTTGCTGAATCCTGGCTCTTAAACATTTGTTAAAAATAAACTGACGTGAAATAAATCGCACTATTCAATGAAAGAGAAGGAGGATTTCCTCTGTGTGTCATGTGCAGTGAATCATCAAAGCATTCTTTAGAAATGCTTATTATAAAAACAGAAAATGCTGGAAATGCTCAGTAGGTAAGGCAGCATCTCTGGGGAGAGAAACTGAATTAACGGATGGAATCTTGTGGAGGTGACAGGGGTGGGGGTCTTGCCTGGAGAGTGGTCAGAGACCTGCGTAGCCTCCTCTGGAGAAGGCCCATCGAACCACGAGCCAATCAGGCAGTGTAGAGGCCAGTGGCGGGTCTTTACCTGAAATCAGGACCCCGGGGTTGGGGGTCCTGCCTATCAAGAGCTGTTGGCCAATCAAAGGCTGGCAGCTTTTTGCTCTATAGCACCACAAGGGAGATGGTGGCTGCTGCAGGAAAGGCACCCACCAGAGGCCCAGGATCACAGAGCAACCCAGGCACGGTAAGTAATGGTGGGAGGGGTTTCACAGGGTGGGGGTCATGGGCTAGGGGACTATAGGGAGAGTTGTCAGCAAGGGCAGGGAGGTGGCTCTCAGTGCCAACCCCCCCTCCCATTCCTGGTGCCTGATCCCTTGATCAGACACTCAGTGCCTTTGAAGGAGATGACAAGCAGTTCACAAAGGTTTACTTGTCGTGCATGCTGCATGGTGACAGGCTCATCTGCTGCTGGGTTAATACCAGCAGTAGTGGAGAAGGCCCTTAAGTGTTCATTAAATGTTCCACCTACGGGCCTCAATTAGCAATGGGGCTGGAAGGTTGACCACGGGCCTTCTGGTCTTGGACTAAATTGGGTTGGAGGTGGGAAGATCGCGGGGTTCTCGCCCTACCAGCCTCCTGCCTGATTAAGTGCCCTCCCGCCTCCAAACATGCCACTCGCGAAGGCAGTAGATTCTGCCCAACGTTTCAAGCCTTTCTTTAGAACTCTCCACAGATGCTGTCAGATCTGCTGAGTAGTTTCAGCATTTTGTGTTTTTATTTCCGATTTCCAGCATCTGCAGGTTTTGCTATTGCTGTAGAAATGTTTACATTTTTTTTATACAAAGAATGCTCATTCTTATCTTCAAATCGTTCCACAACCTAAACCCTCTCTTGCTCTAAAGCCTCCTCCCCCTTTATATTCCATCCAGCACTATTCATTCCATCAATGCTGCTCCTTGTGTACCCCTATTTTCTTCACCCCACTGGCCCAGTTCACTGGACCTCTCTCCCTAAATCCATCCGCTTTTCCACTTCTCTCTCCAGGTACAAAAATCTTCTTGGAACTTTTTTCAAGTAACCTTCTGGTCATCTCTCTTAACTCTCAAGCCAGGTCTCATGGTTCATTCTTTCATCTTTTTATTATCGCTCTCTGGCATGTCTTAGGGCGTGGTTGACGTCAGAGGTGCTTTTTCTGTACATTTTCACTGCACATAAACCACCAGGAATTTTTCCTCCTGTTTGTTATCATTACAAAGACATTGAAACATTAAGACATCAATTCTCATACACTGCACACAAAGCTCGCAACAGAAAATTCAATGCTGCTTACATGCATTGTGGTTTGGTTTTGTCCATTGAAAAATATTACAAGTTAAATATTAGCAGACATTTCCACATGCTACAAAACACTCACAGAAGAAATTACAAACCTCCAAGATCAAACTTAAATGGCAATTCCTTTCCTAGGTTAAAACAATGGGGCCGGTTTTTATTTTTATCACCTTTGGTGTTAAGCCTCACTTGGGTGGAGCGCAGAAAGGGACATGCACATGAACAACAACTTGCATTTATATAGCGCCTTTAACATAACATTCTGAGGCATTTTACAGGGCCATAGTCAATCAAAAAAATTGACATTGAGCCAAAGAATAACAATGGCAGAAAGATTTAGGGAGAGAATGGCAGACCTAGACGCCTGAAGGTTCAGCTGCCAATAGTGGGGAATGAATTCTGGGATGTGTAAGAGGTCAGAGCTGGAGGAACGCAGTTATCTTGGATGGTTGTAGAGCTAGAGGAGATTACAGAGATTGGAGGCAGTGAGGATAGGGAGGAATGAGAACACAAGGGTGAAAATTTATCATGCTATGGCAGGGGAGATGGGTGAACTGGACTTGGTATGAGTTAGGAAATGAGCAGCAGAGCTTTGTATGTGTTCAAGTTTATGAAGGATGGAAGAAGGAAGGCTGGCTGAGAGAGCATTGGAATAAATGAGTGTGGATGCCTATGAGGGGACTCAAACCTCATTCTCTATATTTTTTATAAAATATAGATGTCCTCACGGCTATTTTTGAAATTTTAAAATCTGGATAAAACCCTTTCAAAATAGTTGAATCTACGTCTGCCTGTGACCTTCGAACAAAAGGAGCTACCTGGCAATATCAAAGAAACTTGCACCTTGTTATCCCTGAAGAGACACTAACAGCCCCTCTCCGGGCTGCACAGACCAAATTCAAAGAGAGCTATACAAAGGCCATCTGCATTTCATCCAGGTTGGCCAACTGGAGTCAACTCATTTGCTAGGATAAAGGACCCACAACCTTCCTTTCAATTCTTAATGGTTGAGACATTTAACCATCTTGGGGATCCAGACAAGCAATACACACCCTTTGTCAAAGCCAGAGTGGAGAGGTGGGAGCCGTGAGACATAGACCTCTGGCTGCAAAACCAGCAATATTGTCATGCAGAACTGAAAACTCATTATGCTGCTTTACCATCTACCTAGCAGCATCACAGAAAAGGAGCTCTGCCCAGGTTGGACACCTGGCCCTATCTACACTGTTTCTGCTGGAACTTCTCTACTATCGTCTTCAAGACTGATTCAACTCTGTATGCCTATCTCATTGCGTGAAGACAACACCACCAGAAAAGTAAATTATCCAGCACCGGTTTTCAACCTGCCGACTTCCGTGAAGGGATATCTCATTGGACTTTGATTCTGAACTCTGGAACTCATGTGAAGCAATAATTCTTTTCTCTGTGGTCTCTGCACTGTAAATCTTTCTTTTCTCTATCCCTCTTTTACTGTATGAATCTAAAGGAGGCAATGTTGCTACCCTCTTCCCACGTTTTGAGGATGTGCAAATAAATTAACCCTTTGAGTTCATCCTATCTTGAGTTTGCTGTGGGGCTATTAATAGAAAATGGGATCACACCAAAACTGAAGGGTTTGGAAATATGCCACTGCTTATAAAGGGGGAAGCAAGTCAAAACACCTTTCTGTTTTATGGACAGCTGGTGAGAGGAGAAATTAGTGCTGTTTAAATTAACCCCTCTCCTGTCCGTAACAATGCCAGTAACAGAACCCACCCTGTGGACCTTCCTTCCAGACAAAAGCTGCCTCAAAATGTCATGTCATTCTTAGATGATATCATTTAAGATCATAAAGCGGATTTTTGAGTGCAGATATTACTCAGGTGGAAGAAACCTACTAAGTTTCAACATTTTATGAATCAGGCATCTGCATTCAGTAGCTCCAGGGCACAAGCTGCTTGCATATTCAGACCCTAAGTGGAAATAGATCTAAGGAATAAAAACTACAAGGCTTTGCTCCCAGCATGGAGCCTTGAAATAGGTACATGAGACAGTGATAGGGCCAAGACACCATTGGACGACTTCTGTGTCTTGTGCCTAGTAAGGGTCTGAGCCAGAACCTGAGAAAACTCCTTCCATTGAATACTGGCTTCACATGTTATACATTAACTGCATTCAGACATTGCTCACCTCTGAACTAGGAAGATCAAATGATTCAAATTGTCCCCAGGCAGATGCAAATAGCTTTTTTAACATGGGAATAATCTTTTCTCATAGCTTTGCCCTCTCTGAGGGAACCTCATTACTTAGGGGTTAATAAAGGTACCTGAAAGTGTGTATCTCTTGTTTCACTCAGCGGATGAGGAGTATAGTGCACAGCATACTGAGCAGAGAGTATTTCATAACACAAAAAGACTAAGGAAATTGGATATGCTTGTTGTGGGAATCGTGATGTGTGATCAACATGCTCCTGAATGAGGTGATGAAGACAGCATGCAAGCTTTGTGCTGCCTGCTCGTTTCCATGATTGTGGCACAATGTCCAGCGCTATAAGTGCTGCCAAGTTGTTGCACAAACAGCAGGGAGCCCCAGGATTGTCCGAGGCTAACATGAGTTACAGTTAGCCTAAACATTTTAAAGCCAGCTTGCACTTGTAAGGGGATGTGCATCCTGGCTGCAGCTGGTGCTGGAAGTAGCTAGGAAAAATTGTGTGAGCAGGAAAAAAGCTGAGAAATTGAGCAGCAGGACAGAGACAGGGCTCCCAGATTCTCTGATGCAGTGCAGGAGGTGAAAAGGAAGCCCTCCAGACAAGGAAATAGGAGCAGTTAAGCACAGAGGTTAATGCTCGTTTGACCCTGAGGACTTGGTTACAGTGTAGAAAAAGTTCAATGACCCCTTGAGAGCAGTTAAGATCAATGAATGCACCTTCTATTGCCAAATTCTACAAACCACACAACCAACTTCATTGCTCAATGTATCACACCCCCATCACTCACCCACCAGCAATGTCTAGCAATTAGGACCTATGTCTAACATTCATATGCTCCACCTCGCCCTCACATGCTTACCACAGCTGCAAGCCACACCCACATCTTGCAACGTCCACATACTGTCAACTATTCAGCTATGACTGACATGTCAGTCTGACACATTGCAACACACTCACTGACACTCTTTCCTCTATCTTGCAGGACAATGTGTCGCAGGACAGCAGGGAGCAGCAAAGAGCAGAGGACTGGCATGATTGCATCTCCTAACTTCCCAAGACTGTGCTCTGCATTATTGGTGCAGCCCTCAGTGAGACTGTTGCAATCAGTGTTGCTGCAGGATGACAATATGTACATCCCTTATGCACCTTTACAAATCCCACTTTGCCTCATCTGCCAGGATGGTCTGAAGTACAAACAGTAAATGGTGTAACCATGAGCCTTTTGCTTTCCTCCTCATCCCCTTCCCTCAACCCAACCTTCTCCAACTGTAATTATGCTTTCAGATACCCATGAGCAGCTGCCTGGCTAACCGGTGGTGTGTGACGATGAAGAATGAGAAGAAATGTGTACTGGCTGCAACTGGCACAGGGCTGCAGGCAGAGCTTGGAGCCCAGTATGGAAGTAGTGCTAACTCAATGACAGCACTGGCAGACCCAGCTGTTATCCAGTATCTGGCAGTCAATCTCTCAGCTTCCATCGCAGTAAAAGCAAAAGCCACCTGGCTGAATGAAGTGGTGAAGGCTCAAATTGAAGTCATGAGATCTCTGCTTATTGTCATGCAAGCCTAGATTGTTGTCATACAGACTCAGACTGCTGACATCATCGCTACGGAAAGCAGTGCACAAAGGGGCATGCAGCAGCTCACAGCAGTCCAGCAATCTGGGCTGCAGCATATTACTAGGATAGTTGAAATGCCAACTAGGGGAGTGGCAGTGGTTCCATGATGTGCACCACTGATGTCCTCTCAGGATGACAGCATTCATGCTCTGCAATACTGCCATTCTACCAGTGCCCCTGCTGTTGCCTCTCAAACAGCCTGCCCAGATTGCTGCTGTCCATTCTGCAATGGTACAAGGCAGGTCCACAAGGTCCACAGCTGCTCAAGGTCATCTTGCAAGGTCATCTGCAGTTTCCCGCATTGAAAGTCATGGGAACATATGAACAAATAGGGCAGGATGAGGCCACTTTGCTCCTCAAGCCTGTGCCACCATTTAGTGAGACCATGCCTGATCTGTGACCAAACTCCTTCTACCTGCCTTTGCCACGTAAGGTCCCTTAACTTCTTTGGTCAACAAAAATCTATTAATATCAGATTTAAGATTAACAGTTGATCTAGCATGAATTGTCATTTTCAGACGAGAGTTTCAAACTTTGACCACTCTTTGAGTTTAGAATTTCACTTCTGAAAGATCTGGCTCTAACTTTTAGACTACGCCCTCGTATTCCTAGCCAACCAGTAGAAATAGTCTCTGTCTGTCTGTCTATTTAACTATCCTCTTTAATATATGATCAAATCTCAGTTTAACCTTCTAAATTCCAAGGTATTGAATCCTAGCGAGTGTAATCTCTCCTTGTAATTTAACTCTTGGAGTCCTGGTATTATTCTGGTGAATCTATGTTGCACTCCCTAAGTGTCTAGCCTTCCACCAGCCATGTTGCAGCTACTGGGGTAGCACTGCATAGGAGCACTAAACCAGACAAAGTCACTAAGAGAAAGCTCAAGGGTGAATAGTTGAGAGTAATATGTATTATTAGAAGTGTTGTTTAGATGTAATTGGTATGGATTGAGTGTTTTGTGGCATTCATTTAGGACTTTATTTTAGGATTTTGGTTAAGAGGACACAGTGATGGTCTGTGGCAGAGGGATGGAAAGGTGGGGAAGTGTGGTGCAGTGGTGATCTGAGAATTTTTTCAGCGGCATCAGGGTCTGATGAAACTCTCGTTGCCGGATAGATGATGTCCCAGATGCCTCCTCTCCACTGCCTCTTCCTGCGTCTCATTGTTCCCCTCCTGAGGTGGCTGCCAGATTGCCAGCTTGTGAAGGACGCAGCAGAGCAACATGAATTTCAAGACATGTTTTCCCTGCATGTAGCAACGCAGGGAAAACTGAGAAATGTTGGCAATCCAGCCTGAAATCCACTGACAGAGAAATTGAGGGCCATGGTGCCTTTTACAGCCTGCAAGTCTAGTTGGAGAAGATGGCACAATTCTGTGATGATTTTCTTGGTGAAACTTAGCCAACACAGATACTGCTCCTGGCTGAGATAGGGGTAGGAAAAGTGCTCGCTGAAGGCTCTGGGTGACTAAGTAATCTTGTCGATAGCAACCCTTGTCCTCTCTCTGTGAATAACTTCTTCTCTCTGCTGCCGCTGCTCCATCTCCTTGTTATGCTGCAACTCAAGAGGAACTGCAGCAGCAGCTCCCGTGACTGGCGGCAAGTTTTCTGCTCGGGGCCTTTTAGATCTGCAGCACTCCCTTCTGTCAACTTCTCCAACTAAGAAGTCTACTAAAGAAGTCCATGTTCAAATGCAGCAAGACCTGGACAATATCCAGGCTTGGGCTGAAACAAGTGCCAGGCAATGACCATCTCCAACAAGAGAGAATCTAACCATCGCCTCTTGATGTTCAATGACATTACCATTGTTGAATCCCTCACTATCAACATCCTGGGGATATCATTGACCAGAAACTGAACTGGGCTAGCCATAAAAATACTGTAGCTGCAAGAGCAGGTCAGAGGCTAGGAATCCTGTGGCAAGTTAATCACCTCCTGACCCCTCAAAGCCTGTCCACCATTTGCAAGGCACGAGTGTGGAGTGTGATTAAATACTCTTCAATTGCTTGGATGAGTGCAGCTCCCACAACACTCAAGAAGTGACGCCATCCAGGACAAAGCAGCCCCCTTGATTGGGACCCCTTCCACAAACATTCCCTCCCTCCACCACCAATGCATCATGGCAGCAGTGTATATCTTCTACAAGAAGCACTGCAGCGACTCACAAAGGCTCCTTAGACAGCACCTTCCAAACCCATGTGTCTGCTGCCATTTAGAAGGACAAGGGCAGCAGACACATGGGAACACCACCACCTGGAAGTTCCCTTCCAAGCCACTCACTATGCTGACTTGGAAATATATCGCCGTTCCTTCACTGTTGCTGGGTCAAAATCTTGGAACTCCATCCCTAACAGCACTGTGGGTGTACCTACACCAGACGGACTGCAGCGGTTCAAGAAGGCAGCTCACCACCACCTTCTCAAGGGCAATTAGGGATGGGCAATAAATGCTGGCCTAGCCAGCAAAGCCCACATCCCATGAATGAACAAAAGAAAAACTAACTCTGCCGCAGCAAAAGAAAATCAAAAGCGCCTCGGCTGAAAGTTGAATGGTGGTCCCTTTAAACAGCATTACTGGGAAGGACCCCCTCATGTAGTAGAACACATGTTCATTTGTGCATGTTTAAGAGTGTTGGCAGAACCTCTGAGGTCCAAAATGGCAGGTTGGTTGCCAAATCATCATTAGACTCTGACAGACATCATGGGGAACATTCTCCCCCCCACTGGGGGGGAAGTGCGGGAGCAGGCGCTGGTGGCTGGCCTTCCGATCGGCACCCCCGGTCGGGGGCACACCGCCATTTTAGGTGGGTGGGCCAATTAAGGCCCACCCAGCGTGACGTCCACCAGGAAGTGCTATGTGCTCCCTGTGAGGGTGGGGGGGGAGGTGGGGATTCCCTCAGCCGGGAGTGCGCTCTTTCGTGCATGCACGTGAAAGAGCGCACAGATCTCCCTGAGGCAAAGTGCTGCCTCAGGGGGATCGGCTCCGAATAAAAAATTGACAGAGAGGTAATAAAAAAATTTCCCTGACATGTCCCCTCGTGTGACACTGTCACATGAGTTGGGACTTGTCCTTAACTTTTATTTAAACATTTGATAAACATTTAAAAGCCCTCATGAAACCTCATCCCGCCCGTGGATGGGGTTTCATGCTTTTTCTGAGGCCTGCCTGGGCTCCCGGCCTGCCCGTCAACCCTAAGGCTGGACAGGCAGGTCCCTCAATCAAGTTAATTAGTTTTTTAATGGCCTTAATAGGCCGTTGACAGTTCGGCAGGCGCACAGCCAAACTGAAAATCTAAATGACGCGGGGTGATGTCGGGACACCTGCCCGACGTATCCCCCGCGTCGTTTGACGTGTCGGCGAGCGGGCCCTGCCCCCGCTCACCGACTGGAAAAGCCTGCCACATGATCCGCCTACTCTGCAGGCTTTCGGTGCCCACACAGGATGCCCAGGCCATCATCTATCCAAGCATGGCACTTGGTTGGGGCCATGCCAGAAGTTGTTTGGGCAGATTCCCCTGCCACTTTTTCATGCACCAGGTCCCCTGGTGCTGCAGCCAGAGCCACCAGTGCAATCAACCCCCATTATTCAAACTGGCAGAGACTGAAAACATGACTCTCCTTCAGAAGGGTTTGAGTTTGTGCTTCTTCACAAACTGTTAACCTCCTACTAGGAAGCCATTAAAAAATAATGTATTAACAGCTTGTAACACTGAGTTCTACTCTACATTCATTGACTGTTGTCAAAATTAATATAATGCAGCATGACTGGGTACCAACTCTGTTCCGATAATTCATGCAGAAATAAGTTTAAAAATGTATAACCTCATGACAAAATAGACAAGCTTAATTTATGGTCATGCCAATGCAGCATACTGTTTTGGAAAACCTCCATGCAGAGAATCTTTCTAATCTGCTGTTAGATGTTTCATAGTTCAGGGTTTTATGACCTGTCTTTAAAGTTCTCACTGAAGTAATCATTGAATTTACAGTCAAAATGTTTGGGGATGATGTATTAATGGAGAGTTTTAAAAAAAAATCCATGTTCATCTTTCGCCTGGAATATATGAGGTATATAATTTATGAGACGGCACAAAAGGAATAAACCCAGAATATCACTTCTAATGAAAACTGAAATTTATGAGCAGAAGGCATTATATTAAATTACTGCAATAAGTTTGAAGCAGATATTAGGAAAATGTTCTTCATTCAAAAAATTACTTTCCAGGCCACAGAAGAGTGGGATAAATATGGAATGTTCAAAATACAGCCAGATGTGACAATGGAAGCATGAAACACTTGAGCGGTACCCTTCAATCGGAGATTTAGCTTACTGGAAAGATGCACTGAGAAAGGCAGGATACCAGAGGAATAAGCTTTGATGGGTGAGAGACAATTGGAAAGATAGGCATCAATGGAAATACCAGAATAACAAGCTTCCTTTAAACTATTTCATGACAAATTTAATTTCCAATTTACTTGCTTAAGGTAGCATTACTTGTGCGTTAATAATTTCGTTATGTTAATGAGTTAGAAACAACATGCTGCCATCTGTAGTTTTTTTTCTTCATAGAGGAAATATAGAGATTTATAAATTGGTAGTCCTGACCCAGAGCCTTGATAAATCCTGTAACTCATGCTGACTTCTACACCCAAATTCTCAACCTGTGCTTCTGTCATGTGAAGTTTTCTGCTGGGAGTGCTAATTCATAATGTCTACCTCAGAATTTATTTTATGTAAAGATGTAAGTTCTGGCATTTTGCAAACCAATTATTAATTAGCAGAAATTTTGATTCACAGCATAAGATAACCAAACATTGACACGGATTGGAACTCTGATATTGTATCTTTTCAGGCCACATATTCATCCCAAGGACAACACATGACAGTCTGTTTCATATTACTTTGTAAATACTCGAAGGTGAACCTGCCTAGAGTAGACTTCAATCCAGGTCCCAAATATTTCTAATTCTTTCACAAGGCTAGTACACAGTTTAATCATAGGAAGGAATATTGCAAATATAATAGGGCCAATGCTGCAATCTTTAATCCAAGCACAATGTGTTGATCAAAGAATTTAGACTCTAATGTTGTAGTCATATCATTAACACATGTTCTTTTGATTGCACTGTCAATGCTAGGAAATACGTTTGTGATTGTAACTTCAGATTTTGACAACACAAAGTGGGGACAATAGAAAATATGAGCGCATTTGGAAGTATAAGTACAATGCAAGGCAGAGCAATTTCTAACAGTAAGTGTTAAGAGGAGAGAAATGGAAAGACATATTGTAAGACAAATAGACTTAAGTTGAAATAAAGTATTGTGAAGGAAAGTAAAAAAAAGCAAATTGAGGAATATGATTGTGTCAGGGTTGCAATGCTTATAGTGTTAATTTCATAATATTGACAAACTGTGGCAATCAGTAATAGATTGTTATAGTCCTATCTATTGTGACAACCTTTGACCTGGAAGTAGTACAGTAAGGAAAATTTGTAATTTCTTGAAATTTCTTTAATTGTTTTTAAGATTGTTAGGAAAGGACTTATAAGAGTTTGCATCAATTGTAATTTTCTTGGATAATAAGAAATACCGGTCCATGTGACCCATGACCCTTGACCTGGAAGCAGTACCAACAGGAAAGAACTTAAGAAAGAAGTTATGCAGCTGGCAGACACAAAAGAGACCTGCAGACCAATGGAGAGCAACAAGCAGAGGAGCTGGAGGGTGAAAGTGATTCACGCACAGATGCAAACACAAAGGAAAAAAGCAGACAGAGACAGAAAGAGGAACACAGAATTCTTGTGAGGAGAAAATGCAGATCACTCTCAGAGGTCAGTTTTTCCGTTTGGCAAAAAGAGAGACAGGAGTTCTTGGAGGCATTGTGCGAGCTGGCTAAAAGGGCTTAAAATCTGGAAAGCTGTGTGAACAACTTGGAGATGCTTAAGAGCTCGGGGGTTTTCCTGGAAGCGGCCAAACTGTAAATTGGGCTGTTGTTGGTTGGTTGAAAAGGAACACTGGAAAGCTACACAATCAGGAATGTCATGACCCAAGGAAGAGAGGGTTCATAGAAACCTTGCTGATGATCATTTCCATGAAATTCAAACATGAAAGCTGTTGTTGGATAGGATTCCTGACCTACCCTGCATGAATAAAGAACAGAATGTTTTGCATAAAAGAAAACTACTGCAGATGCTGGAAATCTGAAACAAAAACAGAAAACGCTGGAAAACCTCAGCAGGTCTAGCAGCATCTGTGGAGAGAGAAAAACAAAGTTAACATTTTGAGTCCATATGACCCTTCGTCAGAACTGAAGAGAAGTGGAAATGTGATGAAATTTATACTGTTTAAAGCGGGTGGGGCAGGTGGAGCTGGATAGAAAGCCAGTAATCGGTGGGGACAAAGGAGAGATTGACAAAGATGTCATGAACTAAAGGACAAAGGGAGTGTTAATGGTAGTGGTAAGGGCTAAAAAAGATGCTGATAGTGGCGTAAAGGTAAGAAAGCAGAATGTGATACTAGCAGAACAAGAGTAGCATTGTGTGAAAGAACAACATAGGACAAATAACAGATGGTCCTGTAGGGGATGGGGTGGGGTGGTGGGTAAAAAAGTATAGAAAATGGGATAGAAGGGGGATAAAAAAAAGAGGATAAAACCATGGATAAATGAATAAAAATAAGTGGATAAGAAATAAAAATGAATGTAGAAAAAAGGGGATTAAAAAAGGGGTGAAGATAGAGGAGAGAGTTCATGGTCTGAAGTTGTTGAAGCAATGTTAAGTCTGGAAGGCTGTAAAGTGCCTAATCCAGTTTGCGTTGAGCTTCTCTGGAACATCGCAGCAGGCCAAGGATGGACATGTGGGCATGAGAGCAGGATGGTGTGTTCAAATGGCAAGCGACAGGGGGTCTGGGTCATGCTTGTGGACAGACCGAAGGTGTTCCGTAAAGCAGTCACCCAGTCTGTGTTTGATCTGCCCAATGTAGAGGAGACCATATTGGGAGCAGTGAATTCAGTAGACCAAATTGAAGGAGGGCATATTTTGGAACGGCTTAGCTACATAGTGCCACATGTCAGTGGGGAGTGATGAGGGTACTTGTGGCTGCAAAGATGTATCTTTGTTGTATTGACTATTTAAAGTGAAATTTACCTTTTTTACTTGAAGTATCATTTGCCTGTTAATTCATGCATAATTCACATTGATTCTGATACATGTTAAAGGAAAAGCTACATAAAGCAAAATCTTGTCAGTAATTCCGTCATTTTGGGGTCATCCAGTAAATTGAGTTATTTTGGTTTATGGTTTTGCCACAGGGTTCGTAACATTATAATCTGCATTCCAAAGGAGCATGGATTCCCTCCTGGGCAAACTAGATTACAGAATTAACCAGTTTTCTGCAAATATGACAAATAAAAAAAAATTAACAGTAAGGCTGGAGGATAAGTGGCACTAATTGGAATGGAGAGACATGGCCCTTGAGTTCCTGTTAGCTGGCACTGGGCTTTGCAGTGCAATTCACTCAAAATCCGCCAAACCAGAGCAAAAGATTGAGGATTTTCAATACAAGTTTTGGGGTAAATTAAGCTCCCGTGACCTTTTGTGCTGGTTTTGAAAAATCATACTGAAATTCGATCCCACCCACAAACCTGTCACATTCCCAGGTCAAATTATTCACCGTGGAAAGCTTCTGTTCATTATGCCCATTTATGGCACTTTAAGAAAGTTCTTAAATTAAGTGTTATTTTTGGGCACTTTAATTTTATTTAAATATTAAAAAGTAGTTCATTTGCTAAGAAATTGACTAGTGTACATCAATGCAACTAGCAAATCATTGTGTACAGCTTTATAAAGTCATCTACAAATATTTAAAGATGAGCTACTCACAGGTGAAGCAGGAGAGTTTTATTAAAAATGCTTATTTTTTTGTGATAAATCTATTTTCAGCTGTCTTTGTAAAACTGTGGCAGGATGCCACTCTTAACTACATCAAGGAATGTTTTTTAACACCAAAAAAGTTGCCTTCTAATTCCTGATTGCGTCAAGTCGCAGAGGCTTTTATGTGCAACAATATGCAAATGGTTTTGAGTGGAAGCCTGATCAAAAATTCCTATTGAAAAGCTAACAGAATTTTGAATGCAATTGGTGTCAGGATTGTTACGATGCCCAAAGTGCTCAGAGGGCTAAATTATGAGGACGGGTTACACTTGTCTCCTATTTTCTTGAGTTCAGAACATTGAAGTGTGAGCTGATTGTGGTGCTTAAAATGATAAAAGGTAGGTAAAGAGCACCAATTTCCTCTGGTGGGGGAATCCAGAACAAAGGACATGATTTTAAGATTAGAGCTAGACCACTCAAAAGTGAAATGAGGAAACAATTTTCACACACAGTCAAAGAAATTGGAAATTCTGTATCCAATCCTTGTGGGTTATTAAGAAACTAAATTTTTCAAGACCGAGACTGATAGACTTTTGTTGAGTATAGGGTTTAGGTGGTACTGAAAAAAGCTGGGTAAATGGAATTCAAGTCCAGTACACGGCCATGGCCTAATAGAATGATGGAACATATTTGGCGAGTTGAAAGGCCACTAATGTTCCTGCATTTCTTGATAGAAACTTTGGATGGAATCTTCTCAACTTAGCCCCTGCTGGAACAGCAGGATCATTTGCGGGTCAGGGACCCAATTAACTAAGTGGTGGCCTTTGTCAAGGCTCTCTCTCAGAGTGGAGAAACTTGAGATGTGAAGATATAGATGCAATGGGAGTCATTTTGACTTTGGTCAATATTGTAAAACAGGATAACATAGGATCAACCACCTGTTATATATCCTTCCCAAGTTTAATTCTGATTGAACATAAGACTATTGGAATAGCTAGATGAAGAAAAAGATTACAGTCCATCTAGTTTACTTTCTACCATCCTGGTCATCGCATGATTCAATGAAAATGAAGTTGTTGATGAATCTGATCGATCACTCTCTATGAATTAGCCTAAACAGACCCAGGCATGAGGTGAGGAAAACACCAGTGGCGGAGAGCTGTGGGAACCAAAGTCAATGCAAATGAAAATTGGGAGTGAAATATAATGGGTGACTGATTTGATATCACCCATTTTACACTACTGCCCAAAGTCAAAATTACCTCCATAGATTGTTAAAGAGAGGAGTACATGTAATCAAGATCCTTTCCACAAAATAAATTACTAATGTTGAACTAGTACAAGATGCTGGCTTGGCTACACTTGACATACTACGGCAGTTCAGGGCACCCCGATTGTAGCACAGATATTAGAACCAAGGAAAGTTATAGCAATGTAAGATTCTAATCAGGAAGAAAGACTTGAAAAAGTGGAGCTTTTTTAACAAAAACAAAATATTGCGGAAGCTGGAAATGTGAAATAAAAATCAAAGATGTTAGTAATAGTCAGCAGACTGTGGACTGGAAAACAGAGCTAAGGGGTGGAATCTTCCTAGTTCTTGGGAGGTGGCTTTGGAGGTGGGGGGGAGGGTGCTGGGAAAGTATCAGAAAACTCTACTGGGATGGTTCCCTGATGCTGTCCCACTTCTGGACAGGTTTCCCAGGGGCAGACTGCCAGGAGAATCAGCAGGTGGCTCCACGGAGGTGGGCAGCCAATCAATCCAATTAAGCACCCAATCAAGGCTATTATCTCACATCGATGTAACTTTCCCAGTGTTGGACCAATCCTCAAATGAGTCTGGAACTTGGCAACTACATGGAGGTGGCCTCCTGGAGACAAGTCGAAGGGTAATTGGAGCCTCTACTAAAAGGATAGAGCCACAAGGCTGCAACGACCACAGCCACAATCATTCAGAGAAAGAGTTCCTCCTCTCAAATGATGACTCTAACAGCTCTGGGCTGCCTTTTCAAATATTCTGCTGCCACCCAATAGCATCTCCATTTTGAGGTGTCTGTGCATTCACTTACCTCCCTGAACAGCACCCACCTCTGCCAGTTATATAGAGCTGCAGGTCCTTTCAGTGGGGCCTCCCGCAACATGGTCCCACCTATCTTCCTTAATTGGCCGCCACCCATAAGATCATGGTACCATGGGAACGGCAGGGTTGGGACCTGGAAATGATTCCGGCCCTTGATTATTTCCTATGTCGGGAAGATTCTACCCAATGTTTCAGGTCAATGACCTATTGTCAGAAGTGGAAAAAGTTAGAAATGCAATAAGGTTTAAAGCAAGTACAGAGGCAGGGAAAGGTGAGGAGAAGGACAAAAGGGAAGGCCTGTGATAGGGTGGAAGGCAGGAGAGACTAAATGACAAAGGGATGATGGAGCGAGGCAAAACAGAATGTTTTTTTGGCAGAACGCTTTTTTTCAATTCGCAGGCAGGACCTCAGTTCCCAGTTGCTTGTCATTTTAATGCCCCACCTTGTTCCCTTGCTGACCTTTCTATCTATGGCCTGCTACAGTGTTCCAGTGAAGCTCGAATCAAACTTGAGGACTAGTGCTTTTCTTTTGACTCCGCAAAGATACAAAAGATGTGTCTCGTCAAGGTAGAAATGAAAACAGAATTATCAACTGCCGCTGTCTAAAATACAAAAAAAACACAAAAAGAGGAAGAAAATGTAGGCAGTGGTGATGATCTGAAATGATTAGACTCAGTGTAGACTCCAGAAGGCTGTAAAGCGCCCAATCGAAAGATGAGGTGCTGTTCCCCGAGCTTTCATTGAGCTTCATTGGAACAGCATGAGAGTTAAAGTGACAGGTGGCCGGAATCACGGGGTCACACTTGTGAACTGAATGGCAGTGTTGTGCAAAGTGGTCACCAGCCCACATTTGGTCTCCACAATGTAGAGGAGAGTGCATTGTGAACAGTGAAAGCAGTACAGTAAATTGGAAGGAGCACAAATAAATCACAGTTTCATCTGCAAGGAGGGCTTGGGATCCTGAAAAGTGAGAAGGGAGGAGGTAAAAGGGCAGGCATTGTATCTTCTGCATTTGCATGGAAAGATGGCATGGTAAGGGGAGGGGGTATTGGTGTTGGCTGAGGAATGGGCCAGAGCATCACGGAGGAACTGTCCTTTTGGAAGGCAGAAATGGTAGGAAAATAGAAGATGTGTTTGGTGATAGAATAAAGGATGGAAATTCAGTTGGAATTCACGTGGAATAAGCCAGAGGTGCAGACAGTTGCTGAGGAAAGGGATGTGGCTGCAAAAGCAGTTTGGGAGATACCTGATCAAACATGAAAAGAGAAACAGAAAAAAATAAAGATGAACAAAGCAAAACAGGCAAAGAGAATTCTGTCGGAGAGATGAGCAGAACTTCTTCAAGGTGGGCATTCCTGGAAGAGAAATGGCAGTGAGTTCAACACTAGGACAAAAGCAAAATACTGTAGATGCTGAAAACCTGAAATATAAACAGCAAATGCTGGAAATATTCAGCAGATCTGGCTGCATCTGTGGAGACAGAAACAGAGTTAATATTTCAGGTCTTACTTTAGACTGGAAAAATTTGGAGATGTGACAAGTGTTAAGCAAGTATATTGGCAGGGAAAGAACAAAAGGGAAGGTCTATGATAGGGCAGAAAGCTGGAGAGATTAAATGACGAAAGGGATGATCGTGCAAGGCAAATGGAAATGGTAATTGGGCAAGTAAAGATACAGAAGATGTGTCTAGAGGAGGTGTAAAAGGAGAATGCAAAATCATCAACAACTGCCATTTAAAAAAAAAACAAGAAACACATGAAGAAAAAACAAATTGGGACAGAGGTTATCTCAAATTGTTAAACTCAACATTGAGTCTGGAAGGCTATAAAGTTTCTAATCGAAAGCTGCGACTCCTTGAGCTCTTGTTGAGCTTCATTTGAACAGTGTAGGAGGAAGGACAGAGAGGTCAGAGTGGGAGTAGAGCAGAGAATCTAAATAACTAGCTAGCAGAAGCTTAAGGTCACTCTTGTGGACTGAACTGAGGTGTTTTGCAAAGCAGCCACTCAATCGGCATTTGGTCTCTCCAATGTAGAGACCACATTGTGAGCAGCGAATACAGTGTACTAAATTGAAGAAGTACAAATAAATCACTGTTTCACCTGAAAGGAGTGTTTGGGGCCTTGGATGATGAGAAGGGAGGAAGTAAAAGAGCAGGTGTTGCTTCTTCTGTGCTTGCATGGGAAGGTACCATGGAAAGGGGAGGAGGTTTTGAGGTTGTTTGAGGAGTGGTCCAGGGGTGGCATGGAGGGAATGTTCCCTTCAAAATGCTGAATGCAGAGAGTGGAAGAAGATGTGTTTGGAGACAGCATCAAGTTGGAGGTGATGTGAATGGCAGTAAATTATCTGTTGAATGTGGTGGCTGATGAGATATGGGTAAGGACATGGGGAACCCAGTGATGGTTCTGGGAGCAGAGGAAGGGACGAAAGCAGAAGTGTGTGTAATGGAATGGCTACAGCTGAGGGCCCTTTCAACCACAGTTCAGAAAAAGCAAGACATATGTGAAGTGCTTGTATGGAAGGTTGCATTGTCAAGACAGGTGCGACAGAAATGGAAATACTTGGAGAATTGAATAGAGTCTTAATAGGAAATGCTGTGTGATTTTTATTGGAGTACTTTGCTCTGGGCCATTAATGGACGATTAATGGAGGTTTTCAACAATAAGGAAGGTTTCAAGGTTCAAAGAGTAAAAAATGTTTCTGCTACCTGACAAATTGCTAATAAGAGGGTATGGCCTGACAATAATTACTCAAAAATTAAGGGGAAAATTGGGAGATTTCATACAGTTTAATAAAACATGGAATGTTTTACCACAAGCACCTCTTGAGATAAGGGGTACAACATAATTTAAAAGACAACTGAATGATCATTAGAAAAAGAATAATTGAAAAGAATATGGTAAGTGTGCAGGGAAATATGATTAGAATAAATATTCTGGCTGGAGAACTGGATCTAGCATGGGTGACATGAGCTGAATGATTTGCTTCTGTGCTATAATCGCTATGATTTTATAAATTACCTTGAGTGTAAAGTCAGTGGAAAAATATGTTCAAAACTGAACCAGAGTGAGAAATATAGAGAGAGGGAGCTGGAGAGGCGGTGGACCTGTGAGGAAGCAGCCTGGAGTGGGAGAATATAAATCAGGACTGAGACTTACCTTGGGAGTTGGAGAGGAGGCGGCCCTGTGAGGAAGCAGCCCAGAGTGGGGGAGGATGTGGCGTAGTGGTATTTCCACTGGACTGATATTCTAGAAACCCAGGGTAACGCTCTGGGGACCTAGGTTCAAATCCCACCACAACAGATAGTGAAATTTTAATTCAATAAAAATCTGGAATTAGAAATCTCATGATGACCATGAAACCATTACGGACTGTTGTAAAAACTCATCTGGTTTAGGGAAAGAAATCTGCTGTCCTTACCTGGCCTGGCCTACATGTGACTCCAGCCCCACAGCAATGTGGTTGACTCTTAAATGTCCTCTGAGATAAAAAGGCAATTTAGGGATGGCCTAGCCAGCGACACCCACATCCCATGTGTGAATGAATAAAGAAATATATAAATCAGGATCGAGGCTTGAGGCTTGGAAGTGAGTTCGAAAGGAGAGTGAGGAAAAACAAATAGTGACATCACAGGAAAACCTTAAGTTCATTTGTTAGTGAGAAACTGCTGTTAGGGACTGTCTTTAAATTGCTGTGAATTAGAAAAGCGCATTATTTTTAAAGGAGTAGATATACTTGGATTTTAATGAGAAACACCAGGAATAAGGGAAAGTCAGGGCCAGCATAATCCACTAATATAAGTAAACCAAAGTAAAATAAAGTTAAGACATGGCAGGACAGCTTGATCGAATGGAATGTGTGGCCTGTAATGTGTGGGAATTCATGGATGCTACTGGTGTCCTAGATGACCACATGTGCAGGAAGTACTGCCAGCTGCAAAATCTTGATCTCTGGGTTTCAGAGCTCGAGTGGTGGCTGGAGTCACTGTGGCACATCTGTGAGACTGAGAGCTACGTGGCAGCACGTTCAGAGAGGTGGTCACACCGCAGTTTAGGAGCCTGAAGGCAAAAAGGGAATGGGTAACCGCCAAGCATTCCAAGACAACTAGGCAGGTAGTGCAGGAGTCCCCTGGGGTCCTGCTCAGAAATTGGACTTCCGTCTTGGAAGCTGGTGAGGGCACTGGTTTCTCAGAGGAGTGCAGTCAGAGCCAAATTTGTGACATCATGAGTGCCTCGGCTGTACAGGAAGGGAGGAAGAAGGAAGAGCAATAGTGATAGGGAATTCATTAGTCAGGGGAACAGACAGGTGTTTCTGCAGCCGTAGACGTGACTCCAGGATGGCGTCTTGCCTCCCTGGTTCCAGGCTCAAGAATGTCACCGAGCGGCTGCAGGACATTCTTCTGGGAAATGGTGATCAGCCAAAGGTCATGGTCCATGTTGGTACAATGACTTAGGTAGGAAGGGGGATGTGGTCCTGTGATCAGAATTTAGGGAGCGAGGTCGAAAATTAGCAAGCAGGATCTCAAATGTAGTAATCTGCACATTACTCCCAGTGTCATGTGCCAGTGAGTACAGAAATAGCAGGATAAGGCAGATGAATGTGTGGCTGGAGAGATGGTGAAGGAGGGAGGGCTTTAGATTCCTGGGACACTGGGACTGGATCTGGGGAAGATCTGACCTGTACAAGCCGAATGGGTTTCACCTGAACAGAGCCGGGACTGAGTTCCTTTTGTTAGTGCTGTTGGGAGAGCTTTAAACTAACTTGGCAGGGGTGTGGGAACCAGGAGAGAGTATTAGAGAGGAATACCAGGGTGCACAAAATACTGGGAGAGACAGATAGCACTAGTATAGAGAATAGCAAGTTAATAGGTGGAGTCAGAGTAAGGGAGAAAGTCATGAAGTCTAAACCAGGGGGTTACTGTGCATGTATGTGAATGCATGGAGTATAGTAAATAAGGTTGGGGAGTTACAGGTGCAGATTGCCATGTGGAAATATGATGTTGTGGTGATAACAGAGACCTGGCTCAAGAAGGGGCAGGACTGGGTGTTAAATATTAATGGATACAAAGTGTTCAGAAAAGATAGGGAAGGAAGAAAAAGGGGAGGGGTGGTGGTATTGGTTAAGGAGAGCATTGCAGCATTGCAGTGCTGGAGAAAGAGGATATCCCAGAGGGTTCAAGGACAGAATCAATTTGGCTAGAGCTAAGGAACAACAAGTGTGTAATTACATTGCTTGGTGTAGTCTAAATACCGTCAACAAGTGGGAAGGATGTAGAGGAACAAATCTGCAGGGAAATTACAGAGAGATGCAAACATTATAGAGTAGTTACATTGGGGGACTTTAATTACCTGAATATAGACTGGGACAGTGGTAGCGTAAAGGGTGGAGAGGGGCAAGAGTTCCTAGATTGTGTTCAGGAGAATTTTCTACAGTAGTATGTGTCTGGTCCAACAAGAAAGGATGTGCTGTTGGACTGGGTTCTTGGAAATGAGGTGGGCCAAGTAGATCAAATGTCAGTGGGGGAACATTTAGGAGACAGTGATCATTGTTTCATAAGGTTTAGGATGACAGTAGAAAAGGACAATGTGCAATCCAGAATAAGAATAATTAACTGGGGGAAGAGCCGGCTTCAACGGGGCAAGAATGGAGCCGGGCCGGATAGACTGGAACCAAAGGTTGGCGGGAAAAACTGCAGCTGAACAAGGGCTACCTTCAAAGAAGAAATGGTTCGGGCACAGCCAAGGTATATTCCCTCAAAAAGGAAAGGTAGGGCAAACAAATCCAGAGCTCCCTGAGTGAAAAAGGAGTTAGAAATTAAGATAAAGAAGAAAAAGTGTGTTTATGACAGGTGTCAGGTAGAAAATACAATTGAAAACCAAGTGAATACAATAGGTTCAGGGGGAGGTGAAAAAGCAAATCAGAGAAGCAAAGAGGGTTTATGAGAAATGACTGGCAGCCAACATAAAAGGAAATCCCAAAGTCTTCTATCGACACATAAATAGTAAGAGGGTGGTAAAAGGGGGTGTAGGGCCGATTAGGGACCAAAAGGGGGATTTACACATGGAGGCAGGGGGCATGGCTGAGGTGTTAAATGAACACTTTGCCAAGGAGAGTAATGCTGTCGATGTGGTGGGCTTTGAAAAGACATTCAATACAGTGCCACACAACAGACTTGTGAGAAAAGTTATAGCTCATGGAATGATAGGGACAATAGCAATGTGGATACAAAAATTGGCTGAGTAATAGGAAACAGGGCAATAGTCAATGGATATTTGTCAGGCTGGAAGAAGGTTTGTAGTGTGTTCCCCAGGGGTTGGTATGGGGACCCTCGTTTTTCCTGATATATATTAATGATCTAGATCTTGGTGTGCAGGGGACAATTTCAAAGTTTGCGGATGTTACAAAACTTGGAAGCATTGTAAACTGTGAGGAGGACAGTATAAAACTTCAAAAGGACATAGACAAATTGGTGGAGTGGGCAGATAGGTGGCAGATGAAGTTCAATGTGGAGAAGTGTGGGGTGATTCATTTTGGTAGGAAGAACATGGAGAGACAGTATAAAATAAGGGGACAATTCTTAAGGGGGTGCAGGAGCAGAGGAACCTGGGTGTATATGTGCATTGATCATTGAAGGTGGCAGGACAGGTGGAGAGAGCAGTTAATAAAGCATATAGTATCCTGGGCTTTATCAAAAGGGGCAGGGAAGCTATGTTGAGCTCATATAAAACACTGGTTAGACCTCAGCTGGAGTGTTGTGTATAGTTCTGGGTGCCACACTATATGAACACATTGGAGAGAGTGCAGAAGAGGTTTACGAGAATAGTTCCAGGGATGAGAAACTTTAATTATGAAGTTAAAGTGGAGAGGAGAACACTAAGAGGAGATTTGAATAGAGGTGTTCAAGATCATGAGGACAGTGCAGATAGGGAGAAAAATGTTCCCGCTTGTAAAAGGATCGAGAACGTGAGGGCACAGATTTAAAGTGATTTGCAAAAAAAGCAAATGTGACATAAGAATAAACGTTTTCAACAGTGAGTGGTTCGAGCTTGGAATGCACTGCCTGACAGTGTGGTAGAGGCAGATTCAATCGAGGCATTCAAGAGGGCATTAGATGATTATTTGAATAGAAAAAATGTGCAAGGGTACGCGGAAAAGGCAGGAGAATGGCACTAAGTCATAATGCTCATTTAGAGAGCTGATGCAGACACGATGGACCGAATTGCCTCCTTCTGCACCGTAACAATTCTGTGATTCTGTAGGAGAGAGATTCACAGAAAAAGTGTAAAAGAGAAAGGCAGATGTAGTGTGCCATGTAGTAAATGGAGTATTTATAGCTTGGTGTCTAGTTCTGATAGGTCTCCACCACCAGAATTTTCTTCACATTAGGATTAGGACTACTATAGACTAATTGATAGAGATTGATTGCTATGATTAGTCAACAACTCCATTCTCACTTTATCATATAACTACAGCATAGTAGAAGGTAGACTAGATAAACCTTAGCCCTTTTATTGCACCACTATTCAAGTATATCTAGCTGCACAGAAGAGGAGACAAAGAAAGGAAAAACGTACAAAAGAACAATGAAGAAGTTAGAGACAGGTACAGAAAAGGAAAAAGGAAGCATATGAGAGTCGTACTGAGAGAAAGAGAAAAAGGATAAATGAAGACAAAAAGAAACAGAGACTAGGAGGCATGTGTAAGAAAATAGGCTTTTTTGTTAGCATCTATGAGCAACTTGGTGAGCCATCAACTATCAGGTGTAAATATTCTTTGGAATCTACCTTTCTTCAGATAGGCTACAAAGACAACTAGTAAAATGATTGTAGTGGCACTTGATCCATATTCAGTCCTTTCTTCTCTCAATTTCCTCTCACATGGTTAAAACTTTTTAGTTTTGCTGCACCGTTGGATTGGGAAAGGAGATCAAGAAGATGGCAATCATCAAGGGTAGGTGGGAGTCAAGCAGGGAGGGGGTGGGAGGTAGTGAAGGCAAGCGCTTTAGTCTTATCACATAGGTGAATGCCACCATCTAGCGAAATATGTATTAGAGCAGAGCCTCAAACAGATGAATTTCTGTTGATTAATCTCTAATAATTAATCTTTAAACCAGAAAATTGGTAACAATATTCCATCCATAATTAGCCATAATTCCCAAGGGGCTGTAGGCATCTCTCTGTTCACTGCAATCCTGCATGCCCATCTCATCCCTCCCTCAGTCCAGTTTCTGATGCTGTCCACCCATCCAATTGGACCTAGTCTCTTCTTTTCTGATGTTTCACCTTTGCCAACGCTAGACTCACCCCGGCTTTTCAAGTGGTTGTACTTTCTCAATAATAATAAAAGCCCCATGAACTCAACTGTGAAATAAATTAAAGCATTGGTATTTAGTTATGCTAAATTCACTATACACATTTACAAGTCATGCTTTTTTTGCCTAGTAGGGCTTACTTTGTTTAATACGGTGTAAAAAGCATTAAACACTCTTAGGAATGATTTTCAACTTTGTACAATCGCTTTAGAGTGAAACTTTATGAACACTGTGTTTTATTCTTTTGTCCAACTCTTCAAGGACAAGGTTTTCGCTCTGCCTGCAGGTATTTTTGTCTGCTCGACTTGTGCTACAATCGTTTACAGCCTCCGAGTTGCTAGTCACGGGATCTTGCCCGATTTTGTTCTGTGCTGTTAAAATGAATTTGTTGGAAATCCGATGAGAATAGGTCTCTCGGTGCTTGACTTCAGAAGAGCACAGCTGAAACTTGAAGGCAGCTTGAAACCCTCGTCGAAAATTCTTGTTGAAATAACCGTAGATGATGGGGTTGACACTGCTGTTGCAGAAGGCTAACCAATGGGCGAAAGGATAGATGTACAAATTGATTATTCTCAACTGACTGGTTGAGAGCCTTGTATAGTCAGACAGCATCATTAGAGTCCAGAGTGGGAGCCATGACAAGGTGAACAGCAGGGCTACAGTGACCAACATTTTGATCACCCGTTGCTTTTTTTTAGACACAGCATTGCCATTTTCCTGGTGAGACCCTTCACCAACAGGTATGCTGGTTTTAAACAATGCAATTCCTATCCTTGCATACATAATAACTATGAGTGACAGAGGAGCCAAGTAAATGTTGGAAAATAACACTGTGGTGTAAATCTTTCTCATTTTCAGATTTGGCCATGCTTCGTAACATTGATAGCAAGGATACATTTTCTTACTGCTTTGGATAATCCTTACGTTGTCAGGCAGTTTGGTTACTTGTAGCATGATTGCAGAAGGACATATTATTGAGACAGCAAGAACCCATATGACAACGATGATGATAGTTGCAACAGTCATGTTAAGTTTTTGTTTGAAAGGATAGACGATACACCTGAACCTGCAAAATAAGTAACAAAAAGGATAAATTTGTTTAATATCTAAATAATTTCCATGAGTTGTATATTTGAGGTATATATTCACACAGTAATGTATAGGACTGGCAAAGCAATCCCTATGGCTGATCTCAGGGTGGAATGGCTCACTCAGTAATCACATGATAACACAGCACTATGATATCATTCACAAGGATGCTTGCTTACATATGACCAGGTCCCCCTCCAACCCCCGGACTGATAGCAAAGCCTGATAGCTTGACCAACTCTCTCATATAACGTAGCCTTAGGCTGTTGCTTCTTAACCTAGAGATGAGGCTGGAATTCTTGCTCTCAGTATTTTTCAGGGGTAGGGTCCATTATTTTGAACAACTTTCTATCTCTGTTTTTTTTTAATACTGTGGTAAAAGTGAGGTGCGGGATCTGATTCCAAAATGAGCAGCCCTGGCAATTTTAGAGCATAATCATATCCATGAACTCAATTAAAAATAAATAAAAAATGAAAGTGAAACTTTGCCAAGTTTAAAGAATAGCCTCGGCATGCAGTTTTGATTGCTAAGAGTGCATAGTGGAAGTCTGAGCAATATATAATGCATAGATAACTTTACAAGGACTCTCCTAAACTCTGCATCTGAATTCCCACACTGACTTCTGCAAGGTTCTGTGGGAGAATCCCAACTTTATCGTTCTGAACCTGAAAATGTCCAAAACTGGAATGATTCTATCCTGTTGTTATCAATCAAGATGATTAAGTCATCAATTGGAATTAGGTAAACCATAAATGCCCCTCTTTTTAAAGGGACACACATTCCAAATTGTAATCAAAATATGATTAAAAAAAAACTTAAATTCTAAACGTGTATCCGCTGTGCACACCAGTCTCTCTGGTGCCACAGGAATGATTTCTTCCTGTGCAGACAACACTTATAAGGAATTATAAGCTGTGGTGAAAAATTACTTTGTATTTCAGGAAAACTGTATATTCCAGCATTTAGAAGGCACTTTCAGACAGCTGAAAGAATTGGAATAGACATGTTGAATAATGAAGTCTTAAATTGTGCAACAGAGTGATAACAGATTGGCATCTGCAATGCTAAACAGCTCTATTATTCTCATGTGCTTTTCATGGTTTGTTGTGAACCTGCACGTATTTTAAAAACCTTTTTATTATTCAGAGATAAAAGATACTGTGTACCGCTCCATTTATCCTGCAGAGCTGCTGTCAGCAACAGGTCTGGATACAGCAGTAGGTTAGCGATATAAATGAATGGTGCTGCCTTTTACATTGTGCTAGCACTTTGCCAGTGTTGCTGTGCACGGCTGGTGTCAATGCCCAGATTCAATAAGGTTAGTGGCCAGGAAGGCACATTAGAAGAAGAAAAACTGGAGCCTTGGTTGATGACACGCTGCTTGAAAAGTTTCATGGAACAGATCCTCTGTTGGGTCAGGATCTAGGATGTATTAGAATTGATCTTGCAATGCTGGTTCTGGAACTGCTTCACATGAACCATTGTGCCTGATAGCACAGGATGGGCTGGGCTCACAACATCTCATGAACATTATTTATATAAGCTTCCTGCACAACTGCTGCCTTACGTTTGGGGAAAAGGTATGGCATTCTTGTGAGCTAATCAAAACTAAGGATGCAGTTGCTTAAAGGGAAGCGGATGAAAATGGACATAAAAATGTTGGAGAATTCTGGGCATATCAGAGCACTGGGGAGCTTCATGCTTGAATCCCTCTAATCAGGTTTGATAGTAGTGAAACTGCTCTTCTCAAAGTCACAATGACATCCTATGTAACTGTGACAAAGGTAAACTATCCCTCTTCATCCTTAGCAAACTGCCTGCAGCCTTTGGCACGGTTGACCACAGCATCCTCCTTCAACGTTTCTCCACTGTTGTCCAGCTGCGTGGGACTGTACTTGCCTTGTTCCATTCTTATCTGTCCAATTGTAGCCAGAGAATCACCTACGATGGTTTCCCTTCCTGCTCTGCCACTGTTACTTCTCATGTCCTCAAAGGATCTATTCTTGGCCCCCTCCTATTTCTCATCTACATACCACAGCATCAGAATCCACATGTATGCTGATGAAACCCAGCTCTCCTTAACCACCATCTCTCAACCCCTCCACTGTCACGAAATTTTCAGACTGCTTGTCCAAAATCCAATGCTGGATGAACAGAAGTTTCCTCCAATTAAATATTAGGGAGACTGAAGCCATTGTTTTTGGTTCCTGCTCCAAACTCTGTCCCATAGGCCATCAGTCTCCCTGACAACTCTCTGAGGCTGAACCAGATTGATCACAACTTTGGTGTTATATTCGACCCTGAGATGAGCTTCTGACCACATACCTGTGCCATCACTAAAATTGCTTATGTCAACCTCTGTAATCTCTGTCCCTGCCTCAGCTTATCTCCTGCTGAATCCCTCATTGTCACCTCTCGGCTGGACTATTAACATGCACTTTCCCGAAGAAGAGAGTTTCTAACCATCTCCCCTTGACATTCAATGGCATTACCATCACTGAATCCTCCAGCATCAACATCCTGTGGGGTACCAGAAACTTAACTGGAGCAGCCATATACATACTGCGGCTACAACAGCAAGTCAGAGATTGGGAATTCTACAGTGAGCAACTCACCTCCTAACTCCCAAAGACCTGTCTGCACTCTACAAGGTTCAAGTGTGGAGTGTGATGTCCACTTGCCTGGATGAGCACGGCTTCAACAATATTCAAGAAGCTTGACATTATCCAGGACAAAACAGCCCGCTTGATTTGTCACCCCATCCACCACCTTAAACATTCCCTCCTTCCACCACTGGTGCACAGTGTCAGCAGTGTGTACCATCTACAAGATACCACTACATTCCATCCTTCATAAGAACTTAAGAAATAGGAACAGGGGAAGACCATACAGCCCATCGCCTGCTCCGTCATTCAATGCGATCATGGCCAATCTCTGCCTTTAACTCCATTTTCCTGCTTACTCTCCATATCCCTTGATTTCCTGAGAGAGCAAGTCTATCTATCTCAGCCTTAAGTATATTCAATTAGGGTGCATGTACAACCCTCTGGGATGGATAATTCCAAATATTCAAAACCCTTTGAATAAAGAGATTTCTCCTCATCTCATCTTTGAATGATTGACCCCTTATCCTGAGTCTGTGCTCCTGTGTTCGAGATTCCGTAGCCAGGGGAAACAACCTCTCAGTGTCTACCCTAACAAGCCCCTCAAGAATCTTGTATGTTTCAATGAGATCACCTCTCCTTCTAAACTCCAGAGAATATAGTCTCAATTTATTCAGGCTCTCATCAAACGACAATCCTACCATCCCAGAGACCAATCTAGTGAACCTTCGCTGTACTGCTTCCGATGCAAGCATATCCCTTCTTAAATAAGGAGACCAAAACTGACGCCTACTCTTTGGGTAGTGGGGCGGGAAACCCTGCCATCCAAAAATCCTGTCCCCTGTCTTTGTAAACTTGAGGTCATCCAAACATCTTCTGCCTGTGTCCTAACTTGCACCAAATCCCTTTCTCCCATCACCTTTGTGCTCGCTGACCTACACTGGCCCTCAGGTAAACAACACCTCAATTTTAAAATTCTTATCCTTCTTTTCAAATCCCTTTTTGCCTCTTTTCCTCCATACCTCCGTAATCACCTTCAACCACACAATCGTTTGAGATATCTGCACTCTAATTCTGGTCTCATCAGCACCCCTCTTTAATTTGCTCCATTATTAGCGGCCTAGGCCCTAAGCTCTGGAACTCCCTCCCTAAATCTGCTCACCTCTTTGCATCTTTAAGGTGCTCCTTAAATCCTGCTTCTTTGACCAAGCTTTTGGTCACCTAATATCCCTTTATGCCTTCAGTGTGAAATTTTGCTGTATAATGCTCTTGTGAAGTGCCTCGAGGCACTTTATTACATAAAAGGGTGCAATATAAATACATCAGGGGAGTAAGGGAAGGAGTAGCCTCTTCCAAAATCACACCTATTACCATACTGTTCTTATGTTTTGTCACCTGAGTCACTCACTTGTACACAGACATCTACAGAACTACATGAATGTGACACACAGTAGCCTACAATGCAAGCTCTATTTGGAGACATGTCTTGGAGCCATCATTCTAACATTTGCCCTTTTTCTGTCATTCTATAGGCCACTAAGAGCAGAGTGCCTGCAGTACCTGTGTCCAGAGTGTCAGTCGTCGCTCAGTTAGCGGTACACTCACTTCTGAGTAGAAGGTTGTGGGTACATGTCCCATTGAATTGTGAACATAAGGTGGAACCACTGATTGAGACAGGGTGAACAAGTGAGTAGAAAGTGATGGAGGCAAAGGAAGAACAAGGCATCATCTACAATGTCCTACACTCTGAGCAACTCTCATACCCAGTAGAAGATCTGGGCCTTGTCCTGATAATGGCTCCCTTCCTCAGGGAAAAAGAATGAAACAGTGGACCCTTGTAAATAAGACCTCTCTCACTTGCTTGCTACATCTGTGGATAGCTGACTTATTAAGTAGCGTTATGTGTGGTATCTTATCAAATGCCTTTTGGAAATCCAAATATATTACATCTACTGGTTCCCCTTTATCTATCCTGCTTGTAACCTCCTCAAAGAATTCTAATAAATTTGTCAGGCATGATTTCCCCTTCATGAAGCCATACTGACTCTGCTTGATTAGATTGTGTATTTCTAAATGCTCTGCTATTACATCCTTTATAATAGACTCCAACATTTTCCTAATAACAGATGTTAAGCTAACTAGCCTATAGTTACCTGTTTTTTGTCTCCCTCCCTTTTTGAATAAGGGTGTTATATTGGCAGCTTTCCAATCCTCTGGGACTTTTCCTGAATCTAATTACTCTTGGAAGATTACTACCAGTGCATCCATTATCTCTGCAGCTATTTCCTTTAATACCCTAGGATGCAACCCATCGGGTCTAGGTGACTTATTGGCCTTTAGCCCCATTAGTTTCTCTAGTACTTTTTCTATAGTGATAGTTATTGTATTTATTTCCTCTCCACCTTTTGCCCTGTGATTATTTAGTATTTTTGGTATTCTATTAGTGTCTTCTACCATGAAGACTGATGTAGAGTATTTATTCAACTCCTCTGCCATTTCCTGGTTCTCCATTATTATTTCCCCAGTCTCATTCTCCAAGGGGCTTAAATTGACTTTGGCCCCTCGCTTCCTTTTTATATATTTAAAGAAGCTCTTACTGTCCATTTTTATATTACTTGCTAGTTTACCCTCAGTTTATTTTCTCCCTCTTTATTATTTTTTGGTCATCTTCTGTTGGTTTTTAAAACTTTCCCAATCCTCTAGCTTACCACTAATCTTTGCCACATTGTATGCTTTTTCTTTCACTTTGATACTGTTCTTAACTTCCTTGATTAACCATGGTTGGTTTATCTAACATTACAACAGTAACTATGTTCCTTAAGCACTTAATTGGCTCTAAAGCACTTAGACGTATCCTGAGGTTGTGAAAACTGCTAAATAAATGCAAGCATTTCTTTCAAAAATAAATTCATTCAGTTCCAAAGAAGAGTGATATTTGACTTGAAATGTTAACTCTGTTTCTCGCTTCACAGATGCTGCCAGACCTGCTGAGTTTTTCCAGCACTTTTTGTTTTTATTTCAGAATTCCAGCATCCTCAGTATTTTGCTTTTATTCAAGCATGTTTTTCATCTTTAGGACCTAGTTCTACATTGCATACTCTATTCTCAATGATATCCCAATACTAATACTGGTGATGGGTCATGGAAGTCAAGTGAGCTGTGTGCACCAAATTTTCCATGTTCACCTACCTGTCCACTGCAATAGCAACTAGGGTAAAAACTGAAGCTGAAACAGAAATTCCTTGAACCAAGCCACTTATCTTGCAAACAAAGTTTCCAAAAGGCCATCCTGTAAAACAGAGTACACTTCATGTCATTCATCCTGGGGGAAAATAGCAGAGATGATTGTTTTGAGATTAATTTGTACAGAAAGACTAACAACTACTAATTTATTTTTCACCCCAAACCTTATCACATATCAAAGACAGATGCTGCACTGGTTAATTAAAATATTAGATTCTAATTCGAGAAGTGTAAACCCCTAGACAGTCCAGACCCGTACAAGTAAGTGATCCTAGCTAAGGAGTTGACACCCAGTGTTCCAGATAGTCATGGGATACCATCACTGTGGTTGCCATAAATGATACACCCCATTCCCCCACCTCACAAAATTTACCATTGGGAAGCCAGAGAACTTAGCAGTTGGCTGCATCTAAAGAGAAAATCAGAGTCTTTTGATGCAGCCAACTTGCCACGTTTCGACATTACTGATGAAGCAGGCGTGGCACATCTGGTGACAGCTCAGCCATAGAATAGCTGCTCTTGACTCTACTTATCCACCTGGGCCGTTACTGCACCCTCCAGAAATCAGAACCCCTTCCTTCCCACAAAACTACATTCTTAGGTCCCTGGAGCTTGCCTGCTGGGCAGCCTGACATTGTTGTCAATACGACTTAGGACCAGCCCTGAAAATGAACATGACAGCCTACCGGATGGCCGGCCACACCAAATCCACTCCTGTGGAGAAACTACCCTATGGATTCAGCACAGAGCTCAGGACACTTGTTGCTAGGAAAACATACTGAATAATAGCATTGGGAAAATGTAGTCACTCGTGAGGGACCTTCAATGGGTAATCTGGGAATTGAATCCTTTCATGGAATTTGAGCACAGAGTTTCCGGGCAGAATTTTCTGCTCCTGCCAACGGCGGGAATCATGCCGGGCAAGGGCACTAAATTTGGCGTGATGGAAAAGGTCAGTTTTCCACCAGAGGAAAACTAGTTTGGAATTTTGTTCTCCTGACCTTTGATGGCAGGTTGAAGGCAGGTTGTGTTTCCCGCTGATCTATGTCAGGAGCCACTTTTGCATTCATTTCCATCTCATGAATGCTCACCAAAAGGCCAACTTACTCGAATTATGTTACCACTCCAAATTAACCACTGCCCCCCACCAGCAAATAATTAGAATGGTCTGTTTCACGATTGTACATAAGTGGCGTGTACTTGCCTAACTTCACTCCATCAATGACTTTGAGGTATGTGGGCATTGCTTTTGCCTACATTTAAGAGTGTCGCTGTAAGATTTCCAGTGCTTGTATTACAGGCAGCTCCAAGGCTAGATAGGGGAGGTGGGTTTATGGGAGAAGGTGTGAGGGGGTACATCCAGGGATGGTAAGGGGGTTTGGCTGGGGAAGGTGGGTGTGGGGGGGTGGTGTCCAGGGTAGGGGGGAGAGTCTTAGAGGGCAGGATCATTGTGTCGACGGTGGGGTCCTGGGGGGAGAACTCGGGGTGGTGTTGGTAGGAGGAAACAATCACAGTCAGGGAGGGATGTGGCAGGTTCAGAGTGAGAGGTTGGCAGGTGAGGGCATCATTAGGTGGGTCATGGAGGGGGACAAGACAGGTGGCTTGGACAATGGGAGGGGTAGGGTCAGGGACAGTAATGGGTATCGGCTCTGAGGGGAGGAAAAGCACATGGAGGTGGATGGTTCAAGGATGATAAATGGGAGAAGAATGACAATATTGGGTGGGTCAGGGGTGATGAGGGGAAGTTGGTGGGTTACAGGGGCGATAGAAGGTGGCGGAACAAGTCTGAAAAGTTACATGCACCACTTTCTCAAAGCTGCTCTTGGCAACACAGTTGCTCTGTGTATGAATCTGTGTGAATCCTTGAAGTGGGAGGAGGGTCGTTTCAGGTAGGTGGAGTTCAAGGTCAGCACTAGTGGCTACTAAAGGCAACTGGATGTCAAAGAGGCTCACTTGTGTTCTCTCTATGGTGATGCCCACATTGCAGCCGGTTTGTTCCTGACTCATGAGTCTCATAACATCAAGATCCCAGCAAGGGGTGGAGCTGCCATTCATTCTGTGCCATTTGCTATCAGCTGCAGTCAGAGACAGGGATGAAGGGAGGGAGGGAGGTGAAGGCCTCCAAGGGACACAGATGATGGAGGGCAGCCAACCTGAGACTCTAAACCTCCATCCTCCCAGGTGAATGGTTATGGCTGACAAGGGATCATGTGGTTAGTCTTTCTCTGCTGCCAAAGCAACATTCTCTCTATAAAGTCTTGAGAGTAGTGGAGGCAAGCAGAATAGTGTCAGAGGGATGCTTCTTGCACACAACTCTCATCATCCTGGTCAAAGAGCAAAGTATACGTGTGCAGTCATGCATGAATGGGAGGAACACCCATTCCTGGCCCTCCAGGATGTCCTTTACCTGGAAGAGGTGGGATGGGGATACCATGTCCAGACAGAGGGCAGGGGAAGGGCTTACCACTTGCCTGCTGGCTTTCAGATGGAGGAAAACATGTAAAGAACATGCTCATTAAATTTATCGCCGCAATTCGTTCACACATCCACTAAGGCGTCGATGATACAGGCTGCATCAACTCTGCCTTAGTAATGGATCTCATCCAGATGAGGAGATGTCAGGCCTGTCGCCAGTTGGCACAGGGCCAGGAGGAGCAAGGGCCTAAGCAGCAAGAGACAGCATGGCCACTAGAAGGTCAGGGGGCTAGCAAACATGGACCACTACAATGGGGAGAAGTGACCCGAGGGTGTGTGTATTGCCGGTGGTGCTCTTATCTAGAGATGAGTGAAAGACAATGACTAATGTCCTCTTTGTCCCGGGATGTGGTTGCTCACAACGTCCAGCTTCTCCAGTACGAGTTGCGGACACAAGGTCTCTGGAGGAGTAATGCGGATCTCCTGGCCTGCAGAGTTAATGTCCATCTGGGTGCCTTTTAAATGTGGTGCCAGGGCGTTTGACCCTATGAGGTAACAGCTGGGTGGGCGACTTCCTGCCCACCCCACCACGAAATTTGCTGAGCTCCTCGCTGATGCATAATTAATGAGATGAAAAATGGAAGATTGCACATGTTCACCTGCCCCGCTGCCCAGCGGGAATCACGCTGCACCATATTTAGTCTCCAGAATGATAAATTCTGCCCTCTGATTTTGACTGATTTGTGCACAAGTTATAATGTACATTTGTAATTGGGAATTTTTGTTGATACGCTTATCAGGAAGCACCAGCTGTGATGTTTACGTCTTATTTAAACTGAGGTTATTTAGTGAATGTACTGTTCTGTGGTTTTCTGTGCACAATGATCTCAGTGTCCAAAGAGGCTTTAGTAGGACCTTCCACTAATATCACACTGCATCATCAACAGGGATACACTATCAAGGCTGTGGATAGTGATATTAATGTGGGATTACTGGATGAGGCAACCTATGTAGGGAAAGCATGGGAAGTATTGGAGGCTGTGGAAAGGCCAGGATTCATGGTGTGGAAGTACTGCCTGCTGACTGTCAGAACAGAGGAGTTTTAGGATTTAGACCTCAGAATATTCACGGAATATTTACAGAATCACAGAACTTCTTTCAAAAGGAGAACATTGCACCAGACCAACCATTGACTTGCAGCAAACATTGCAAACTGGTCTGGATAACACAGAAAATTCTGCCACTTAGAACTGGGTAACTATAAGCAATGAGAGTGGCGTCTATAAAGACTGAGTGTTTGCCCTGAACACCATCGCTAATCACCTCAGTTACTTGTCATTGTGGGAGACACTTCTGTGTAAATAGCATCTTTCCTTTGTTATGATCCCAGCTGAGTTTACCTCTAGACAGGCCTGATCCCAGGTTGGAACCCAGCTTGATAGATTCTAACTTTTATTTGTTTGTTTAAATACGTGGAGAGTCCTACTGAACAGAGTCACAGGGGTCAGCTGATAAACTTTTAACAAAAGAATAAAACATTTATTAAACAAGATGACCTATATTACAATCCTCCTTCACTCACAACTATACCATTACAGATATATACAGATTTGTAAGGATAACGCAAGTTACAAAAGCTAGCTTATACCTTAATGTCCACAGTAAGTACACAGTCCATGTAAACCTATGGCACCCTGTGGTCAGACACACCACACTCTGAAACCAAGTGACAGATGCACCTCAACCAGATGCTATGGATATTTCCTCAACTCCCCTCAAACACTTGTTACACCATGGGCCAAGTGGTCTCACTGAACCCCGTCCTTCACCCAAGGGTTTCCAATCCCCACTTTTCAAGAACTCACCTTGGAATCTTCTTCCAAACTAACACTTTCTCCCAGACACCTTCCACAAGGGTTCACCTCCAGAGTTTCGAACTCTTCTTCTGATATTCCTCTCCCCTGGGTCACCACATACATTCAAGCTGTCTTCCATACACTCTCTTTCACGGACTCAGCTGTCAACAATACATTATTGCTTCACATGCCCATAGCAAAGAGTTACAGACCTTCTCTTTGGGCCTTGTCTCTTGCAATCTGTTCTCACTTTAAATCTGCTTTCTGTAGCTTTTGTCTCTTTAAGTCTGAAGCTTGGGCCTTTCTCTCTGCCCCTTACTCTTAACTTCAATGACAGGACCTTTTCCAGGTTTCTGTCCTTCCTTTGACTTTCTCCTGTTCCACTCCCCTGGTCTTTTCTTTAGCTTGGGACTTGCTATCTGTCCCCTTTGCTCCAGTCTCTCCTGGCAGCTACTTTCAAAACCAACTGCTGTTTCTCATCTTGTGTGTGTGTGTCTATGGGAGGGACCTTCCTCTCTGGACCCCTGTTGTTAGGCAACAGCCCAATTCCTCTACTCTTGTTTGTTTACCTTAGCTGCAACAGTCGTAAAAAACCTCATTAGAAATGTAAGCACCTTTTAAGCTGAAACTAAAACTCAATTTGACCTTTCTTAACACACAAACACATAAATACAAATCAAACTTAAACATTTCCTGACACCGTAGCCAGAATTTTGCCCACTCTGTTGCATATAATGCGACGGAGGATGCTCCAGGGCATTTAGTGGCTATTTTAGTAAATTTAGAATACAAGTTGTAGGCAATTATTATCCAGGAATATGGAAACCTAGTGCAAGTACTTGCACAGAACATGGGATGGTTTCTTCCCATCCCTGTGGCGGTGACATTGGAGGCTGGGAGGATGTGGGGAAATTCAGATATTTGCGTGTTGGGACAGTTCCCTGACACTGTCCTGACTCGGGGTGGGTTTTGCAGATGGTGAACCAATCCCATGCTGCATCTGGAAACTGGCAGCAACTTAGCCTCCCAATGAACGTGTTGCAAAAATGAAAAAATTGCAGCCTCAGCCATAGCCATTTATATGGAGGGGTCCTAAAGACTGTGGATCTTGCTTATTTTAAAATTTTCAGCAGGTTTCCAACATTTTGTGGCACCCTTGCACTTTCTTACCTGCCTCAGCAGTGCCCAGTTTTCCCAATGGGGCTGTCATCCATCCATTGCTGGGGTTCTTCTATTAAGCCTCTCACCTTGGAAACCTAATTGGATGGTGAACAGGGAGGCGGCCTTTTATCTCCTGTAAAATTGCACCGCAGGTCGCACAGCAGGAACAAATGGGGTTGGGAACCAGAATTAGTCTCAAAACCTGAAAATTTTTAATGTTGATAAGATTCCAGCCCTAGAGCAAACTGAGGGCTTGGGATTGGACAGAACCAGTGAACAACAGCACAAGAACCAGTATCTAATGGCAGAATCTTGTTGAGGCATTGGGGGGATCTTGCCTCCCGGTTGGAGAGCTGACGAGAGACCCGCATTGCCCCTTTTCGTGAAGGCCCACTGAACCATGTGCTGATCAGGCAGTGATGAGGCCAGCACTGGGCCATCCCCTAGAATCAAGACCCCAGGGGCAGAAGTCTCATTTACCGAGAGCTGCTGGCCAGTCAGAGGCTGGCAGCTCTTGTACTCAGCAGCACGACAGGGGAGGTTGTGGCTGATGCTGGCAGGACAGGCCCTGGAGTCCCAGGGTTGCAGAGTGATCCAGGCCACAGGTAAGCAATGTTTGAGTATGTGGTTTTGCAAGGTGGGGATTGTGAGAAGAGGGGTGTAGGGGGTCGGCAGCAAGGGCAGGGGGTGGCTTGAAGTGGGCCCCCCTTCTTCCTGTCGCGTCCCTTGATCAGGAACTGAGTGCCTTTGATCGAGGGACCTCCCCACCCCAAATCCCCAGAGATGACAAGCTGGTTGCACAGTTTTAGCTGTCGTGCACACCGAATGGTGACAGGCCTGCTTGCAGAGGGGTTAATACCAGCAGTGGTGGAATGAGGCCCTTAAGTGGTTATTAATTGGTGACTTAAAGGCCTCAACTGGCAGTGGGTGGGAATGTCGACCATTGGCTTTCCTGCCCAGAGCTTAATTCTTGCAGAGGAGAAGGTGGTGGGGTTCAGGCACGCCAACATGCTGCCTAATTAAACGCCCTTCCATTCCTTCAAGCTTGCCACCAGAGAGAGCAGACGATTCCTCCCTAATCTGTCCTATATGAGGCATATATTAAACTTTAAATAAGTGAACAAACTGCTGCTGGACCATATTTTGTGGACTTACATGGCAGAAGATAGAGATTCAAAGTCAGAAGAATCCTAAAGCCATACACAGGTCATGTTGCAATCAAACTTTACACTCCTTCCTCTAAGGGTATATTGAAAAATAGCCCATTACATAGAATAGTTGCTGGACCATCACATTACAGATGGCAATGTCACAATACTGCATCACAGTTACATACACCATAGAAACTAACCATTACTGCCAATAAATACTCATTACTGAATTCTTTCAGTGGTGTCTATACATTAGACTTATTGTGAGTATCTGCATAAGGATCTTTGGCCATGCTATGGTGCAAACAGAAAGATCAACAGAAGATTATTATAGGCTCTAAAACTGGACTACTACTTGGGACCTTGAGGTGGTCTACAGTGAAAAGAAACAAATGAGTTCATGAAACACCAGTCTCCCATGCAGCAGTGGCTGCTGAGCTGCTGCTTCATAGAATGCACATTCTTCCTCTTCAACTTCCTGCTGCTCTTCACTCAAGTCCATGGTTCACTTTTTCCTGTGGGTTTAGGAACCCAAAATTAGTGACCATATGTAGGTCATGAGCCCATGCTTGTTGCCAAGGCACCAGCTGGTGCAACTTTACATGAGGCGGGCTTCTTAATTCGTCTTCTGTCTAATTAAGGATGGTGGGTGCTGCTGAGGCAGAAATGGGGATGAGAGAGCAGCCCAAAATGGAGGTACTCTTGGAAGCCTGCTGAAAATGTAAAATTAAAGAAGGCCCACAACTGCTGGGAGCATAAAAGTGTAGAGGGAAAACTCCTCCACTAGAAGGGTTATGACTGCAGAAGTGGCCTTTTTGCACTTGTGGCTCATTCATTGGGTCAGGACGAGGCACCAATGGGCCTTTGCCTTGCTGCTGGGTAGCTACCTCCAAGCTGCTGTTGGCCTCTGGATCAGTACTGTGCCAGGAAAATGCCAGTGAGATCTGAAAATGGCCCCTAAGTGGAGCCTTAATTGGAGAATGGAGAAGGTTGCCAATTCTCATGGCCACCTGTCCCTGAGTAATTCCAGGTTTCAGAGCCACAGAAAAGTGTCGACCAGGCGTGACATTTCAGCAATGTTTTCTTCTACACAGCCTTATTCTCTTTGCTGTTAGAAGCAAATTCATTTTGTTGAAAGCACTCTTTCCACTTCAATTCTTCTGATAATTTCAGTGTCATATTTAGTATCTTCTGTAATGATTTGACCAAGGTACACAAATTTGTCCACTTGTTTTATATTGGTTCTGTCAATTGAGGTTGTCACCTTTTATTTTGCGGGTTTCTTACCAGTTATTATTTTGGTTTTCTTAATGTTTATTTTCGTACAAACTCTTTATCAATTTTGTAAACTTCATCTATGAAGCCTTGTAATTGCTTTTTAGTCTCAACCAACAACAGTGTTGTCTGTGTATCTAAGGTTGTTTATGATTCTACCACCAACACTTAGACCTTCAATTCTAAATATAGCTTAGTATAGAGATTAAATAATCTCTATACTTATAAAACACAACCCTGACACACTCCTCGTTTGATTTGTATTTCATCTTATAAAAACTCTTTGGTTCTATTACAAATGTCTTACTGGTCTTAGGCCCTTTCCATTTTTCCTGCGTCCTTCAGACATTTAGTACGTTTTTAAAAATTTATTTATGGAATGTGGGCGTCGCTGGCTGGGCCAGCATTTATTGCCCATCCCTAATTGCCCTTGAGAAAGTGATGGTGAGCTGCCTTCTTGAACTGCTGCAGTCCTTGTGGTGTAAGTACTTCAACACTGCTGTCAGGGAGGGAGTTCCAGGATTTTGACCCAGTAACAGTGAAGGAACAGTGATATATTTCCAAGTCAGGATGGTGAGTGACTTGGAGGGGAACTTCCAGGTGGTGGTGTTCCCATCTATCTGCTGCCCTTGTCCTTCTAAGTGGTAGTGGTCGTGTGTTTGGAAGGTGCTGCCTAGGGAGCCTTGGTGAGTTTCTGCAGTGCATCTTGTAGATGGTACACACTGCTGCTGCTGTGTGTCGGTGGTGGAGGGAGTGAATGTTTGTGGAAGGGGTGCCAATCAAGCGGGCTGCTTTGTTATTAATGATTCACACGATCAGATGCCTTTTCATAGTCTATGAAACATATATACACTTTACTCATCTCATAGTATCACTTACGGATAGTTCTCATGTTAAAGATACCTTCCCTGGCACCTCTGCCAGATAGAAAGCCACTTTGCGTTTCACTGACTTCTTTTTCAATTATATTCTTGTTTCTAAGAAGGGTTACTTTCAGTAGGATTTTAAGGATATGACCCATTGGACTAAATCTTCTGTAGTCCGTGCAGTTATTTGCCTCTCATTTCTTTGGTAGCCTAATGAAAATTAGGTTCACGTCATTAAGTATTACACATGTATTAATTGTAAATACCATTGCATAGCTTGTTGACGGTTTTTATGCCTACTTTATCCGAAGCTTGAATCATCAATATAGCTATACTGTCAATACTTTTTGGCTTAGATGGACTCAAATGCATTAGGAAATTGTTGAAGCTGTACAGGATGGAAAAAGGCATGCTAGGAAGATCAACACTGGCCATTATAACATCAACCATATCAGCAGTCCTTGTCCAACCAGTGACCCAGAACAACTGCTTCCACAGGTTTCAAGCCAGTGAGGAACCAAGTGAAGAACTTTGCCATAACTAACGATGAGCAACGTGAAGAATCTCACTTAGTGACAGTCCTTTCTAATTTGTGTGACTGCAGAGTTCACAGTGCTGAGCTCTCACTGCTTCAGTGTCAGTTCGGGCAAGCTCTCTCCTGTGGTGGTAAGATTTTCTTCAGGTGTCCACTGTTCTGTCAGCATTGCAACTTCTTAAACTTCATGACGTTGCCAATATAATAAAAAGATACCTTAGAAAACAGAAATTTTCTGCTCAGATTCTAGTATTAGATGCAGCACTCTACTATTTACAAATAACCAGGTGGGTGATTTGGAATGATAACCGGCCTTATCGATTTCCACTCTGCAGCTCTTGTGGATACAGGAGAAATTCCTCACTACACTCTCTCTCATTTAACAACCATGCTACTTAGAATAAGGAAATGAGGCAGCCCTGTGATTTGTTAAACCACATGGTGAAACCACTGCTGGAAATTTACCAGGCCTCTGGCAATGGGTAGTGAGGTGAGAGGGCTAGCATAAATAGTGCTGGAAGGTGTTGAGGGGGCATGCCCAACATCTTCCCGCTGCCATGTCATTTTGCCAGGGTGGGAAAGTTGGTGGACAAGTTGCTTGCTGGGAGCCCAATTGAGTCACTTAAGTGGCAAATTGAGGGACAGTTCTTTCCTCTGCTGGTATTTTACCCACATCGGAGGGGATTGCCACCACATGCAGAGACCGCTCAGTGAAACTTGGTGCCCTCCTACTGGGCTCCCAGGAGCGGATCTTCTTTTTGAGTACTCCATGCCCCACAGAGGCCAACCCCCACACCTCCCCTTGCCACTGGTAATGGCGGTCCCCGCAGCCATACTGTCGTCTGTGCCTCACAACACTCACCCCACCCCCCTTCCTGCCTGATCGCTGGGGCCTAGCTGCCTTGTCCCGGCGCCCTTCAAACCCACTTACCCATCTTCCTGGCCACTGAGGTGCTCTTTCCCTGCAGCTGCAGCCTCAGAAATGGCTACCGCTAGTGGAGGCACTGCTGACCTGCAGCATTCTGATTAGGCCAGCAGCTTTTGCGGTGGGCCGCTGTCCCCAGTTGGGGCGGCAGCTCAGGCAGCGGCCACTTAATTGTCTACCACCAGGAATATGCCTCCTTGGGTCCCACTGCTGCCTGAAGCAGGGTTGCCTTTTGCTCTTGGCCCCAGTGACAGGACTTCAACCGTCATATGAAAATTCAGCACACAGTTCTCATCTATAAGCATTTATATTACTTTCAGTTGGTTTTGTCTGCATCTCTTCTCTGATTTTGAATGAAACTGATCACTGCGTACTCATACAGTCCAGAAATCACGTTTGCGCTGAGTCAGAAGCTGTGACTACAAAACCCTGCTTCCGACAATTGCGCACAGAATTCGGTTGGTACTTGTGTAGCACTGAAGAAGCAATATGCTGTTGGAGATCTGAGGTGACATTGTTCAACCAAGATTATGCCTCTCCTCTCAGGTGAATGTCAAACATCCCACAGCATTGCTTGAAGAAGATCTGCTCATTATCACATGGCTGTTTGTGGGACCTTGCTGTGAACGAATTGGCTGCCGTTATTCCCTACATTACAAAAGCGACTACACTTCAAAAGCACTTCATTGATTGTAAAATGATTTGGGACATCCTGAGAATGTGAAAGGTGCCATATAAATGCAAACCTTTCATTTTCTGGCAGCATGATCATCCCAGAAGCAACAAGCTATACACAAAATAATGATTGCTAAAATGTGTTCAGAAAGCTTACTAATCTTACCAGTTCTGGAGTAATTGATAATTTTGGTAGAGTTTGGCTCAAAGTACTTGTAGTTTTGGTACAACATCTTGGGGACTAATTGAGATCACCATATCAGCATCCCTGGGATTTATGTTTGCATCCATCCCAGGATATGAGGCACTGAAGTCGTCTCCTCTCCAGCAGGTGTAGCTAATAATTTTGAAATGAATTTGGCCAATCATAACATGATACTAAAATTGTCAGTTTTGGATAGCTTACACAAATTACTGAATGCAAATAAGGTGTGCTGCAATTGGTGCTGAAACTCATTTGAATAGATCTTCACTGTGGGTGATAGTTGGGATGAACGACTCTCCCATATTTTAAGGGATTGTCCCTTATTTTGACTGTTTGCCACATGTCTCTTAAGGGAGATCTTTTGTCCCTTATTTCTAGGGCATGCTGTGGAGACGGAGCCTGGGAGTCTCCTCTTGTGTTTGCCTCTTTGTTCTTTTGTGCACATATGTACTGTGGCCAGTGGCCACCAGGGTGAGTTATGCTCACTACCGCTACATCCCCTGGTCCCACGGTCGATGTATCCCCTTATTTTTAATTTCTTAAGAGTTGGTCACCCTGTTGATAGTGTAAAGCAGGTGATAATGAGTCAGCAGTCTGTTCTACGTCTCTCCTATTTGTCTTCAATGGAAATAGAAGCCAGGAGAGATGTATGGGCTACTGACTAGCTATTGGCTGTTTTACGCTATTGCCCAAAGTCCAGATCTACCTTTTTAAAATTCTTTCATGGGATGTGGATGTCACTGGCTAGGCCAGTGTTTATTGCCCATCCCTAATTACCCTTGTTCAGAGGGCATTTAAGAGCCAACCACATTGCTGTGGGGTCTGGAGTCACTTGTAGGCCAGACCAGGTAAGAACAGCAGATTTCCTTCCCTAAAGGGGCCATTAGTGAATCAGATGGGTTTTTTAACAACAATCGACAATGGTTTTGTGGTTGTCATTAGACTTTTAATTTCAGATTTTTATTGAACTCAAATTCCAACTACCATGGCAGGATCCAAACCCACATCCAAGAGTATTAACCCTGGGTCTCTGGATTATTAGTCCAGCAACAATACAACTACACCATCGCTTCCCCTCATTGTGGGGAAAAGAACAGGAAATTATTCCATACATTACAAATTGCAAAAATGTTACCTACAAATCTTCACTTTGATGAGAACAATTTTTTCACCCAAAATTGAAACAGGAATTTTGGACTTTTATCAAAAGCTGGAATTTGCATAAGTGATACTAGAGAGACCAGTTCTGATACGTAGCATATATACCCTTTCTTCCCTGGAATTCTCAGAATGATGCTCACAATAAGATCATTGAAAAAATAACAAGCATTCCTGCACTTACCCGTCAGGATATTGTCCATAAGAGTTGTAGGCATGCAGAATATCCCAACAAGGAGGTCGCTAATGGCGAGGTTAAGGATGAAGAGGTTGGTGACTGTCCGCATGTTTCGGTTCCTCACCACAATAAAACAAACCAATCCATTACCAAGCATGCAGAGCAGGAAGATTAGAAGGTATGAGATTATGAAGACTGTGGCAATAGAAGATATGTGCTGGTAAAAGGGAAGATAGGTAATGTTGCTCTGAAGGTGAAAATATGAAGTCGACCCATTTAAAAAGAATGAATGAAAGTCTTGGGCTGAGATGTTTTGATCCACTTCTTTGTTCATTGTTGTGACTCTATATTACATAAGAAGGCAACACAGTTAGTGACATGAGTTATCACAGCACAGCTACATTAATACATCAACAAATTTCAGCATTGTCTCTCCAACCTGTACCACATATACAGTAGTAGATAAGTCAAGCTGTGCCCATTTCCTGTCATGTACTGCTTCATACGTTACATCTAGGCATCTTAGTTGAGTATGTCCAAATTTCTTGGAGTCGCTGACTCAAATTTGACCACTTGCAAATTGGAAATGAGCAGTGAGGACAATCTAGCAATGAAAGAGCAGAAACTGTCAAACAATTCAAAATATTTGTTCAAACCTTTTTGGTCACCATCTTCGTCTTGTCTCTTGGAAAAAATGTTGAAAATTATGTCCATAGCATAACAGGGATAAAAATAGCACATTTAACGATAATATTTCAGAAGGATGTCATTGAGCAATTGCAGGACATTCTGCAGAAGGGAAACAGCCACTAGTTGTGGTCCATGTTGGAATAAATGACATGGGTAGAAAAAGTGTTGAGGCAGAGTTTCAGGAGCTAGGGAAAATAAATAAACAAGACCTCAAATGGTAGTCATCTCTGGATTACTTATGGTGCCACCTGCTGGTCAGTATAGAAACTGGAAATTATTGCAGGTAAATGCGTAGTTGGAGAAGTGGTGCAGGAGGGAAGATTTCAGATTCTTGGGCCATTGGGTGCAGGGGAAGGAGCACCTATAGAAGATGGGCAAGTTGCACCTGAACAGTACCATGACCAGTGTCCGAGTATTGTTGGGGAGCATTTAAACTAATTCAGCAGGAGACAAACCAGAAAATAGCAGATAAGAACAGCAGTGAGATCAGAGGACAGAGAAAAATGAATAGCAGTAAAATGAGAAATATTCCAAAGATTCAGAAACGAGATTGAGGAGAATAGCAAAAGTGACAAAGGAGGTGTTAAATTGTATATACATCAATATCTGTAGTGCAAATAATAAGATTGAGTGAGCTACAGCCACAAATTGCCATACAGGATTATGACTTGGTTGCATTAAAATAAATAATGGCTCAAACAAGGGCAGGAATGGATTCTTAATATTCCTGAAGCTCCAGTGTGAACCACCAAACAAACCTTCCCCTGCCCACCCTTTTCAGCATTCAATAGGGACTATTCCCTCCATGACACTCCAGTCCACTCATCAGTCACTCCTAACAACCACTCCCTTCCCTATGGCACCATTCTGTGCAAGCATAGGAGATGCAACACCTGCCCTTTCACCTCCTCCCTTTTCACTGTCCAAGGCCCTAAACACTCCTTCCATGTGTAACAGCAACTTACTTCTACATCTTTCAACTTAGTATACTGTATTCGCTGTTTATAATGTGGTCTCCTCTACACTGGCGAGACCAAACATGACCACTTTGTGGAATACCTTTGTTCAGTTTGCAAGCAGGACCCTGACTTTTTGGTTGCTTGCCATTTTAATTATTCACCTTGCTCCCACTCTGACCTTTCTGTCCTTGGCCTGCTACAGTGTTCCAGGGAAGCTCTGTGCAAGCTCGAGGAACAACACCTCACCTTTCGACTCAGTACTCTGCACTCTTCTGGATTCAACATTAAGTTTAACAACTTTAGGTCATAACCTCTGTCTCCACCTTATTCTAAGTATTTTATTTCTCTATTTTTTGTTTTTGCAGTAATTGTGGTTTTATTTAGTAATGTACCTTTCAGAATTATACTTGTTAAGGAAGATCACATGATTTATAGTAACCAATAGCAGAGTAGCACGGGCTACCTCAGGAGTCAGTGTAGAGCTAGAGTTGGAGTTGAAGGCACATGTGTAGTTGCTGATGAGCATATCGAAAATAAACTTAAAGTTTCCACCCATTAATAGCACAACTCGGCCACCCTACAACAAACTGGTGACAAGGATAAAACAGGATTAAACAGAAGAAACCAAGTTAGGAAGAAATCGGCACTGTACCTCACCCAGTGATTGTAAGTAGCAAGCTCTGTTAGAATTGAAGAGGTTATCCCCTCTCAAAATGCCACAATTTGGGAGAATTGATCCTTTTGAACCTGCCACAGACAATTGGTCTCAATACATAGAATGCCTCATGTTCTTTTTTCAAGCGAACGAGATTACGGGGCAAATAAAGAGATGAACAATTCTCTTGAGTACTTATGGGAGTAAAACCTACAGTCTGATTCAAAGTTGGATGGCACCCAGTGCCCCAGATTCGAAGAAGTTCGAGGAATTGGTGGAGCTCGTGAAGGGTCACTTTCAACCCAAGCCTTCAGTCACGATGCAGAGGGTCAGATTTAATTCACGAAATAGAGCCCCAGGTGAGACAATTGCATGCTATGTGGCAAATTTGAAGCAGTTAACAGAACATTATGAGTTCTGTATGACTCTGAATGACATGCTCAGAGATCGTTTAGTGTGTGCTGTGAAAGAGGACACTATTCAGAAAAGATTATTGTCTGAAGTGAATTGGGATTTCAAGGTGGCACTAGAGATAGCGCTGGCCATGGAAAGCGCAATAAGAAATTCAAAAGCAATACAGGGTGTGCAAAATGGTGCCGTCCTCCACATCTTGCGGGAAACTTCTGCTGAAAGTGGTGCGAGAAAGCGAGATTCCGCTGAGAAGCAGGAAACAGCCCCCGCTAGCCGAAGAATAAATAAAAATAACTTAGCAATGAAATCAAAAAATAATTTTAATAGAGGTGGAAACAATCAGTCTTTTAGTGATTGGCAGTTAAGAAAATTGAATGCTACTATTGTCACAAAAATGGACATATGGTGAGGCAGTGCAAGGAAAGATTCAAGCAAGCTTGTAAACATAAGAAGAAGCCTAATGAAAGAGCCTGAAGCAACAAATTCAGACATTTACTTGTTGTTTAATCAGAAATTTGGAAAGACAGAACCAATATTTGTCACAGTGAAATTAAATGGCAAACCTGTTAGAATGGAAATGGACACAAGAGCTTCCACTACAGTAATTGGGGAACATACCTTCAGATATTTGAATAATGGTGAACATCAATTAAGTTTAGAAGAAACAGCTGCCAAGCTAAAAACATATATGGGTGAAGACATTCAAGTAAAAGGCATAAGCAGAGTAACTATCCATTATGGAAGCCAATCAGCAAAGCTATCAGTGTTGGTATTGAGAGGCAGAGGACCAAGCCTTCTAGGGTGAAATTGGCTAAGGGAAATCAATCTTGATTGGCCACTGAGGTTCCGAATGGAAGCTGGAAGCATTCCTGTTTTGAAAAAGGAGTGTGTAAAGACTTAACAACCTGAAGAAATGCAGACTGTCTTAAGACATAACCCGGAAGAACAGCAGAAGAAACTCGAAGAGACCCTGCTAGATGACAGAGTTCGAGGTGAGGTGAGCAACCTTCGAAGGGAAAAGAAAATCTGTTGAAAGACCTTCACTCACTACAAGATTCCCTCAGGTCAGAGTTTGTACCTCTGGAAAAGCATGAAGAGAAACAGAAAGAATTCAGCACTTTTATGAATAAACTGAAGGATAAGTTGGCAGAGAAGACACAACAATGTTCAATTTTCCAGGAGGCAGCAAACAATACAAAAAAGAGATAGAACAGCTGAAGAATCAGCGAAATGAAGCCAAAGGGGTTTTGGAAGCAAACGCCGCAGAATTTTCCAAGAAGCAGACAGATAATGAAATTTTGGGAGACTCAGCCACTGGGCTCAGACAAGTTGAACTTGCATCTGAGAGAAGTCTGGCCAATAGCGAAGTTAAAAAGAGGGCCGAGATTAAAGTCTTTGTGAAGAAGAAATGTGCATGTTCCAAGTGAGGGAAGTAATCTATTTGGGTCACTGGGTAGATTCACAGGGCCCCCACCTAGCTGAAGAGAAGGTGAGAGCCATAAGAGAGGTACCTACGCCAAAGAAAGCCTCAGAGTTCAAATCATTCCTAGGAATGATCAACTATTATGGGCATTTCTTACCCAATTTATCTACAATGCTGGCCGTCCTGCATTCTCTACTCGAAAGAACTAACATGGGTCTTGGGAGATGCCCCAGAAAGAAGCTTCTATAAAGGGGAAACATTTGTTTCACTTGTCCAATTTATTAGTGCATTATGACCAGATGAAAGAATTGGTGCTGACATGTGATGCATCTCCTGATGGAGTGGGAGCAGTGCTCTCTCATCAGCTGGACGATGGCATGGAACGGTCAATAGGTTATGTATCAAGAACACTCACCACAGCGGAAAAGGGATACTCGCAGATGTTCACCATCTTTGGTGTCAAGAAATTTTCACCAGTACGTACATGGCTACCATTTTACAATCGTTTATGACCACAAACCATTGCTAGGATTGTTTACTGAAGTCAAGGCTATACCACCCATAGCCTCAGCAAGAATACAATGGTGGGCTTTAATTCTGGCAGCATATGAATACACTTTCATACATAGGTCTGGCAATCAAATTGCAAACGCCGATGCCCTTAGTCGTTTGCCTTTACAAGAAAATGGTGAGCATTTCCCAGTTCCACAGGAACTTGTTTTAGTGTTAAATTTCTTAGATTCCTCGCCAATATGTGCTCGACAGATCAAAGACTGGACAAGTCGGGACCCAGTTCTATCTCAAGTATGAGGACAATTGCTACATGGTTGGTCACAGGAGCCCGTATCTGATGAAATGAAATAGTACTTGAACAGCAGACATGAAATAACCAGCCAGGATGGCATCTTATTGTAGGGAGCACGAGTGATCGTTCCTCCAAAGGGAAGGGAGTCACTTTTAATTGAACTACACAGTGCCCATCCAGGAATTTCCCAAATGAAGACTAGAGCACGCAGCTATCTATGGTGTCCTGGGATGGTTGGCGAAATAGAGAGTTTAGTAAAGCACTGTGTGCAATGCCAGCAACTGTAAAAGTTGCCAGTGACAGCTCCATTATACACATGGGAGTGGCCAGGTAGACCCTGGGTGCGGTTACACATTGACTACGTTGGACCTTTTCTGGGAATAATGTTTCTGCTCATTGTCAATGCCCATTCAAAATGGTTGAACGTATATGAGGTGAAGTCACCAACGTCGGCCCTACAATTGAGAAACCACGTCAGAGTTTTTCCATTCACGGGCTGCCAGAAGTAGTCATTTCCGATAATGGCACGGCATTTACAAGTGCTGAGTTTCAATGGTTTATCAGCCTCAACGGTATCACTCATGTAAAAACTGCACAGTACCATCCTTCCTTAAACGGGCTGGCCGAAAGGGCGGTTTGAACGTTCAAGGCAGGCATGATAAAGCTAACTGGTGATTCCTTGGCAACCAAGCTAGCACGCTTTCTTTTTCATTACAGGACTACCCCTCTCACAACAACAGGTGTCACATCTGCGGAGTTATTGTTGAAACGCTTTCTCAGAATGAGATTGAGCTTAATAATGCTAAATTTGGAGGGGAAGGTGGAAAGGAGTCAGGGAAGCCAGTAAACTAGACAAGACTGGCATAGTCATGAGAGGAAATTTACCATGGGAGAGACGGTAAACGTGAAGAACTTCTGGGAAGGATCAAAGTGGTTACCGGGTGAAATAAGTGTGGTGACAGGACCTCTATTTTACCACGTGGAGGTGGAAGGCTGGATCATTCATAAACATATGGACCATTTAAGGAAGAGAGAGACAAATCACCAAAATTTGGTTCTTCCAGTGATCATGACGGGGTCTGCATTTCCTGTTGAGGATACTCAACCCAGGACTGACATGTCTGATGTTCCTGTAAGAGTTGAGGATACAGAACTGCAAGTGCCCACCCAAGCACCTGATGCTCAGGCAACTCCGGAAAAGGAGGTTCCTGACAAAGAATCTGAAGTTGCGGAGCTGCGACGTTCCACATGTACCAGGAAACCAACTGAAAGACTGAGCTTATAAATTTCTTATCCAGTGTAAATATTAAGTTGTCTTGAAAAACATGTACTTGTAAATATAATATGTATAGCTGAGTTAAAGTACTAAGATTGGGCCAGACCAGGTAAGGACAACAAATTTCTTTCCCTGAAGGGGATTAGTGAACTAGATGGGTTTTTACAATAATTTTATGGTCATCATCAAATCATGAATTATTGAATTCAAATTCCACTATCTGTCATAATGGGATTTGAACCTGAGTCCCTGGGTTACTAGTCCAGTGACAATGCCATTATGCCACCACCTCCCCTATAGTTAATGACTGAAATCTAAGGTTCACTAATTTAGGGCTTAACCCGGTACTGGGAGCCGGGCTTCTTCTCACCCATGTCCAGATAATTCTACAAACCAATATTTTAGCCGTGAAGTGGTTCTGGATGTGCAAATAACAGGGAGCTTACCAGTGTTGTGTACCTGCTTTCTGTGCGTTTTTAGCTGTTTAAAATTGAGCAGTATATAGTAACAGGAATAGGTCATTCGGCCCCTTAGCTTGTTCCACCATTTAATTAGATGATGACTGATCTGCATCTTAGTTCCATATACCCATCTTGGTTGCATAATCTTTAATACCCTTGTCTAACAAAAATTTATCAATCTCAATTCTGAAATTATCAATCGACCTAGCCTCAATAGTGTTTGGGGAGAGAATTGCAGATTTTCACTATTCTTTGTATGAAGCAGTGCTGCCTGACATCACCTTTGAATGGCTTAGCTCTAATTTTAAAGTTATGTCCCCTTGTTCTGGACTTTCCTATCCAAGGAAACTGTTTCTCTCTAATAACCCTATCAAATCCTTTAATCATTTTAAAAATCTTAATTACATCACTCATTCTTTTATATTTGAGGAATTATGAGCCTCATTCATGCCCTAGTTTAATTCTGGTGAACCTGCATTGCACCCCTTCCAAGGCCAATATATTGTTCCTGAGGTGCAGCCTCCAGAGCTGAATGCAGTAATGCAGAGGGGGTGTAAACATACTGACCATCTCTTTGTATTTCAGCCCCCTTGAGATAAAGGCTAACATTCGAATCACCGTTTTATTTTTTTTGTGTTTGCTAACTAGTTATTTGTAATTTCTGTATAAGGACACCTAAGTCCACACTTCCTAGCTATTGCCATTCAAAAAATACTGATCTATGTTTCTTAGGTTTAAAATGAATGACCTCAGTCTACCCCTCAATCTTCCAAAGTTTTGTCCAGTACACTTGTGCGCACTACACTCTTGAAGCCTTGGCAGTCTTGGCTTTCCCAACAAGCATCTATGTTCTTTGGACTTAGATGGCATTGTGGATTCAAGTCCCATTCCAGAATCTTCAGCTCATAATTCAGGCCAACGCTTCAGTATAGTATGGAGGTAGAAAGCTTCCCGACTGTTGGAGATGCCGTCTTTCCGATAAGATGTTTAATTGAGGATCAGTTTGTTTTCTTAGGTGGATGTAAAAGATTCAAAGCAGAGCACTGGAGTTCTCTCTGGTGTTCCTAAAACAGATTATTTTGTTATTTACCTCAGTGCTGTTTATGGGACTTTACGTAAATTGGCTGCCACGTTTTCTACAATTATTGTGCTTCAAAAGTATTTAATTGGCCCTGAACTGCTTGGGGGATATCCTGAGGTAATGGGATAATAAATGCAAGTTGTTTCTTCTTCTTGCATAGTCACAAGCAAAACTCTCTGGTGTTTTGTAACTTACAGCATTAAGTGCACAGTAGCTGTGTCAGAAGTGAGTAAGGATCATTACGGCAGGTGCTGCTTACAAATTGGCATTTCTAATAGTCGCCAATTAAACATAGAGCAGTAATGGGTGTTTGGAAATCCATTAATATTGGAAAAATGCGCTTCTCATTTTTGAGCTGAGGCATGTTAGTATTTGAATCCTTCCTAATCAAGTAGTATCTCATGACAGGCTGGCAATTTGTTCATCAAACTGAGCAAAAAGTGTACAGAAAACCACAAGATGCAGGCTGGGCTTGGGCCCGGTTTTCACTGACGAATGCAATGCCTCAGAGGCACAACATAGTTAGGTATAGAATCCAGCTCCTCCATCTTTTCCTTGACAATGTTCTCCCATACCAAGGCTGGAATTTTACCGGCCCCGGGTAGATATTTTATTGGTGACAGGGAGGGCAGTGGCTCTGCTGCCCGTTGACAGGAGGTGGACAGCTAATTAAGCTATTCAATGGTCCCACTTCCCATACCTGTGGCATTTTGGAGCAGCCCCATTGTCGCGTGGGGAGGCTGGCAGCTGCATGGCGGCAGCCTCCCAGCAGCCTCCTGGTGGGGTGGAGGGGATTGCCATTGCATCCATGACCCATGGAAGGGGATCTGATCCCTGTTGTAAAGGCTTTGCCCATGGCCTCAACATTGCCGTGGGCTTCCCCTCAAATCGGCAGGACAGCCTATCTGCCTGCCTGACACAGAAACAAGTTTTCTACCTGTCCTGCGAGGGTGCCTCAATAGGCAGAAGCTCTTTCTTTTTTTTTCCGCTGCCTCCCCTCTTGATTGCGCTGCCAAGACTGCAGAGCTGCTGATCTGTGGAGAGCCAGCCCATCAACATTTATTGAACTGTGGTCCTGGCGGCGCAGCCTGTTAATTTGTTGTCACCGGGGAGATTGCTACTGTGTTCCCACTGCCTGCTCACGTGGGCTCAGGTTCCACATATGGTTCCAATGTCAGGACTCACCCCGTGCTGGGAAAATCCTGGCCAAAAACTTCACACCAGAGAGCATACTTTGTGCTATAGTGACATTTCTCTCCATTCTGCACAGGTCTTAAAACAAATGAAAAGGTTTGAAGATGCTCTTGATGGTCGTTGACTCTGACAATTGGGTCCCAAATAAAACTTTATTGAGCTAAATCATGTCCTGTGTTCCTGCTGTAAATGAATCTACTGGAGAAGAACTTTGTGACAGACAGGCAGCTCTTTATTATTTGAGACCTGTGATCAAGAAACTTAGGGCTTTGCTCTCCATGCAAACAATTTTTAATTGGTGTTTTAAAATTTAATTTCGACGTTAGTTAGCTAAGTATGAAATCTCTTTCAGGTATTTCTTGATGTTCCAAACCTTGGGATGAGAAATTTGATTTTCTCTGGCTACTGGTCTGGAAACGAGTATAAGAATGTGATAAATGGCAAAACGCAATGAGAACAGTTACTTTTGATCTTTCGCATATCTTAAACACATGCCTTGAGGCTCAAAGCTGAAAGCTCATGCATTACCTCCACAAATATTGCAAAAGAATTGAGTTTTTGGGAATGGTCATTTATTGAAGACGCAAAACAAATTTTATGACACCCTGCTCTAAAATTATTCTTACAGTACCATGTTGGCTGGCTGGGCACGTTATAGCACCATATAACCCCAATGCAACATATATCTGTCCACTGAAGGGACACCATATAGCATTCATTTCAACACAAATTAGTTCATTAAAGGGGCGTCATAAAATGTCTACAGCAACACAAAAGTGCCCATTAGAGAGAAATTATATAGCATCCATTTTAACACAAACCTGTCCATTAAAAGGACAGTATAAAGCATCCACACCAACATTACACTTTCCATTGAAGGAACATTATATAGCATCCACTATAAAACAAACCAATCCATTGAAGGGACAGTATGTAGCATCAATAACAACATAATACTTTCCATTAAAGTGGAGTTTACATATGGAGCTATGAATTAGGAACAGGACTTGGCCATTTGACCCTTCGAGCCTGCTTTGCCATTCAATAAGATCATGGATGATCTGATAGTGGCCTCAACTCCACATTTCACCTACACACAATTTGCAGTATTCAATGCCGACAAACCTGTGTAATATTTGAGGCAGAACTTTCCGGTTCTGCCAGCGGCGGGTTTTGTGGCAGGCAGGAGCGAAAAATTCGGAGAGAGGCCGAAAGTCCGATTCCTTGTTGGTGGAAAAACGAGTCAGAATTTCCCTCATCACTTTCATGGCAGGATGACGGCAGGTGGGCTTTCCCGCTGATCCATGTTGGGAACTCTATTTGCATGTCATGAATATTCATTAAAATACAACTCGCTGGAATCACGTTCCTCTTCCCAATTATGTGTCACGCCAGCGGGAAATTAGACCAGTCTAAATCACAACTGGACATAAGGGGCCTGCAGCTGTCCACCCTCACTTCACAACATTCAAAACCTACCTGCAACAGCGCTGCTCCGGTTCCTCAGTGATGCCAGTGTTAGCCCACACTGGTGGAGGTGTATGGTGGGGCTGCTCGCCATGGCTGCCTCGGGTGTTGAGCTGGGCTGCTCACCGTGGCTGCCGCGCTACTCCGGTAGGAGAGCATTGTGGGATGTGAGTCTCTAAAACAGGGACCAGCATGGTAACTAGGGGTGGGGACATGACTGAGACATGAGAGTGAAGGGGGCTTGGTAGGGTTGAGTGGGGGGGGGATTGATGGCAGAGGATGAGGGTGAAGGGGTTTGGGAGGGTTGGAGGGGGGGAACGATGGCAGAGGATGAGGGTGAAGGGGTTTGGGAGGATTGGGGGGAGGAACGATGGCAGGCAGAGGGAAGATTGGGGGTGGGGAAGCTGGAGCCTGACATGGAACAGTAGAACTCAGACACAGAAGGGGGTGGATAGGATTCGATTTGCACGAAGGGAAGGGGATGCACGCAGACTCTAGCGTACAAAAGGAGGGGTAGCGGTTAGCGTGGCACAAGAGGGAAGGACCACACAGAGGCTCATGGGTGATGAGGGTGGGGGAAGGCTTTCACAAGAGGGGCAGGTTGCACAGAGACTCATGGAGAGTGGGTAGAGGGAAACGGTCTTGTGGACACTCGTTAAGGAACCGGAGTGCTGAGTGAAAGACCAGTCATAGTCGCTGGACTGACGCCAAGAGGTCGGACTGGGAGGTTAAAGGGAGTTCTGGGCTCTGTGGATCTTGTTGTCAGGTTGATTCAAGGCAGTTCTGGGGCTCTGTGGGCCGTGCTACAGGGCCATACACATTGTGTTCCCACTCCAGAAGGGGCGAGGCCTGTGTGTTTCATGTGATCAGGCACAGCTTGGTGTGCAGGGTGTGGTCATAGTCTCACCCTCAGTGGTGATGGGGGTCTCTGGCTTGGTACTGGGCTGCACTTGGGATGGTCATGGTCAGGGGAGGCATCTGCGGCCTGTAAATGGGGAACATGTAACAAAGAGGGTCACAAAGAACTTGAAGCTCTGCTGGGTGGGGTGAGGGGTCACCTCTGTATATGACCGTGCACACAGCCTCAAGATGGGGAGGGGTGAGGTCCACATGGGGCATGGGGACATCAACATTGATGGGTTCAGTGGGGGCGGGGGGGGTCCACAATAATAGGATCCAGGGTTACTGGGGGAGGCTGGAGAACCATCAGAGGGAGCTCTTTCTACATATTGTGAAGTTCCAGGAAGACTCGGGGGGGGGGGGGGGCTGAACTCTGACAGGGGGAGAGTCGAAGCTGGTCTCGAAGTAGGAATGCAGCACCACCATCTTGAGACCCTGAAGTTATGACGCAGTTTAAAATCAAAACTGGAAAAGAATCTGCAAGGGAGGGGGCTGAGGCAGTGTGGGAGGAGCCGATGGCTGGACCCTAACAGGGGGCACTCTCGCTCTGCTTAGAGTAATGACATGGAAATGGAGTCTGAGCTGATAGAATACAGGGGGAATTTATTGAGAAGGTGCAATTGGAGTCACTGACACTTGAAGCACTGCAGGAGTCATTCGGTTCACAATGAAGTTGATCAATTTGAGCATTAACAGAAAGGAATGAGAGAATGGAAGATGTAGCGAACCATGAAGGGAACACAGCTGCTGGATATCTGCAAGATGATCAATGAAAGCCTCTAAGGTGCTTTCTCCAATTGGCATGGCTAACGGGCCAAAGGGCATCCAGTCATTGCAAAAGTGCAGGTTAGGCATAATCAGAATCCCAAATCAGACATAGTAAGAGTGCATTAGTGTAGTAACTGAGGGTATAGCCCCTCCTGCTGTCTATCAGGGGTTACGTGATGTTCTGGGAGGCTCCGATCAAAGAACCCTAAGCACGGACAATCTGGGGGTGGGGCTTCCTGACGAGACTCCTGATCGAGCATGTAGTATCTGAAAGGCTCTCTGTAATAAAGTTGATGTCTTGTTGAAACCTGTCTGCACTGTTGAGTCATTACATTTGGCGACAAGGATAATATAGCTCTGATGCTGCACCTCGCCCTGTTACCATGAGTACATCGAATCTTAAGAAAAAGAAAAGACTGCTCACCAGTCATGCCATTCTTCAGCAGAATGGATCCATATGATGTGACTATGGGAGACTGGAGCTGATATGTAGAGCGGCTCACATTTTATTTTGTAGTGAATGAAATTACCGTGGAGGGAAAGCAGAAAGCCATCCCATTGAGTGTATGTGGCAGTAAGACATACAATCTCATTCGCAACCTGACGGCCTCGAGTGCGCCCAATTCTAAACCCTATAATGAACTAACGGACCTTGTGAAAATGCACTTCCAGCTGAAGCCATCCGTAACACTGCAGCGGTTTAAATTTAATTCCAGAGTTAGGGCCCTGGGAGAGTCCATCACAACCTTTGTAGCGAACCTTAAGCAGTTGACAGAACACTGCAACTTCGGAGACACATTAAATGATTTGCTGTGTGACTGATTAGTTTGTGGAGTTCAGGATAATGCCATTCAGCACCGTTTACTCACTGAGGTCGACATCGACGTTAAGCGCGTCCTAGAAATCTCCCTCACCATGGAAAGTGCTGCGAAAGACTCGCAGGCTTTGCAGCACATACAACATGGCGCCATTCTTCATGTGGAGTGGGAACCTACTGCTGGGCATGGCATGAAAGCCAGACCCACAGTATCGAAGCAAAAGGCAATGTCCACTGTTAGAAACATGAAAAGGCCTAGTAGAAACGCTTCAGCAGTGACTTAAAAATTAAGTTGTTATAGATGTGGAGGCAACCACGGAGCGGACACCTGTAAATTCAGGGAGGCAGAATATCATTACTGCCATAAGAAAGGTCACGAAGTAAGGCAATGCTGGGCAAAATCGAAACCGCCTGTAAAGCAGCAAACCAATATGATTGAATTTAAAAATACAGCAGAACCTGAAGCTGCTGACAATGACATTTATTCCCTGTATAACATAACCACTGTGAAAACCGAACCTATCACTGTCACAATCAAATAAGAAGCAACTAATAATGGAGGTGGATACACGTGCCTCAACTACAGTGGTGGGAGAGCACACTTTCAAATACCTTAATGAAGGCAGACAGCCAATGAACCTGGAGCGGACAACCACTAAATTAAAGACGTACACGGGAGAATCTATTCAGGTAAAGGGCATCACCACTGTACCAGTGTCTTACAGGCAACAAACAACCCAGCTGCCTGTGATAATAGTGAAAGGAGAAGGACCCAGTCTTTTAGGCCGAGACTAGTTACAGAAGATCAAGCTCGACTGGTCTGAGATATTTCACCTGAAATTAGGAGGAGCTCCTGAACTGCTAAGGAAATACAACATTATTTTTGGGACGAACTAGGGGAGTTAAAAGGCTCTGAAAAAGGACTCAAAATGTTAATCCTGTTTCTCTCTCCACAGATGCAGTCAGGCCTGCTGAGTTTTTCCAGCATTTTCTGTTTTTACTTCAGATTTCCAGCATCCACAATATTTTGCTTTTATTTAAGTTAAAAGGTGTGCAGGCCAAGATTTATGTGGATCCTCAGGTGATACCACGTTTCTTTAAGGCCAGACCTGTGCCTTATGCATTGAAGGAGAAGGCGGATGCAGAGCTGTGCTAGAAAAGCAAGGCATCATCCAACCTGTCTAATTCTCGAAATGGGCAGCACCCATAGTTCCAGTGGTTTAGCCTGACCAAACCATATGTATTTGTGGAGACAGCGCTTGACCATGCTTTCAATGTCACTGTAAATGCCTGGTCACAAGACATAGCTTCGTGCAAGAATTTTCATCTTTGATATGTCTGGAAGCGCACTGTGAAGCTCTGTCAAGAGTGGTCCTCCCCCTTGTGATGAGACGACAACTCTTGATCCCCACAACAAAATTCAATCTTTCTGGCATGGAATGGTCTCAAATCTTCAGATACAGGTGAATTTGACCATCCTTGCAAAACAAAGTCTCTGACTTTCGACAGTATCGGATCTCTGCCCGTCCAATTTCTAATTTGCTTCATACTCTGGTCCTAGATTCTCCCACAAGGGGAAACAACCTCTCAGCATCTACCCTGTCAAACCCCCTAAGAATCTTATGTGTTTCAATAAGGTCTCCTCTCATTCTTCTAAACTCCAATGAGTACAGGCCCAACCTACTCAAGCTCTCCTCATAAGAAAATCCCTCCATATTTGGGATCAATCGAGTGAACCTTCTCTGGACTGCCTCCGATGCCAGTGTATCTTTCCTTAAGTAAGGGACCAACATTGTTAAAAATATTCTAGGTGTGGTCTAACTAGTGCCTTGTATAGTTTCAGCAAGACTTCGCTATTTTTATACTCCATTCCCTTTGAAATAAAGGCTAACATTCCATTTGCCTTCCCTATTACCTGTTGAACTTGTATGTTAGCTTTTTGGGATTCATGCACAAGGACTCCCAAATCCCTCTATGCTGTAGCCTTCTGCAGTCTTTCTCCATTTAAATAATATTTAGCTCCTCTATTCTTCCTGCTAACGTGCATACCCTCACATTTTCCCACATTATATTCCATCTGCCAAGCTTTTGCCCACTAACTTAACCTGTCCAAGTCCCTCTGTAGAGTTTTGTGTCATCCTCATCACTTGCCTTCCCACCTATTTTTGTGTCATCTGCAAACTCATGCACGTTTGCACCAGGTACCTTGGGAGTTCCCTTGACTCATACATCCTGAGATACCCCCAGGTGTTGACAGGGCTGATTGCTTGGTGACAAGGGCTACTCGCTGAAACGATGGCTCGTGACGGCTGTGCATCATCTTCCAAGTGCCTCAGAAGATAGATACAACGCAACACATAGTTCGACAAGAACCATCATAGAGCAGACCATTGGCATCGTGAAGATGCGCTTCCAATGCTTGGACCGCTCAGTTGGGGCTCTGCAGTACTCTTCACAGAGGGTGTCCTGCATCATTGTGGTGTGTAGCGTTCTGCACAACCTGGCGCTTCAAAGGGGAGATGACTTGCCAGAGGGAGACACGGAGGGGGCTGAGAACTCTACGGACGCTGAAGACCTGGAAGGGCAGGAACTTGGTGAGGAGCTTCCACATGATGATGCGCTCGAAGCCACAAGACACGGAAGATGTGCTCATGACGCTTCATAGCCACAAGGTTCCAGGGGGAGTGAAGTGCAGGCAAAACTACTCACACACATTTCTCCTGTCCCTTAGTGGCATGCCAGTGATCTGAAAGGCCTTTACAACCACTAACATCGAGAACAAGGTCAGCATTGGGCCTTGGACTTCCAACCCTCAAGTTTCACTGGGCCCTATCTTTGGAAAGGTCAGCAGCCAAAGTTGTATGTAGCCGCCCTGGGATGTGAAAGGCGGCACTTCAGTGCAAATCCTGCCTCAAGTGGACTTGATGCAGTTGTGGCGTCCTGAATGAGACACTTGCTGCCACAGAGATGCATACATGGCTGGAGAGACCATCATGGCTGCAGGTCTTGTGCTTTGCCACAAACAATGAAGACAGCTATTTGACGATGAGACAGCATGAATGGTAACCCTCCAATGCAATCGAGCACACATAACTCCATAGTGTCTTTTAATGAATATCATTTCCTAATGCAATTTTCAGTCATTTTCAACTAAGAAGTTGACACATCTTCCTGACTTTAGACAAGGGGTGAGTAACTAACATGAAACATCCAGACATCACGTGAATGTGAGGCTAACAAAGGGAGGAGATAACGGAGTGGGAGTTTGTGTCACTCTCACAATAAGAGGCCACATAGATGCATATGCACGATGCACTCAAATGACAAGACCATTGTCATGAACTGCAAATGTATTTACAAAGGTGCATGATATATAGGGAGTGAACACTCAAAAATTATAACAAGGTTTCTTAATCTTTCTAACTCCACCGCTACGTCTTAGTAGTTCCTTGACTCCTCAGCAGAGGTGGAGGCTGCATGCTCACTGTTACACCCTGTTGACTTTGGCAGGCGTCCTCTGGAGGGCTAAGGCCTGGAGGGCCCCGGCCTGCTTTGGGTCTCCAGCTGTGAGGCAGGTGCACTCTCCTTGGCCTGTGCAACTGTAAGTGATGGGGTCATAGGCAGAGGGGATTGGGATCGACTGAACACTTGTGGAGTGGATGGCCCTGGGGTGTCCAACTGCTGGTATTCCTCCCTGTGGGTGCTCTCGGGCCCCTCCCTGACTTCTTGAGGAGAAGGGGCAACTGGAGGGAGGTCAAGATACCCTGCCCCCCTCTCGCCTAGCCACTGATGGATACAACCAATGCCTAGAGCAATGCAGTGCAGGTCCGAGCGTAAATCCGGCAGAACCTTCTGAACCAAGGTCTCCGAGGCGGCCGCCACCCTTCCCATGGAGACTTCAAAGCACTCACATGTCGGAGCCATGATATCAGACAGAATGCGGACGGACTACTCCATCCTTCGCTCTAGTCTATTGACTGCCTCTCGCAACTCTGCCTGATGTTTCGCCACCTGTCTTTGCATCTTCAGCATGTTAGCAACGACCTAAAGATGCTCACTATCTGACTTGGACTTAGCAGGTGTCTGATTTCCAGCAGTCTTCCGAGTACCAGAGACCTGGGCTGTCACTGCCTCCGACTGCTGTGGAGACGTGTCAGTGAGGTGTTCTCCAGAAAGTGACCCCAAGCCTAATCTAGAGCTATGAGCCACTAGGGTGTGTGTCCCTGCGCTGGTGGAGGGTGCAGGTGAACACAGTGACGGGTCTTCTTCAAATGGCTCCTCAGCATCATCCTCTGTGGTGGCCTGGGACACTGGGGCTTACGTTGCCTGTGCTGGTCTCTCTGGACCTGTTGCTGCCTGTATGAAGGAGAAGATGGATTTAGATCATGAGCAGGCTGAATACCCCATTTCATGTCACTCACTGCGAATGTCAGGCTGTGATCAACTCAAAGAGGTCTCATTCATACTGGGTTGCTGGGAGAGACCGATCTCGCCTTCCCCACAGGAGCAATCCTTGTCCTACCCAGCCAGCTCAGCCTCGAAGGGAGTGAGCTCCAGTATGTCGGCCGCCCCTTCTCTGGTCTGGGATCTCCCTCTTGTTGAGGGCAAGCTTGGCTTGCATGAAGACAAACAGAAAGGATGTGATGAGAAGGGATGGAGCAGAGGTTGGGAAGCATGCATGTCCACTGTGTGTGCTGAGCCCCCCCACCCAGTAAGGGCTGAAGATGCTGTTTGTGCAGGATGATAAATGAGATGCTGGTGAATAGGCTTTCAATGCTGATATCTTGCCAGCTAATATTGTGTGAGATCCCTGATGCTTTGAGTGCATAATGCCATTATGAGAGGGTGAGCTTGGAGTGAATTGAAGGTTGACTTACCCTGGTGATGTGGATGAGATCATTATTCCTCTTCCAGCACTGGATAGTGTTTCTCTGACTGTTGCCCGTGGAACTGACCTCCTTCGTGACTGCTTCCCAGGCCAGCGAGATGAGGTTGGTGGATCTCCTGCATCCATCCCGGGGAAAAAGAACCTCCTGGTGCTGGCGGGCGCCTCTAAAATTAGAGCCTCCAGGTAGCCGTGGCTAAACCTTGGCACACTCTTCTTGTTCTTTGGAACCATCTCAGGAACTCCCGGCCACACAGCTGGGCTGCAGAGAGTAATGTGTGTGTTCGGGTGGCGTTTAAATACGGCACCAGGAACTTCAACCCCATGAGGTGACGGTGGGCGGATGAATCAGTGCCCGCCGTGCCACGTGATTCATCGAGCAGCTCGCCTATGTATTATTACCGAGGCTTCAATTGGAAGTTTAGACATGAGAACCTGGCCTGCTGATCAGCAGGAAACTCGCCACTAACCCTGCCCATTACCGCACTTAGTCTCTGCAGTGGAAAATTCCACCCTTGGCTTGTAGTGTTCTGTTCATCTTAAAATTGAGTCAAACATGTCACAATCAGACATTGATTGTCTACTGTTTTGTAAGACATGGGCGGGATTTTCCAATCCCGCTGGTGGCAGGGATGGGAAAATTTGGAGACTCCTCAAATTTTCTCATCCCGCCCGTGACTGCTGGCGGGACCAGAAAATCCCAACCGATGTATTTTTAGCACTAATTCACTTACTTACTTATTGATTTTAGTTAAGGTGTTTTTGGAAAATCTTTGTGCTCACTGATGTAAGAAATAACTTGAAAAATGTTTCCACTTGCTTATAAGGATAGATTTTATGCTTTTATGCTAGTGCTCAGAATTTGGGAATTCAGCCATAATGGATTTTGGATGAAAACTCGCTGATCTCTGGGCCTGAATGTGTGATCTTCGCTCACAAACTCTGTACTGGGAGAGTGAATTTCTGAAAATCTTTCCTGTACACTGAAACACCAGTACAATGTGGTTTAACCTCAGCCTCAGAAAAATATTGCATTTTCTGTGACTTAATTTTAAAATTTGGTATAATCCCCATCCCTGTCCCTTTACTAGTGAAGTGTCTATCAGAAATTATGGGCTGGATTTTACAGCTGCAAATTGGGTTGGACGTGTCCCTGTGCTAACATAAAATACTGTGTGATAACATAGGGTCGACAATCCTACGTCATCATGCCAGTGTCTAATATTATGGAAGGTGACCGGGCGCCAAAATTGGAAGCCCACCTGACGTTTTCAAAAAAACAATTAACAAGCTATTGAGCTTGTTAACGAGGCAACTGACTGCAGTTTTATATTGCCCACTTCATTTCTCGGTAGTCGCACAGGAAAAGCGTTGTGAGTGATTTACACCAGGTATGAGAAGGCGGCTCAAGGACAAATAAAAAGTACTGCAAATGGGACCATGGCTGTAGCTGTATGTAGCAGCAGAGTCTGCTGGTGAACGTGGCAGTGTTTGGCTGGTAGTAGACTTTATTTCTTCAGTTTTTTTAGGCTGACTTCACAAATAAGGAGAGGATGAGAGGGCCTGGGGCCTCTAAATTGGTGGCCGCGATGACTTCCAGTTCACAGCCTAACCCCTCTCCTGCCCTAGATGCCCGATTGGGTGTGGTGACCCCTTTACCAACACTAATTGGCCGTCCAATGCTTGATTTGCCGTGTTGAGACAACCCACTTGGGGCGGGAACAAGTGGACCACACAGTTCCCGCCTCCCTCACTCTGCTGGAATCCATTAAAATTCAGCCCTAGTAGTTTTCTACTTTGATGTTTGTTCTGTTTGGGACTGTTTTGTTACTTGGAAGGGGTACGTTGCTTGGCACTGGTATGCTGGTTGAGGATGTTATGTTGATTGAGTTTGGCATGTTGCTCAGGATTGGCATATTGATCAAGGGTTGCTTGGGACTGACATTTGCTCGAAGCTGACATGTTGCTTGGGGTTAGAATGCTGGTGGGTATCAAAACTCTTTTGAAATATTCCAGCAGAGAGGATGCTTTCATGGCATAATAACCAAACCCAATGCTGAAAAGACAGTTGGCTACAGTTGGTTGCCCGCATGTCTGATTTTTTTAGTTTTCCAGGACTGGTGTATAGTGCCCAAGGTAAAATTGTAGAAGAGCTGTGTTAACATAGACAACTCAAAGATAGAAACAGGTCCTGAAAAAACTGGTCCCAAAAGATTATACCCTTTACTCCCTCAAATATCTTTCCAATTTTCCCTTCACTTTTTCCATAATATCTGCTTCCACTATTGCCCTTGGTTGGCACATTCCACATTTTCACCCCCCTTAACATAAATTAGTTAAAACTATCTATACAATTCTTTATTCTGAACTTGAGCTCTAGTTCACTGGTCCTGGAGTTTTTAATTGCGGAAATTTTAAACTTATTGTCAGGTTCAATTTTTCAATTCTCTTAAGGATTTAGTGCAATAATAAAAGCCCTTCGATGCCTTAAGTTTGGTTACCCATTCTACAGTTTCTTCAGTGGCTCATTGTTCTTGTTGTTGTACAATGACCACAATTGGAAACAGTATTCCAAGTGTGACCATAACAGTACAAAAGCAAAATAGTGCAGATACTGAAAATCTGAAATATAAACAGAAAATGCTGGAAAAACTCAACAGACCTGGCAGCATACGTGGAAACAGAAACAGAGTTAATGGGCGCAATTTCCAACTGACGATCCCAGCCAACACAGTGGGACCTGCAGGGGATCAGGAACCTGAATGCTGCAGGAGCAGGCTTTCCAGTGACTCCTTAACTCAGCCAAAGTATTGCCATACTGCTTCCGATTTCCTGAACAGCGGGATCACAGTCTGGATCTATCAATGAAGGCTCTCTATTTAAAAGGACCCCAGCAGCAGTGTGAATGGCTGAAGGGAATCTTTCTGTGGAAGGATGCAACCAGTTGAATGTTGGGAGCAAGGCATGGGAAGGCTGCCCTCCCCACATCTTGGGCTTGTCCTTGGAGGTCATTATAGATGCAGTGAAGGCCACAAAGAGAGAAGTTCTCTTCCCTGAGGATTGGATGAGAAGGCCATTCAACTTTAAACAGCAGGGAGGACTGGAGACATCAGAGGCTGAGAGCGGAAGGAGTATGATGCTGAAGGCAAGGATACAGGGCCACAAAAATTTAATGACCTCATTATGACTAACAAAGTGAGAGTCCTACGCTTTCAGGTGGCCGTCATCTGTCATCTCTCTGACATTCTCCTGCACAGCACCCTTCTGACCGACACATCTTGCTGTCATATGCATTCCTTTCTCTCCAGCCTCCTCCTCAAATCTCCCTTTCTAACAGGCAACACTCACACTCATCTTTGGCCCTCTTGCACCCATCCCTCATATTCGTCCTCCACAAATGTTCTGATTCCAATCCCCCCAACACATTCCACTTCCCACTCTCATAACTCTGCCTTCCCTCACTGCAGAAAAGAGTCCACAACTCCAGGGAGAGGCAGAGAACTGGGGTGCACCTGCAGCTCTGGTCACTTTGACTGCATTGGAGGAGAAAGACCATGAGATTGGCAAAGTAGCACATATACTGAGCATTAGCAATGGAGAGAAATGGTTTGCCTAGAGACATGGTGACAGTATTAGACGATGCATTGCCATTTCATAATTACTCATGTTTAATTGATGTTAACGGTAACTGAACTGTCGTGATTTGCATTATGCTGAGTTTGTACCCTTTCTCCAAGTCAGCACAAGCTCATGTCTTTTGTCTTCCACAGGTCTTTCATGGGTGACAATGGTGATGATGAGGGACAAGGCCATGGAGTGATCAGAGGAGTTTGAGTGTTCTGAGGATCCATTGTCACATGATTCCTGTGCATCCTCCACCAGCGCAAATACACATGTCAGTGGGTATTGCAATTGAGCTAGCTAGATTGTCATTTAGCGAAGAACACATTATGCGTGAGCAGGAGCAGCTGCTAGAGACAGGGACAGCCGTGAAGAGTCCTGATTGGAGGGCAGGACACTCCAAGCTCTGCTCAGCTGGACGTAGATGCTGAGCCTCGGGGGTCATCCATGAAAAAGAAACTTGCGGAACAGCAAAGGAAATTTGTATGCTTCTCTCAGAATTTCCAGAGGCAGTGCAGACAAAGTGGAAGAGTCCATCTCTATCATGAGTATCGTGACATCTCAGGCATTTGTGTCGATGTCCAACTCTATTGAAGGAGTGGCTAACTGCATGGAAAATTTGATATGGCAGGACACTGAGTGCCCATACCAATGGCCTGCACACTCTAGCTGCCAGTTTACAGACGATGGAGTAAAGCTTTGTTTTGGTGGGTCACACCTCACTGACATACAGCCAAGTGTTCTTCCACTCTTGATTAGCAGGGAAGTGTGGGTGCATCCTCAGAGAGAAGGTAGAGAATGGGTGCATGGCAGTGGGGTCTCTCTTCAAGGACCTCCACTTCTTGGCCCTTGCCCTTCCCTCAACAGAGCCGCACACGCTGCCTGCTGCCCTGATAGCTGAGTCTGCCTCTCCAGAGATGCAGGCGAGATGGGGAAGACTTTGGTGGGGGCCCCCATAGGCTCCAAATCCCAGGGGATATTAACAACTGTCATCTCATGTGTCAGAGCAGGGGAATGAGCAACCTGCCTCCAGCCCTGCTGAACCCACAGGGGTAGCACCATGTTGGATTAAGTGGAAGTGTAAGAAGAAGCCATTTTGGCCTGGATTTTTGCTCCCGAGGAGCCTTACGGCTGGCGGATGAGCAAATCGCCAGGTGGACTTTGGATTTTTCGTGAAACCTCATCCAAGAGTGGGATGAGGTTTCCATTATTAAATAAAGAGAAATAAAAATGTATGGACAGATTTTTTATCATGTATATGTTCAGGTGACTGATTGTGATGCATGGACATTTTTTTCCAGATTTTAAAAACTTTATTTATTGGTTTTAAAGTCTTCAGCCCCCGAGGCAGCTCTCCGCCTTCAGGGAGCTTTCGTTCAGTGCTCGCCCGCACACACTTATATCAGCACTCGCCCTCCTTCCGCCCCTACCCCGGCAGCGCTGAGCATTTCAGCGTGCGCTTCACGTTAATTGGCCAGCCAATGTGAAATCAGGGTCAGGGGTCGATTGTGGGAGACAGGCCATTCCGTGGCCAATCCCAGGCCTGCCGATCGTGCCCGCCCACCGACCTATAAATCTTCCCCACAATTCTGCTAAAATCCACGCCCTTAGTTGCACAAAGGGATACATTGCCGGCTGTCCCTTGATTCGAGGATGACGTCTACTCGGGATCTTGAGTTTCTGGCATGGGTCTTCATGTGATTGAACAGGCTGATTCATGACCCACAGATTTTTGGGTACATGGGGCAGGATGTCCAGTGAGGTAGTGGGATCCGGGGTTCATGAGCTGCTTCCTTTTCTTTTCTTCTCTGCCACTGCTTTGCTTCATCATTAAAAGGTTTTGACTCAAAGCGTGTTGCAGCTTGATGGGCAAATTATTGCCATTCTGCAAGCTCCTTCCAGTCATTAATGTCAATGCTGCTCTGCTTGAAGGAGAGCCTCTGTGTGTTTGAAGTGTTTTCTTTGTCCTCCCCTGGAACGCTGGTGATTTGAGAGTTGAGGCAACGGGACCTGGCGGGGGAAATGCTTTTTGGCCGTCCAGACAGTGTCCAGTTCATCGTAAATGATTTTGCAGGAGTTTTTCCTGACTGCTTGTGGAGTTGGCTTTAAGAAAGATACTAGTGCTTGCTCATAGGTCCTCCCACTGAATCCAGAGGATGCGGCGGAGGCATTGCTGATGGAATTTCTCTCGCGCTCTTATGTGTCGCTGATCCATAGTTCAGTTCTCGCTGCAGTACAGGATTGTGGTGAATATTGCTAGGAATTCTGTTGACTTGCGGAGGTCTTTGCTGTCAAATACTTGTTACTACAGTTTGTAGGAGGCTGAGCTGTGGAATCACTTGGGCCCATTTAACAATATTAATTTATCAGATTTGTTGGGGGGACCATGGGGTTTCTGATGAAACTCTCAGATGGCCGCGTGCAGATATATTAAGTGAAGCATGCCTGGATGAGACTGTCGCAGACTCCTCTGGCAGCCAGGTGTGCAACTGCTGGAACCGTGAGCACATCTGTCTTCTCTTTCTCCTCCTGCTCTTTTATCCTCTCTCCCCTCCTCCTTTTCCTCTTCCTTCTCAGATGCCCACCATTCTCCACCTTTATCTTGCTGTAACACCACTCCTCTCTGCACCATCATGTTGTGAAGGGCACATAGCAAACAATAAAATTCTGGGGGCCTTTGCTAGGGCATATTTTGGACACTTCCAGATTTGGTTCTCTTGCTGCCTTGTAATGATATGGCCCCTATTATGATTCTCCTCAGTCTCAGTAGTAGAGTTCCTTACAGGAGTCAGAAACCAGATCCACAGAGGATAGCCCCTGTCTCCCTGGAACTGCTCATGCTGCTTGGAGGAGGGAAAACCTGCAAGAGATGTCACTGTCACACAATTAATAAATCATAGCAGTTCCCAGGATACCTTGTGCAGACATGCAAGATCATCTTGTGGTAGTCGCAAACTAGCTGGACTTGAAGGTCATTTTTAAACATTCATTCATGGGATGTGGGCTTCGCCCTTGAGAAGGTGACTGCCTTCTTGAACCGCTGCAGTCCATGTGCTGTTAGGAAGGGAGTTCCAGGATTTTGACCCAGCGACAGTGAAGGAACGGCGATATATTTCCAAGTCAGGATGGTGAGTGACTTGGAGGGGAACTTCCAGGTGGTGGTGTTCCCATCTATCTGCTGTCCTTGCCCTTCTAGATGGTAGTTGTTGTGGGTGTGGAAGGTGCTATCGAAGGACCCTTGGTGAATTCCTGCAGTGCATCTTGAAGATGGTACACACTACTGCTACTGTGCGTCAGTGATGAAGGGAGTGAATATCTGTGGATGTGGTGCCAATCAAGTGGGCTACTTTGTCCAGGATGGTGTCAAGCTTCTTCCGTGTCATGGGAGCTGCACTCATCCAGGCAAGTGGGGAGTATTCCATCACACTCTTGACTTGTGCCTTGTAGATGGTGGACAGGCTTTGGGGAGCCAGGAGGTGAGTTACTCATCGCACAATTCCTAGCCTCTGACCTGCTCTTGTAGCCACAGTACTTATATTGCTAGTCCAGTTCAGTTTCTGGTCAATGGTAACCCCCAGGATGTTTTTAGCGGGGAGTTCAGTGATGGTAATGCCATTGAACATGAAGGGGCGATGGTTGGATTCTCTCTTGTTGGAGATGGTCATTGCCTGGCACTTGTGTGGTGCGAATGCTACTTGCCACTTGTCAGCCCAAGCCTGGATATTGTCCAGGTCTTGCTGCATTTGGACATGGACTGCTTCAGTATCTGAGGAGTTGCGAATGGTGCTGAATCATCAGCGAACATTCCCACTTCTCACCATATGATGGAAGAAAGGTCATTGATGAAGCAGCTGAAGACGGTTGGGCTGAGGACACTACCCCGAGGAACTCCTGCAGTGATGTCCTGCAACTGAGATGACTGACATCCGACAATCACAACCGTGTTCCTTTGTGCTAGGTATGACTCCAACCAGTGGAGAGCTTTCCCCCTGATTGCCATTGACTCCAGTTTTGCTGGGGTCCTTGATGCCACACTCGGTCAAATGTTGCCTTGATGTCAAGGGCAGTCACTCTCACCTCACCTTGGGAGTTCAGCTCTTTTGTCCATGTTTGAACCAAAGCTGTAATGAGGTCAGGAGCTGAGCGGCCCTGGCGGAACCCAAACTGGGCGTCAGTGAGCAGGTTATTGCTAAGCAAGTGCCACTTGATAGCACTGTTGATGACCCCTTCCATTACTTTACTGATGATTGAGAGTAGACTGATGGGGTGGTAATTGGTTGGGTTGGATTTGTCCTGCTTTTTGTCTACAGGACATACCTGGGCAATTTTTCACATAGGGTAGGTGCCAGTGTTGTAGTGTACTGAGCACAAATCTTCAGCACTATTGCCGGAATATTGTCAGGGCCCATAGCCTTTGCAGTATGCAGTGCCTTTAGCCGTTTCTTGATATCACATGGAGTGAATCGAATTGGCTGAAGACTGGCAGCTGTGATGCTGGGGACCTCCGGAGGAGGCCGAGATGGATTACCCACTCAGCACTTCTGGCTGAAAATTGTAGCAAATACTTCAGCCTTATCTTTTGCACTGCTGTGCTGGGATGAGGATTGAGGATGGGGATATTTATGGAGCCTCCTTCTCCAGTGAGTTGTTTAATTGTCCACCATCATTCATGACTGGACGTGGCAGGACTGCAGAGCTTAGATCTGATCTGTTGGTTGTGGGATCACTTAGCTCTGTCTATCACTTGCTGCTTATGCTGTCTGGCACGCAAGTAGTCCTATTCTATAGCTTCACCAGGTTGACACCTCACTTTTAGGTATGCCTGGTGCTGCTCCTGGCATGCCCTCCTGCACTCTTCATTGAACCAGAGTTGATCCTCTGGCTTGATGGTAATGGTGGGGGATAGTGGGGGATATGCTGAGCCATGTGGTTACAGATTGCATTCAAGTACAATTCTGCTGCTGCTGATGGCCCACAGCACCTCATGGGTGCCCAGTTTTGAGTTGCTAGATCTGTTCAAAATCTATCCTACTTAGCATGGTGGTAGTGCCACACAACACGATGGAGGGGATACTCAATGTGAAGGCAGGACTTCGTCTCCACAAGGACTGTGCGATAGTCACTCCTACCAATACTGTCATGGACAGATGCACCTGCAGCAGTTTGAAACCCTTCTGATTCATGAAGATGTCTGGCTGATCTGAGGATGTTTTTATTGCCATATAAACATAATCAACCCCTGGACCTGTGGAAATCCAGCCAGTTCTAGGAAGCCGACAGCTCTCTGGATGCTCTAATGGCTTAAGCTGTGGAAGAGTTGATATAGTTGACAGCCCTGGCAAACAAGGCATCGGTGACCTGGGTGATAAGCTTGTGAGCAGCAGACTGTGAGATCCTTGAGATATCTCCGGCAGATCCTTGGAAGGAGCCAGAGGTGAAGAAATTCAGGGCTTCGGTAACCACAACAGCCACTGGAAATGCATTCCCACCCGGTCCTCTCGGGAGCAGGTCTGGTTCTAGGTGGCTGCAGAGTGTGCCATGACCTGCCCCAAAAGCCTGAGCTTCCTGAGGCACTGTTGCTCTGACATGTTCAGGAAGCTCACCCTCGGCCTATATACCCTGGGGCTATAACCTCCTCGGAGCTGGAGCTCTCTGTTCATTCACTCTATCCTGTGGAGCGGTCTATATCTGTGGAGGAGGCAATGTTCCTGGTGCTGCTCTAGCCCTTAACTGTAGCATATGGGACCAAATGTGCAGCAATAACCTAGACCTATGAGGAGGGGCAGCAGGAGCAGCCACAACCAGTGTGGCTTGACAGCCTTGGCAAACAAAACAGCAGCAATATGGGTGATGCGCTTATGAGCAGTAGACTGTGAGATCCTTGAGATGTTGCCTACAGACCATTGGAAGGAGCTGGAGACAAAGAAATTCAGGGCTTTGTTGACCTTAACAGTCAGAACTGCCGGTGTGCCTGCTCTTGTTGCTCCTCCTCAGAGATCCAGGCTGCTGCAGCATAGTTTGCTCCCAACCTGCAGTGAAGGCTGACAGCAAGGGAGTTGAGATGCAGGTGAGTTGACTCCAAAAGCTTGCAATCACCTCTGAAACTAATGACTCCAAGCTACCTGAAGTAATCCTGCAAGCATAAGCCTTTGGCTAACCACACGTTTGCTGATTTCAGTCTTTAAAGGCTTCTCAGCACATCATTTTCGTTAAGCAATCACTCTCTGCTATGATCTCACCTCTTGCACCCTGGCGTGATGCTGTTAAAGCAGGATGCAGGGTTTGAAGACACACTTAGTTGGGGCTTATTTGAATTAGCTTCCCAACAGCTGTTTGCGGGTTCCCCGTGCCCTTCCAAACCTGTTCAGAAGAGGGTGGGATGATGTTGGGATACTGGCCCGATATCAGTTTTAGAAAATTTAACACCCCGTGTGCACCCAAACCTCCCATTGCCTGTAAAAAATTTCCCTGATGTTTACAATTGATGAACTTACATCAAAACAGCCCCGTCTAAAGAAAGCTCATCAGTCTGAAATATTAACCCTGTTTCTCTGTCTCCACAGATGCTGTCAGAGCTGCTGTGCAATCCCAACATTTTCTGTTTTTATTGTGACCGTAACAGTTCTCGTACAGAGTCATCATCTCTTGGGACTTGTAATCATTGATCTGGTTTGCTTTCTTACTGCTGCTGCATACAGCACGCTTCATCAATATCTCCAGATTCCTCTGCTGTCTTGTAGCTCAGAGCCATTTAGTTCATGTTCTCATTATCTTGCATTTGTCTACATTAGATGGTTTATGAGACTTTACTTACTTACCACTGAATAAATGACATTTTCTCTTACCAGCCAGCTTTCCCAACCTATCCAAATCCCACTGTATGGCTGGGATTCTCCAGTCCCACTCGCAGCGGGATTAGTGGTGGGCGGGAGCGGAAAATATCGCGAGAGCAAAAAAAAAGTCCATTTTACATCGGTGGGAAAAGAAGGTGCGATCATCCACTCCTGGCTTCAATGGTGGCGTGTGTTTCCCACCGTGCCATATTGGGAACATCATTTTAATATATTTGAATATCAAGTATACTCATTATCATGGCTGCTCGCTGGAATCACCACACTCCCCACCCCGTCACCACGGTGGATCAAAAGGGCACGTCGATGTCTAATTAGACTGGCGTGTTTCACAACCATATTTTAGCGACTCACTTGTGACTTTGAGGTTTATTCGCACATCTTGCATTGTGCAACCTCAGACTCAGCGCCAGGCTTTGCAGGCAGGACCACATCGGTTTGAGGGGGTTTCACAGACAAGGCCCTACCTACCAGAGCAGCAGTAAGGTGGGGTGGCTTGTAATGTGCTGTAGGGCAAGGGTTCAACTGGGGAATGGGGGAAAGTGGACAGAGTCAAGGGAAGGGGCCGCAGGGCAATGGCTCAACTGGGGGAGAGGGGAAAGTGGACAGAGTCAAAGGAAGGTGCTGCAGGGAAAGGGCTCGAATAGGGGTGGGGGTGCAGAGGGAAGAGTGGCAAAGTTTGCACTCAGTACATAACTAGGGGGGTGGGGGTTGGAAGCAGCTTCTGGGCCAGAATGGGCAAGAGTGTCTTAGAGAGGGATATAAGCAAGTTGGGGCCAGAATGGGAGGATGGCAGAGTGAAGAAGTGCTTCAGTTTACATTGCTGACCTAGCAAAGACTGTCCTTGTCCCAGTCCAGGGAGGGGAAGGGCATGTCAGTGCAGTGTCAGTCGTGCCCAGCATGTAGTACGCAGGGCGTTGTTGTTAAATCAGACGAGTCGGCTCGGGGGTTTTCTGGCTTAATAATGGGCCGTGGATGGCACCTCAGTCACGGGAGGCCTCTTCAGGCTATAGATGGGGAAAAGGTAGCGTAGGGTCATTCAAAGGTCTCATGGAGGGGACGGGGCTGGTGGGTGGTGTCTCAATATCTCACTGTGCGATAGGCCTCAAGATGGGGAGGGGTAAGGTCTAAATGAGGCAAAGGCATATCTACCTCAAACCATTCAGGGGGTTATAGAGGAATATCTACCACAATCATAATGGGATCAAACATTGGAGGGGGAGGCTTGAGAGTTATTGGAGGGAAGGAAACCTGAACTTTATGCTCCTCCGGAATGATGGGAAGGATTTCCACACTCACACAGGAGGGTCCAAGCTGGTCTGGTAGTGAGACCTCGGCACCACCATCTTGTAACCTGAAGCAATGGTGCAGCACAAAACTAAACAGAGGAAAAATTCTGCTGGTTTGGGGGTGGGGGGTGGTGGGGGGAGTTGCGGGCAGAGGAGCACCTTGAAATGTTCCTTGTGCTGGCTATCGTGGGCCCACATGAACACCAGGGTTGCTATCCCTCTCATTTCAACCATGCAGCTCAATCTGAGAGTGAGTACTTACACATTTGGCTAAACATTGACCTGTCCTGTTGAAGGATGATGAAGCCTCGGGGGCATGTGTTCTTGCTGAGATGAGGTGGTAACTGGAGGAGGCCATCCCGGCATCTGACGTCAGGAGGTACTGCCTCTTCTAGCATCTCTGAAGCATCCCAGTCTCCAAGGCAGCCTGGCAGAGGCAGGAGCTGCTGTAAAATCCTCAGTGGACTCGTAGCTGTACGCCTTCAGACTGACAAAGCTCCTCAAGGGGATCCATCTTCACCAACGGGACAAAGCATTCTGTGTCACCTCAATAATGAAACTGAAAGGTCACACTTGGGCCAAGGCAGCCAAGGACGTTCTGCAGGTCTTAATCCATTGGGATATCACTTAGTCCTCCATCACACTGACATCCAGCACTCTCAATTAGGGATACGGACCTGCATTCTTCCTGACATTTCCATGGATGTGGACCACCTGAGGATCACGATGTTCACACACTTGCCTGCCATACATTAAAATGCCTCCTCTTTAACACAGGCAGTCTGCCCTCATGGCGGGCCCTGGCCTTGCAAACTCCAAAATGCTAAGACATTATGAGACCCTCAAGGTCACGCTTTGTTGATAATAAATAGTACATTTCAGCATCACGACATCCTCGCTCCCCTCAGAATTATCTAAAGCTCCCATATGTGCTTCCAGAGCTTTCTCAAAGGCTCTGTTCACTGCAACACATCACCATTTGGATTTATCATCACTGACACCACGCAGAATGTATGTCAGAGCTCTGCATCCCTACATTGTGATTAGAGCCCCATGGCCACAATACAGACAACTACAAGATGAGAAAGGCTCAAGGTTGTAGGGTTGAGCGCCAGCACAATAATGTGGCTCCGTCACATTGAGGTGGGAAGGTGCTCACACTTATCGGTGAGCTTAGCAGATGTGCACTCAGAGAGTCGGCAATGTACAAGACAGGCAGTAGCGCACACGAGCTCGGAGTAAGGGCTTATAGATTGAAAATCCTGCCAGATGACAGTGAGTACATGGGGGTTCCAGGATATATGACCCTTCTCTGTGCGTTAACACATCTCTCCTTGGACACACCGCCTTCACCTTTCAATAATGCAGACAAAACAGATGAACATCTCAGCCTCAACCTTAAACAGCCAAGACTGAACATGACATGTTCCAGCAAAGCATGTGAACAAAGTTCCTTCCACAAGCACACTTTACATTCAGGACGAGGCATCACTGACGTTGGAAATGATCTGAGAGTGGACACACACTGTGGGGATATGGAAGCCGACAACATCGACCTGAGGTACATGATTGCGACATCTGCATTAAGTGGGGGGAGGGGCCATGGTGTCACACCTGATGGACAACAACTCAGCTCATCATAAAGAGGAGGCTTACACAAGAGGGGATGTGAAATGGGTGTGATTCTATTTACAGTGATGAACATTATCTACATATGGTTAACACCTGTGCCACCAGTGTGCTCCTAGTACTTTCTAATTTTTCTTACCTTTTCCCTGACATCCACAGCAGAGGTGGAGGCAGCCTGCTGACTGCCATGCACTGTTGTCTGTGATGACTTTGGCGGGTATCCTCTGGAGGGTCGAGACTCAGAAGCCCCGGCCTGCTTTAGATGTCCCGCTGTGTGGCAGGTGCACCCCCCTTGGCCTGTGGAGGGGTCAAAGGAAGATGGGATTGGGATCGGCTAGACAGTCCAAGCGTCATCTGGGTGGATGGTCCCAGGGTGTCCATCTGCTGTTCCTCCTCCTTATGGGTGCCTGAGAGCCCCTGGCTGATTCCTTGAGGAGAAGGGGCAGCTGGAGTGAGATTGAGTTTCCCCATCCCCATCTTGTATAGCCACTGATGGATGCCACCAACACCTACACTGATGAAGTGCAGCTCCAGGCGCAGTGCAGGACCTATGTCCTGGACCAAGGTCTACATGGCGGCTGCCATCCTACCAGTGTTGAATTTGTTGCATTGGCATGTTGGTGCTATTACCTCAGACTGAACGGGGGCAGACTCCTCCATCGTACATTGCAATCTGTGGAAAGCAGCCGACAACCCTTCCTGATATTCCCCTGACTTTCGTTGAAGTTCCACCAACTGGGTTAGGACCAAGTCTGGAGGCTCGTCATTAGACTTGGATTCAGCAGAATCCTGGCCTCCAGCAGTCCTCCGAGTGCTGCGATACCTTGTCCCTGCCTCCGCCTGCTGTGGACCAGGTTGTGTGCTGTGCTCACCAGATTGTGACCCCAAGGCTACTCTAGAACTAGGTCCCGCCAAAGTAAGTGTGTGTCTCTGTGCTGGTGGAGTGTGTGGGTGAGCGCTGTGACAGATCTTCTATGGTGCTCTCCTCTGGTTCCTCATCAGAGATGTCCTTGGGGCTGGAGATGAGGACCTGGCTTGTTGATGCCCTCAGGCGCTTTACAGAGGCACCTATGAAAGAAAATAGAGATATTTAGTGCATGACAGGCGACTGGAAGACATACCAATGGACTCACAGTATCGTTGTCTGCGGGATGAGCTGGTGCAGGATCCTCACTTGGATCTCCCGATCTCACCATTGCCACATGCACAGTCCTTGTCCGCTCTGGCCAGTGCAATGGTACATTCCTCAGAGGGAGTGACGGTCTTGATTTCAGCCACTGCAGCCCCGGTCTGGGACCTCTCCCTCCTATTGTGTGCGAGCTTGTCCTGCATAAAGACAAATGGAAAGAGTGTTGAGCAGGATGCATACCAAGGCAGAGGATGAGGATGCCTGCCTTGGGTGGGTGGTGAGTTGAGCAGTGCACAGTATGAGGACATGATCTACTCAGGATATGAGCCCAAATGTAGATGTGAAGGTGTGTGTGAGAGAGTGAGCGGTGATGTCCCTTCAGCTGGCATTGTGTGAGTTCCCTGTGGAATGTCAGGCTGCAAATGCCTGATGGGCTTGTGAGTGTTTCATGGTTGACTTACCATAGTGGAACGAATGAGATCATTTATCCTCTTTCTGCACTGGATTGATGGCCTTTTCTGTGCGGTGTTAGTGCTGACCACCGCTGACACCACCTCCCAAGCCAGAGTGGTGGCATTGTTGGACTTCCACCGGCCATGACGGCAGTTGAGGACATCCCAGCGGGCCTCGACAGTGTCCAGCAGGTGGCCCAGCAAGGCACCACTAAAATTTGGAGCAGTATGCTTCTTCCCTTTGGGAGCCATGTCTTCCACGGGGCTATCCCGGGCTGCAGGAATTGAGAAGGCTGTGTGTGGGTGCAGTTCAAATATGACGCCTAGAGCAAAGGACCGCTGAGGTGATGGCAGGGCGGGCGAATCAGAGGCCGTCTGCCTGCGACCTGACATGTATCTTGCTGATGCACAATTAATGAGGTGGGAAGCAGACAACACGGCTCAAAAACCCACCATTGCGCCCACAGGAAAAACGCCACTTTTCCCGCCTGCCACTGCACTTAGAGTGCGGATTGGAAAATCCCACCCTATGTATTTCATTTGTTTATGGGAGACAGGTGATCCTGGTAAGGTTTTATTGCTCATTCGGTGATAGAATCATTGAATCATTTACAGCACAGAAGGAAGCCATTCAGCCATTGTTTCTGTACCAGCTGAAGGAGAGTTATCCAGCTTAATTCCATTTTCCAGCTCTTGACCCGGAGCCCTGAAGGTTACTGCACTTCAAGTGCATATCCAGGTATTACCCTTTCAGGCAGTGAGTTCCAGACTCCGCCATCCTCTGGGTGGAAAGATTTCTTTTCACCCCCCCTATACTCCATTTACTTTAAATTTATGCCCCCGTTATTGACTCCTCTGCTAATAGAAATAGTTCCTTCCTATCCACTATATCTCGGCTCCTCATAATTCTATACACCTCAACTAAATCTCCCTTAGCCTCCTCTGTTCCAAGAAAGTAACCCTAGTCTATCTAATCTTTCCTCATAGCTAAAATTCTCCAGTCGTGGCAACATCATCGTAAACTTCCTCTGTATCGTCTCTAATGCGATCACATCCTTCCTGTACTACAGTGACCAGAACTGTACACAATACTCTAACTCTGACTTAACTAACGTCTTATACAGTTCTAGCATAACCTCTCCCTGCTCTTGTATTCTGTGCCTCGGCTAATAAAGCAAAGGATCCCATATGTCTTCTTAACCACCTTATCTACTTGTCCTAATAGCTTCACGGATCTGTAGACATGCACTCAAAAGTCCCTTTGTTCCTTTACGCTTCTCAGTAACCTACCATTTATTGTGCATTCCCTAGTCTTATTTCCCCCCCACCGCCCCCTGCCCCTCCCACCAATTCATTACTTCACACTTGTCTGGATTGAACTCCATTTACACTTTTCTACCTACCTGACTAATCCATTGATGAGTTCCTGCAGTCTATAGCTTTCTTCCTCACTATTAACCACACAAACAATTTTTGTATCATCTGCAAATTTCTTAATCTACAACTAAGGGTAAATAATTTTTATATACCATGAAATGCATGGTACCTAGCACTAAATCCTGTAAAATTCCACTAGGGACAGCCTTCCAGTCGATAAAATACCCATCAACCATCATCCTTTCCTTCCTGTACTGAGTCAATTTTGGTTAACAACTTGCCCCCTTCCTTTGTGTCCCGTGGGCTTTTAATTTGCTGACCAGTCTGCTATGTAAGACATTATCAAAAGCCTTGCTAAAATCCATGTAGACTACATCAGACGCATTGCCCCTCATTGACCTTCCTTGTCAACTCCTCAAAAATTCAATCAACTTGGTTAGACAAAACTTTCCCTTAACAAAAACAGAAAATGCTTGAAAAACTCAGCAGGCCTGGCAGCATCTGTGGAGAGAGATAAAGAGTTAACGTTTCGAGTCCATATGACTCTTCTTCAAGCTGCCAGACCTGCTGAGTTTTTCCAGCATTTTCTGTTTTTGTTTCAGATTTCCAGCATCTGCAGTATTTTGCTTTTATCTTAGTGTTTAATTCACTGCCACTTCTCTTCCTGCAATGTCCACCTTGAAGAAGTGCTGCTCTTCTCTCTGCCAGGATTTCCATTTGTCTCTTTTGCCCTGTTCACTTCATTACTTTCCATTTCCCTCCTGGTGTTTGACAAGGTGTTTACCAAAACTCACTTTCACAGCCATATTTCCTTCCTCAGCGACTGTCTCCGTCTCTGACTTACCCCACGTGGATTCCAACTGAAGTTCCATCCCTCATGTTTCGAATCCATCCAGGATTACAGGTATCTCCGGGACATACAATGTTCCTCTGACTGCTATTCTGGCCACATCCTGAGATCCACACTCAGTGCCATGCTCTGCCATATTAACACACTCGACCTCTCCCTCCAGCAGCACCGACTCATCCTACCTCAAAGCTGTCCTCGTCCCCAGTTTCATTTTATTCTTCGTCTCATTTGATGCCTTAACAAGAAACTTTTTTTCTTCCTTTCAGGTGTTGAGGAACGCAAGCTCCAACAACTTATTGATACCAACACCCATCCAGGACCCTCCACCCCTTCTCATTCCTCTGACCCCATCCACTCTTCTAATCCCACCCCTTGCCATGTATTCACCATACCCCCTGACCTTCTCCTCTCTGATGCTAAATGCTCTGCACTCAGCAAAGGACTCAGTTTCATACCCTTATGCCCTCACCTCAATGAATTTCGGGCTCGGCATGAGGCTGATCTCTTTTTCCGTTGCCTTCGTCTCCTTGCTCACTTCTTTGGGCAGGAGTCCTCCCCCAGTTCTACGGATCCTTTCAGCCGCCTCCAGTATTCTCCCTCCACCTGGACCCTTCCCTCTGGCCTCTTACTCGCTCTTGATCTTTTCATTGAGAACTGTCGGCGTGACATCGGCCATCTCAATTTCTCTGCTCCCCTCACCCACTCGAACCTGTCTCCTCCTGAACTTGCTGCACTCGATTCCCTCAAGTCAAACCTGACTTTGTTATCAAACTTTTTAGCTCTGAAGAAGAGTCATACGGACTCAAAACGTTAACTCTGTTTCTTTCTCCACAGATATTGCCAGACCTGCTGAGTTTTTCCAGCATTTTCTGTTTTTATTTCAGATTTCTAGCACCTGCACCAGCACCTATTTTGCCTTTCCCTTAACAAATCTGTGCTGACTGTCCTTGATTAATCTGTGCCTTTCTAAATGATGTCCCTTTCTAAATACTGTCCCTCAGAATTTTTTCAATGCTTGGCCAAAAAAGGTAGGCTGATTGGTCTGTAATTACTTAGTCTATTCCTTTCTCCATTTTACAATAATGGTGTAACGTTAGCAGTAGTCCAGTTCTCCAACACTATGCCTGCAGGTAGAGAAGATTGGAAAATGATGGTCAGACCTTGCACTTTTCCCCCCCTTGCTTCTCTTAACAGCCTGGGATATATTTCATCGAGGCCTGCTGATTTATCGATGCTCAAGGATCTTAAACCCCATATTATTTCCTCATAAACCCCTCAAGTGATAAATCCCATCCAGTAATTCACATACCTTCTCTTCCTCACTTGCACTCAAACTAGAAAGTTCACCTCTCCGAAAGACATGAGTGACCCTGTCAGGTTCTTGTGATAATCCAGCCATATTTGTCTGCCCCCTGCTGTTTAACTCCAATTTGATGTCACCTGCAAACTTACCCTAGACTTTGGTTACATCTCCAAATGGTTCATGCATGCTATAAAATACAGTGATCCCAGTGGTGATCCCTCAGGCAATCTGGTAGGCAACACCATGCCATCTCCATTCAGCTCTCTTCAAAACCAGCCTTTGCTTTCTCTGGTTTAACTAATTTTCAGACATTCACAGAATTTCTTCCATTATTGAGGGCCATCTAACGAAATATAGTTTAACTTCCTAAGTTTTATGCATGGATTGTGCTGTAGTTCAGCCTGTCGATAAAATTGACATTTCTACATAGTTCTGGCTTTTCGGGAAATAATCTCTTGAAATTCAACGGCTGGTATTTTACTGCAACTACAATTGTGTAAGCAGACATTGTGTACAGTTCCCCCCTTAGCCTGAGTCTTTTTGGAGGCAGGCAAAGATGAATCAAGGCTGCCAGGGATCTGTCTTGTACCAGGAGTGCGCCTGCCCTTATCCACTGAACCCTTCCAAAGACCCAAGGGCATTGATCTGAGTTGGTCAGAAGAGAGCTGCCTTTCCAGGCAATGTGCCACCTCCTGTGAGCTGACCTGCAGGGAGCCTCAATTAGAAGGGCAGAACTATCAGTGCTAGTCAAAGTCACAATGGTGCTGAATGTTTGTGCCTCAGGGTTGTGAAGGATAATAAGACTGGAGAATATAATAGACCAGAATGAAAAGGTCAACTGAGTGATTGTGATGGTATAAACGATTAACCTTTTAATTGTGAAGCATGATGATATAATCCTTAAGCCACAATGCCTTGGAATAACAAATCACTGTCTAGTTACTAATAGCAGATGTGATTTTATAACTGGTAGTGTATGATGCTGCATTACTATTGTACTAATTATGGTTTTATTTAGTGCATAATGTACCTTTAAGAATAATACTTGTTAGGAAATATTACATGATCTGTTGTAGCCAATAGGAGAGTAGCGTGGGCTACCTCCGCAGTCAGTGAAAACACGCGTGTAGTTGCCGCTGAGTATTTTGTAAATAAACTTAATGTTGCCACTCAAGAAGTGTCTGCAGATTAACTCTATTACATATAGGCAACTTGGCCACCCTACAACAAACTGACGATGAGGATAAAACAGGATTGAATAGAAGAAATCAAATTTAAAAGAAATTGGCACTGTACATCGCCCAGTGATTGTAAGTAACAAGCTATGTTAGAATTGAAGAAGTTATTCCCTCTCAAGATGCCACAATTTGGGAGAATTGATCCTTTTCAACTGGCCACAGACGATTAGTCTCAATACAGAGAATGCCTCACGTTCTTAATTCAAGCAAACAAAATTATGGGGGAAGAGAAGAGGCAAGCGATCCTTTTGAGTACTTCTGGGAGTAAAACTTACAATTTGATTCAAAGTTTGACTGCACCCAGTGCCCAAGATTCAAAGAAGTTTGATAAATTGGTGGACCTCATGAAGGGTCAGTTTCAACCAAAGTCCTCAGTCACGATGCAGAGGTTCAGGTTTAATTTACAAAACAGAACCCAGGGTGAGACAATTGCATGCTATGTGGCAAATTTGAAGCAGTTAATGGAACATTGTAAGTTTAGTACGACTCTGAACAACACGCTCAGAGATCGTTTAGTGTGTAGTGTGAAAAAGGACACTATTCAGAAAAGATTATTGTCCGAAGCGAATCTGGATTTCAAGAAGCTGCTAGAGATAGCACTGGCCATGGAAGGCACTGTAAGAGATTCACAAGCAACACAGGGTGCGCAAAATGGCGCCATCCTCCACACCGGGTGGGAAACCTCAGTCAAAAGTGGCGTGAAAAAGTGAGACTCTGCCGAGAAGCGGGAAACAGCCCCCGCTAGCTGAAGAATAGATAAAAATAACTTAGCCGTGAAATTAAAGAATAATTTTAATAGAGGTGGAAACAATCAGTCTTTTAGTGATTGGCATTTTGAAAAAAATCAAATGCTACTATTGTCACAGAAATGGATACATGACGAGGCAGTGTAAGGAAAGATTCAAGGAGGTTTGTAAACAAAAGAAGGGGCCCAATTAAATCTAAAATGTAGAAGAGCCTGAAACAACAGATTCTGATGTTTACTTGTTTTGTCTGAAAGTTGGAAAGACAGAACCAATATTTGTCACAGTGAAAGTAAATGGCAAACCTGTTAAAATGGAAGTAGGCATGGGAGCTTCCACTACAGTAATTGGGGAATATACTTTCAGATATTTGAATTATGGTGAACATTAGTTAAGCTTGGATCAAACAACTGGCAAGCTAAAAATGTACACAGGTGAAAACATTCAAGTAAAAGGCTTAAGCAGCATAACTGTCCATTACAGAAGCCAGTTGGCACAGCTACCCATGATGGTGGTAGCAGGTGAAGGGCCAAGCCTCCTTGGGCGAGATTGGATAAAGGAGATTAAGTTAGACTGGTCTGACATCTTCCAGTTTAGAGCAAATGGGCTACCAGAGCTACTTAGAAAGTATGTCACTGTCTTCAGGGATGAACTGGGGAAAATCCAGGGTCTGTAGGCCAAGGTTTATGCAGATCCGGAATCAACCCCTTGCTTCATGAAGGCAAGACCTGTGCCATATGCCCAGAGAGAAAATGTCGACGCTGAGCTGAACAGGCTAGAGAAACTGAGTATTCTACAAGCTGTTCAGTTCTAGAGTGGGCAGCATCCATACACCCCACCCTTAAACCCGATCAAAGCATCCGCATTTGTGGGGGCTACAAATTAACGGTTAACAAAGTAGCCAAACTGGACAGGTACCCCATTCCAAAAATCGAAGACCTGTATGCCAAGCTGGCAGGAGGGACAATGTACACAAAGCTTGACATGAGTCATGCTTATCAACAACTAGAGTTGGATAATGCCTCCTGGGAATTTGTCACAATTAATACCCACAAAGGGTTGTACCAATATACACGACTGCCTTTTGGTGTCTCCTCAGCTTGTGCCATCTTTCAGAGGACAATGGAAAGCTTACTGCAGGCCTGCCTGTTGTAGTCTATTTAGATGACATATTGGTGACAGGATTCACTGAAAAAGAGTATTTGGCAAACTTAGAAGTCTTAAAGTGTTTCTTGCAAGCTGGAGTGTGTCTAATAAAAAAAGTGCATGTTCCAAGTGAGGGAGGTAATCTATTTGGGTTACTGGGTAGATTCACAGGCCCTTCACCCATTTGAGTAGAAAGTGAGAGCCATAAGAGAGGCACCTGCGCCAAAGAATGCCTCAGAGCTCAAATCATTCCTAGGAATGATCAACTATTGTGGGCGGTTCTTGCCCAATTTGTCTACAGTGCTGACCCCCCCCTGAATTCTCTACTCAAAAAGAACCAATGCTGGCCTTGGGAGGTGCCCCAGAAAGAAGCTTTCATAAAGGTGAAACAATTGTTGCACTTGTCCAATCTATTAGTGCATTATGACCAGATGGAAGAATTGGTGCTGACATGGGATGCATCTCCCTATGGAGTGGGAGCAGTGGTATCTCACTGGCTGCACGACGGCACAGAACAGCCAATCGGTTACATATCAAGGAAGCTTACCACAGCAGAAAAGAGATAGAAAATGAAGGTCTGTCCATCATCTTTGGTGTCAAGAAATTTCACCAGTACTTACAGAGCCACCATTTCACAATCGTTTCGGACCACAAACCACTGATAGGTTTGTTTAGTGATCCCGCTCTGACTGTCAGCGTGCCTGCCTGTGAAAGCTTCCTGCAGGCAGCCAATTAAGGGGCTTCCTCCTGGTCCACTGTCTAATTAGGGTGGGCCTGATCCAACCACCTGTCACTTGGTGCGGAGCAGCTTTTGCAAAGGTCACTTTGGCACAATGGAGGTAGAAATTGCTATGTGTTTTGCCAATTTCTTGGATGGAAAATGGGTCTAATGTGTACTCATTTCTAGCCACTAGGTCTTGTCCCTAATCTGTGCTGGCCACATTGGTCCTCATTGTTTTCAGGCATCCCTGGTGGTTGCCTGAAATTAATGTTAGATCAATTGCAATGAAGTGTCCTGCAATTGTTTCAGGATTTGTGTGAAAAATGTGTGAAAAATTATGTAGAGCCATGGGCTGGCTGCTCCTTTAAATAATTGCTGGATGCCACTGAAGAAACAGCTGGGAAAGAGCGCCTCTCCAGGTTCTACAGCTCTGCAGTGGGCTGCTGCTGGCTCATCTCACTTTCTACCACCCACATTGCAGGACTAATGGCCACGTGGAAGTCCAATATATGATCTTGAACACTGGGGTGAGCTGTATGTAGTGGCACACCAAGCATCTCAGCTCAATTCTATGATTACAATGATTTCTGAGGCCCAATTTTGGATGAGCCTCGGGCCCCATTTAATGGCATGTGCTTGGATTTAATTTCCTCCCCTCCACTCCCACCCCAGCTCTTTTATTTCTGTGGGTTTTAACATGCAGTTCTTCAAAAATCTCCCTCAGAAAATGGTTTCAATGACATAGCTGTTTCCTGGGCAACAACATAGCACGTTTTAAGAGCAGGGTCACTTACATACTGAGCATTAGCAAACATTGATTGCTGCTGTTAAACGATGGTGCTACAGCAGAAAATCTATCGCTACATTACTTTGCTGTGCACCTATTATAGTTCTCACTATGGTTTGCTTCATAGTGTTTTTGCACGTGATGTTCTTTCACCATAGCTACCTACTACTTACAAATCAAAAATGCTGGCTTGCTATTTGTGGCTACAGAGAAATACAAAATGAAGTTCGTAACTCGTGTGCAGGGATCCACAAAATATTTGCAGTCAAATTACTATCTTAATTGCAACAGTACTCCTTTAAATGTGGGATTTCTAGTTATTCTTTCACTAAAGGTTTTAAGAAAATCAGAAATTCTCACTCTGGAAAAAGCTGCACAAAGCTGCCCAAGTGTAAAAACAGGCTAAGGAATATAAATACCAATTTTGTCAAGAGTCTGGCCTTGTGACTTGCTTATAGTCATACAATGTGAAAGCCTAATTAGGAGCTGTTTTCTGATTTGAAAAGGCAAGTTTACAGCTGATGGGCTCAATATTATTTATTGAATACACTCTACTTCCTTGAAATCTGCCTGTTGTAATTTCAGCATCTATCACTGGAGAAAGCAGCTTTCTAACTACCAATCTTGTTCCATGACAAAATCCTTGTTTAGGATCCAAGTTTCATGGCAACATTATAACTGCTACCTCTTTGAGCCTAAGTTTGTGCAATGCCCATTGGAGTTAGACTCCCTGGAGAGTATATACCAGCAGTTCCCAAACTGTGGGGTGCAACCTCAATTGGAGTCACAGGCCTAAATTTTTAGCTTGGCGGGCGGGCAGGGGCGATCGGTGGGCCCGGGATTGGCTGGGAAATGGACAGCCATACGCGATTGGCCCCCAACCGCGATTTCACGTTGGCTGGCCAATTAACGGCCAGCCAATGTGAAGCACACGCCGGAAAGCTCAGCGCTGCTGGGGTGGGAGCGGAAGGAGGGTGGGCAATGACGTCAACGCAGGCGGGGGTGAGCATTGAGAGAAAGTTCCCTGAAGGCAGAGAGCTGCCTCAGGGAGCTGCAGACCCGAAAATGTTTCAATAAGGTTTTAAAAAGCAGAAAAAAAAAATACCTGAGCATCACAACAAGGTACTTGAAAACATAAATGATAAAAATGCTGCCCACAGATTTTTATTTTTACTTTCTTTAATTATGGAAACCTCATCCCACCTTTGGATGAGGTTTCAAGAAAAATGTTAAGGCCACTTGACCGATTTGCCCATCTGCCAACCGTAAGGTTGGACAGGCGATGGAAAATAGCAGACAGTTGTGCCGTTAATGGGATTAATTGCCCTCTTAATTGTTGGCGGGTGCGCTTCCGACATTTGTGCGTGCCCAGCCAAGCGAAATATTGTGCGAATGCGCAATGATGTCGGGATGCTTGCCCGATGTTATCTTGCGCGATTTCACGCCCGATCGGGTTGGGCGCGCACACCTCCGATCAATGTAAAATTCAGCCCACAGAAACAGTGAATGGGTTTGTCAGAACCCCTTTCTCCAAGACTGTAACCTGTACCAACATCGAGGCCTAGGTGGCATCCAGCCCTGCCCTTGCTCTGTCTCTTGGCTTCTCTCTCCTGAGCCATAGTCTCTTGCCCGTGGCCATTTCACTGGTTCTCAAAGCCCAGCCTCGACCATGGACCTGATGGTGATGCCTCAGCTGCTGAGCTGTGGCCTATTTGAGCCCAATCCCATCACCATGGCAATGCGGAACAATCTGGGCTCCAACATCAGGCAGCTCAAGACTTTCAACCTACATTTCGACTGTTTCCTCAACCAGGAAAGGTCCACGAGTTGGAATGGCTCAGATGAAGCAGTGGAGGACTGAGTACAACAAATTTTTACAAGGTGCTTTAAAAGCACAGATTTCCATATTTATAATCTATAATATGTGAACTTTAATAATTATGTACTGAATGTTACTATGCTGCTTTATTGCTGTTTTAATTTTGTTGGTGTGCAGGGTCATGTTAATTTTCAAGTGTTAAAATGGAGGCACGTCGGAAAATAGTTTGGGAAGCAATGGTGTAGACTGTTATCAACTGTTTCTTTATTCTTTCATGGGATGTGGGCGTCACTGGCAAGGCCAGCATTTGTTGCCCATCCCTAATTACATAAGAACATAAGATCTAGGAGCAGGAGTAGGCAATTCAGCCCCTCAAGCCTGCACCGCCATTCATTACGATCATGGCTGATTTCATTTTGGCCTCAACTCCAATTTCATGCCCTCTCCCCATAACTTTTCAACCCATTACTAATTAAAAATCTGTCTATCTCTTCCTTAAATTTATTCAGCGTCCCAGCATCCACTGCACTCTGAGGCAGTGAATTCCACAGATTCACGACCCTTTGAGAAAAGTAATTCCTCCTCATCTCTGATTTAAATCTACCACCCCTTACCCTAAAACTATGGCCTCTCATTCTAGAATGCCCCACAAGGGGAAACATCTACTCCACATCTACTTTGTCTATCCCCTTTAGCATCTTATATACCTCAATTGGATCTCCTCTCATCAATTGTCCTTGGACTGAGTGGCTTGCTCAGCCAATTCAGATGGCAGTTAAGGGTCATCCACATTGTTGTGGAATCACATGGAGGCCAGACCAGGTAAGGATGGCAGATTTCATTCCCTAAAGGACATTAGTGAGCCAGATGGGTTTTTACAACAATCTATGATAGTTTTGTGGTCACAATCACTTAGTTTAATTAGATTTTATTTATTGAACTTAAATTCCACCAACTGCCATGTTGGGATTTGAGCCTATGTCCACAGAGAATTCACCTGGTCCTCTGGATTACTAGCCCAGTGACATTATCACTATGCCACTATCTCCCCTATATGAGCAATGCTGATATATTTCTTTAATTCATCTAACAGGTTTTCGAAAACTTTTGCATTCAAATCTAGTGATCTTCATTTTTAGCACAAAGAATAGCTTTCCAATAAGTTATTGGAATGGGCTTTTTGGCTCATTGGCAAGGGGTACCTTAGCTCAGCTTGTTCTGCATGGTACTACAAACTTACCTTTTCGTGGTCTTTCTCGCCCACATGGACGTGGGTCAAACTGTCAAAGGCCTATTAATGCCATTTTAAAACCAATTCAAATCATTAACAGGGCTGCCTGTCTAACCTTAATGCAGGCGAAGAGCCCAGGCGGCCTTCGCATTTTTCATGAAACCTCATCCACGGGCGGATGCACGTCATGCTGGGCGGTCTTAATTGGCCCACCCACGTATATTGGCCTTTCAACTTAACTGTAGGATTCAGATTTTCACTGCCCACTCAAAAAGCAATTTACACTTGAATCAACAACAACTCAGAATCAAAGCCAGTTTAACTTTGTAAGGAAGCTATTCAGGATTGTTGTGCACCAGAGATAAAGGCAAATTCCAATCTCTGCACCACATTTTCTAAAAAGATAATCAATCCATCTTGCTATCAGTTAGTGTTCCAACCTTCCCAGCTTCAGTTGGACTCTTCTCAAATTAAGGGTCTCAGCCCTGGGCATTGACACAGGTAACTGGGGAGTAAGGTTGGTTTTATTGCCACTTTAAGAATATGCCACAGTGCTGCAGTGTGCGCTGTGCAGAAACACCGGGACACTGCTCTACCTCCCCTTCAATTTACATTCAGGCTCCAGCTACACGGAGCTCCCAGATGTGTAACTTCCTGCAGCAGTCACAGAGAGCCTGGACTGGCTGCTTTTGGGAGTCAGGGGAACCTCAGGAGTCTTAAATCAGTGGAGCCTTGGAAATTGGGATCCTCAGGAAATGACTGTCATGGGCAGGCCTTCAGAACTGAGAGGACTCAGGAGTTGAGGTGGAGATGCAGGCTGGTGAATGGGGGCTCAGGGAGAAATTGTTACTGGGCAATGGGGCTCGGGGAGGCCCAATTGTTACTGGGTTGCTCCCAACCCCTCAGTCTCCTTTTCTCCTCAACCCCTTGCCATTATGCCCAATCTTCTAAACACACTCACCCAGTCCCAATCTCTCAAAGCCCCATTTTCCCCAGCCCTAACTTCCTGAAGAACACCCACTTCCCAGAACCAAATCCTAATCTCCTCCCTGCACCTCTCCTTGTCTTGTGTGTCTCTCTCTTCCCTCCGTGGACCTAGCTTGGTCACTTCTGAGCAAGGCACAAGCTCTGTGTCATCAGGAAAGGGGGAGTTGGAGGAATGGATAGTGTTAATGTTTGGGATCGGGCTGAATTTTTATGGCACAGAATTTAAAAGGCAGAGTTCTCCTGGACACTGCTTCAAGCTCAGCGATCATAAGCAAAGTGCACCATGTTTGACCCTCCCCCCCAGATCCAGGTACTGGAGGCACACTCCAGTACTGACTTGGGAGAACATCCTATATAACCTAACAGGCCATCACTCCTTCCTCCAAATTCTTTCATTGGTGCCCTAATTGCTGAATACTTAAAACAAGCAGCTGCACCAGCTTCCCTACAGCAAATCTGTGAGCCGAAGTGACCAATGGATTGTGTGCTGGGAGCTTGCACATGCAGTTATTTAGGGGTAACTCCAGAGTCCGCTTGGGGCACAAATCCCAAGCCACGATGTTTCAACAGCATCCGCACACGTCAGGATAATTACAAAATCCATATATTTTCCGCAGGCTGTTTTAGTAGGTTTTGAAATTACTCCCTTTGAAGAAATAATTGAGTTTAAGATTGACTGACAAAGGTTCATCGCCCTTGGTCAAGTGGTAGAAAGTGACATATGGTTCACCCAATTGTTGGCCATAAAATGTATGTAAATCATAACAATTAATAATGGGATGGCCTGTGTCCAATCTGTACAGGTATTTGTCTCACTGCTAAATCTGTGGAGACCAAAACACCCCGGGCAATGCCTAAAATAGCTGTTCGGCCCATTATGCTAATGAGGGACCTGATGCATGTTTAAAAAGCTCTATATATAATTAGTTATTGATGAAAGAGGCAGATGCCAGGTCTGCCCCTGCTCAGGATTCTTCAGTGACCCCACTGCTGGCAAAAAAAGATCAGTGGTAAGAGCTTAAATAAATAATTACATTTTCTCAGGTGGCAGAAGGAGCAGAAGTGTTCCCCATCGATTCCACGGTTCTGGCAATCGTCCTGTATTGCACGACTCAACTACTACCCCCACCAGTCCCAGGACTTATCTAAGGACCGCTGCCTAAAATTCATTTTTCTGATGGGGTCAGGTGCCTGTGGAGGTGCAACAGAAGTGAATAGATCATCCCAAGTATGTGGGTGATGCCTGAGGGTCTCTGTTCTGGCACACACCACATAACTGCTTGCACAACACTCACCCTGGTCTAATTTCTATTACATAAAGTATGACACCTCATGGTGATGCTGAGCTCCATTATAAGTGAAGAGAAATTTAAAAGCATGACCTTTTCATGTTTAAAAGGTACACTTGTAGGCCAATAAACGTCAGCAAGGAGACACCAGGAGCATTGATAAGGGAACATTTTTCATCATTAAAATGATTCCCATATTTTTGAATATTTTCAAATGTTGCTTAAATGCAGGGCCTAAATGAAATTCTTACTTTCCTACTTCTCTGCCTCAGACACTGTTGTTTCTCAGTCCACCCGCTTTCATAGCTGATAACAATTGAAGTTAGAGTTTGTTATGATGAGTGAATTTTTCTTTTGGGGTGGGTAACAGGAGCTGGGACAGTTCTGGGCCCCGAGCCTGCCCCTGGTGGGGTAAGGAAACATTCACTCATTGGGATTTTGACAAGGGCACCCCCTTAATTTGCATGGAGATAGGGTTCCTGCCCAATTAAGGGTGGTGGGAGGCTCTCGAAGCTGCAGGGCCAATCAGAGGTCTTCCAGCCCAATTCAGAGGAGCACCCAGCTGCAGTAAAAGGAGAATAAAAGTGAGTGCACTTCAACAAAAAGGTGCCCTCTCAGCCATTTAAAAAAATACATAGCCAGGCCACCAGTGTGGGCATTGGGTGGGGGTTGCTGGGTGGGGGTTGCGGGGTGAGGGGAGGGGGGTGTTGGGGAAAATTCCTCAACAGGGGAGCTTTTGGCTACACCCACACCCTCTCAGGGAGGGCCTTTAGGCCTACCTGGAGTACTGGCAACTATCCTGCCGCTGGGTTCCCACCTCCAGGCAGCTGATCTGCACATTACATCAGGAAACTAGAGACTAACTGAAAAATGCATGTTGGCCTCCATAACTAACCTTTAACAAGGCTCTTAATGAGCCTAATTGGCTGCCGGCCCTGAAATCACCTCGGCCAAAATGGATGACATGGGGAACAGGGTACACTGGCCAGTTTGGTATTTCCGGGCCCTGTGCGCCTTCCTTCCAGACTTCGGCAGGGAACCAAAATCCTGCCCATAATGTGAGACTATCCTCCCCATCTCCAGGAACAATTGTTTGTCACAATAAGAACTTTTGATTTCAACATCAGTCTTTTATTTTTGACAGACATTCGCCTGAACCTTACGGTCTGTGGCAATGTTGCGCGCATTGTCATTGCCCACAAAGGTTACCCCAACCCGACGCTGCCACCAATTTCTTCCGATGCCTGTTGCAGCAGAAATGGGCAGTGCAGTGTCTCCCAGGAAATTCCACCATCTCGCAGAAGAGTGGGAGGAAAAGAGGGCTACCCACTAGCTGCCATATTCAGGTAAGTTTAAAGGTCTAGTCTTTGAGAGCAGGTTAGTGAATGGATGAGTGAATTGGTAAGTGAATGGGTGAGGTGTGTGAGATGGGTAGGTGGGTGAGTGGGTAGGTGGGTGAGATGGGTAGGTGGGTGAGATGGGTAGGTGGGTGAGATGGGGAGGTGGGTGAGATGGGGAGGTGGGTGAGATGGGGAGGTGGGTGAGATGGGGAGGTGGGTGAGATGGGGAGGTGGGTGAGTGGGTAGGTGGGTGAGTGGGTAGGTGGGTGAGTGGGTAGGTGGGTGAGTGGGGAGGTGGGTGAGTGGGGAGGTTGGTGAGTGGGGGAGGTGGGTGAGCGGGTAGATGAATGGGTGAGGTGGTAGGGGGGGTAGGTCGGTGAGGTGAATGGGTAGTTGGGTTGAGGAGGTAGTCCAGTGTGGGGGGTAGTCAGGTGGTTGGGGTGTGTAGTCGGGTGGTCAGGGGGTAGTTGGGTGGTGAAGGAGGGGGCGTCATGAGGTTTAGTTGGGCGGTTGGGGGTGGTTAGTCGGGTGGTTGGGGCTGGTTATTTGGGGGCTTGGCAGTTAAGTTACAGAGCTGTTAGGTCAAGTTTTAAACTGTCTAATATTTCCTGGGTAGCTGTAAAAGTGATGTGAAAAAAATCATTTTCACATAGCGAGTGATTAGGGTCTGGAATTTACTGTGAGAGTGTGGTGGAGGCAGGTTCAATCGAGGCATTCAAGAGGGAATTAGATGATTATTTGAAAAGAAACAATGTGCAGGGTCACAAAGAGAAGGCAGGAGAATGGCACTAGGCTCATTCGGAGAGCCAATGTTGACAGGATGGGCCAAATGGCCTCAGTTCTGTGATTCTGTGATCTATGTTAAAACAAATACTCAACAGCCCACTGGTTCTTTTGTTAATTATCTTGAAACTGTGTCCTCTGATTACCAACCCACCTGTCAATGAAAACATTTTACCTATTTACTCTACTTCACTCCAGTCATAAAAGCATCTGTTCACTCCTACTCTCTGCCTCCTCTCTCTTAGCCAATTATATAGCCAAATTACCACTGCGTCTTTAATACCATGATTCTACTTTCCAAATAAGTCTGTTTCGTGGCACTTTACCAAATGCCTTCTAAAGTCCACATATACAACATCTATTACATTATCTTTGTCAACCCTCGTTGTTCCTTTATCAAAGAACTAAATCAGGTTAGTTAGTCACAATTTGCTTTTAACAAACCCATTTTGGCTATCCCTTGTTAATCTATGCTTTTGTAAATTAGAGTTAATTTTGTCTTTGACAATGACTGAAGTTAGACTGGTTGGTCTGTAGTTACCAGGTTTATAACATAACTCAGACAGTCGGGGATTGAAGGATATAGCTAGACTCTAATCTTTATATACTTCAAAGTTTTTAAATACAGAGACACAGATCATATATCATGCGTCTCCAGTTGAGCACCACATTTTCAGCTACTCATTCAGCCCAATAAATGCTCACTACCAGAATGCAATTAAGTACATAATTAATATACAATTAACAGTTCATCCTTCTCCCGCTTTTCAAACATTTGCTATCCTCCATCCTCTGACACCACTCCAGAATCAAAGGAGGATTGACAGATTATGGATGGGGCTTCTGCTAACTCTACCCTAGCTTCTTCCCTCAGCAAAAGGGGATCATCCCATCTGGACTGAGTGACTTATTAACTTTGAGCGATGCCAAGCTATTTAGCACCTCCTTTCTATTTATTTTTCCAATAGGGAAATGGACTACTTGCCCCACCCCACCCCGCCCCCTGACTGAAAAGTCCGTTGGCACTGTGCTGGCCAGAAATCTGACTGCCCCGCAGTGATATTTGGCTGGGATCAGCCTTAATTGTTTCCGAGTGGGACTAGTGCCACCATTTGGGCGGAAGGCCCACCCTGGGGAGCTTCCGGCCAATCAGATTGGCCAGTAGCTCTGAAGACTGAGCAGCGCCAGGATCAAGCGATGACCACTGCTGGGACTACAGGCAGTCTCCAGAGAAGAAGTGTCATGGATCCTGGTATTCAGGTAAGTCCAGGGATTTTGGACATGCCTGCCTGGCAGACCCCAGCAAGGGAGAGGATTTGGGGTCTATGTTTTAGAGGTCATAGGGGATGGTTAAACAGGGGTGGGGGGCAAGGTCTTGGGGGGTTGCCTCCAATGGGGACAGGGGACTTCCCAAAGGAGATACCCCACTTCCTGCTCGACAGCAGCCCACACAGGGAAAGTTGCCGGGCTGCCCGCCTTGCTTCTGCCTCCCCTGCCATTAATTGGTCACTTAAGGACCTCCAGAGGCCCAAAGGTGTGCAGGCTGCCTGATGCCTTACCTGCCCCCCATACTATGGAAGACAGGTTGTGGTGGGTAGGCCGCCCATTTGATTTTACGATCCCCCTCCTTTAAATACACTGGTTGGGTGGGGGGAGGTGCTGTAAAATTCACCCACTACCTCTAATCCCTCGTCCTCTATTGTGACATTAATTTTATCCTCTCCTTTTGTGCAGACACATGCAAAGAATTCAATCAGTATGAGTCATGCCCTCTGCCTCTACACGAATATTTTGTTTTTGATAAATGGAAGTTCTTTCTTTTTATTAAACTATTGGACTTAAGGGCAAATGGCCCATTTGGCAGCTGTATTACACCACAATTAGATTTATGTGTAGAGTTCTGGTCTCCCTATTATGAAAAGGGTAAAGAGACACTGGAGAAGGTGCAAAAAAGATTCACAAGGATGACTTCAGAACAGCAAGGATATGTTTACCAGCAAAGGTTGAACAGGCTGGAGCTCTTTTCTCCAGAAAATGGAAGACTGAGGGGGGAGGGGGGAGGGGGGGAGGGGGGGTGGTGGGGTTGTGGGTGGGGGGTGGGTGGTGACCAAATAGAAGTCTTTAAAATTGTGAAGGGTTTTGAAGATGCTTCCACTTGTGGGGGAGACCAAAAGTAGGGGCCGTAAATATAAAACAGTCATCAATAAACCCAATAGAGAATTCAGAACAAACCTCGTCACCCGGGGAATCGTAACTCACTAGTACAAAGAGTAATTAAGGTAAGTAGCTAAAATGTATTTGAGGAGAAGATAGATAAACTCATGGGGGTCCAGGGCGGGAGGGAGGGGGGAGAGAAAGAAATTATTCTGATAAGGTTGGATGAAGATGGGTGGGAGGAGGCTTGTGTGGACCATAAACATTGGCACAACCATTTGGACTGAAAATCCTGTTTCTGTGTTGTGGACAGTACGTATTTCTATGTAGTGTAGTAATTATGGACAAAATTGTCACAGAAAGAAACGTACTTGGTTAAAAAATAAGCTCTGGAGAAGACAGGGTAGATATTAGATTGCTGGAATTGAATGCTGACAATTACAGTAGGGAAAGGGAGGGATATTATCTTCAGCCATTAAATGGGCAATGGTTTTTACAGATTATTCTCTTAAAGTTGTACAGGAAAATTTCCTTTTTTAAAATTTGTTCATGGGAGGTGGATGTCACTGGCTAGGATTTATTGCCCATCCCTAATTGCCCTTGCAAAGGTGGTGGTGAGCCACCTCCTGAACTGCTGCAGTCCATGTGGTGTAGGAACACCCACAGTGCTGTTAATGAGGGAGGGCCAGGACTTTAACCAGCGACAGTGAAGGAATGGTGATGTAGCTCTAAGTCAGGATGGTGTGTGACTTGGAGAGGAACTTCCAGGTGGTGGTGTTCCCATGCATCTGCTGCCCTTGCTCTTCTAGGTGGTAGAGGTCGTGGGTTTGGGAGGCACTGTCAAAGGTGCCTTGGTGAGTTGCTGCAATGCATCTTGTAGATGGTACACACTGCTGTCATTGGTGGTAGAGGGACTGAATGTTGAAGTTTGTGGATTGGATGCCAATCACGCAGACTGCTTTGTCCTGGAATATGTTAAGTTTCAAAAGTGTTGTTGGAGTTGCACTCATCGAGGCAAGTGGGGAGTATTCCATCACAATCCAGACTTGAGCCTTGTAGGTGATAGACAGGCTTTGGGCAGTCAGGAGGTGAGTTACTCTCCACAGAATTTCCAGCCTCTGACCTGCTCTTGTAGCCACAGTATTTATGTGGCTAGTCCAGTTCCATTTTTGGTCACTGGTAACCCCAGCATGTGGATAATGTGGGATTCAATAATGGTAATGCCATTGAAGGTGGAGGGATGAAGGTTAGATTCTCTCTTGTTGGAGATGGTCATTGCTTGGCACTTGTATGGCACGGATGTTACATGCCGCTCAAGCCTTAATATTGTCCATATCTTGTTGCATATGGTCATGGACTGCTTCAGTATCTGAGGAGTTGCAAAATCATGCAATCATGTGCAAACATCCCCAGTTCTGATCTTTTGATGGACAGAAGGTCACTAATGATGAAGCTGAATATGGCTGGTCATGGGACACTACCCTGAGGTACTCCTGCAGTGTTGTCCCGGGGCTGAGATCATTGATCTCCAACAACCCCAAACAAACCAGTGGAGAGTTTTCCCCCCGATTCCCATTGACTTCAGTTTTCCTAGGGCTCCTTAATGCTGTACTTGGTCAAATGCTGCCTTGATGCCAAGGACAGTCACTCTCATCTTACCTCTTGAGTTCAGCTCTTTTCTCTATGTTTGGACCAAAGCTGTAATGAGGTCAGGAGCTGAGTTCTCTGGAGGAACCCAAACTGAGTGTCAGTGAGCAGGTCATTGCTCAGGAAGTATCACTTGATATAACTGTTGACGACACCTTCCATCACTTTGCTGATGATTGAGAGTAGATTGATTGGACGGTAATTGGCTGGGTTGGATTTGTCCTGCTTTTTGTGTACAGGACATACCTGGGCAATTTTTCACATAGCTGGCTAGATGCCAGTGTTGTAGCTGTACCGGAACAGCTTGTCTAGGAATGTAGCTATTTCTTGATATCATAAGGAATGAACTGAATTGGCTGAAGACTGGCATCTGTGATGCTGGGGACCTCAGGGGGTTGCCGAGATGGATCATCCACTCGGCACTTCTGGTTGAAGATGTTTGCAAATCCTTCAGCCTTGTCCTTTGCACTGATGTGCTGGGCTCCTCCATCAATGAGGATGGGAATATTTGTGGAGCTTCCTCCTCCAGTGAGTTGTTTAATTGTCCACCATCATTCACGACTGGATGTGGCAGGACTTCAGAGCTCAGATCTGATCCGTTGATTGTGGGGTCACTTAGCTCTGCCTATTGCATGCTGTTTGGCATGCAAATAATCCTGTGTTGTAGCTTCACCAGGTTGACATGCCATTTTTAGACATGCTATTTTTAGACATGCCGGATGCTGCTCCTGGCATACCCTTCTACACTCTTCTTTGAAACAGGGTGATCCCCTGGCTTGATGGCAATGGTAGATTGGGGGATATGCCAGGCCATGAGGTTACAGATTGTGGTTGAATACAATTCTACTGCTGCATATGGCCCACAGCATCTCATGTATGCCCAATTTTGTGTTGCTGGATCTGTTTGAAATTTAGCACGGTGTAGTGCCACACATCACAATGGAAGGTATCCTCCGGTGGGACTTCATCTCCACAAGGACTGTGAAGTGGTCACTCCTATCAATATTGTCACTGACAGATGCATCTGTGACAGGTAGATTGGTGAGGTCGAGGTCAAGTAGGCTTTTCCTTCTTGCTAGTCCCCTCACTACCTTCCAAAGAACCAATCTCGCAGCTATGTCCTATAGGGCTCGGTCAGTAGTGGTGCTATCAAGCCACTCTTGGTGATGGTCACTGAAGTTCCCTACCCATTCGTGCCCTTGCCACATTCGGTTCTTCTTCCAATTGGTGTTCAACATGGAGGAGTACCGATTCATAAGCTGAGGCAGGGGTGGGGGGCTGTAAATAGTTCATTTCAGAGGCATTTAAGAGTCAAACACATTGTGAGTCTGAAGTCACAAGTAGGTGTTAGTGAAGCAGGTGGGTTTTTATGACAATCAACAATAGTTTTGTGATTACTATTACCAAGACTACCCTCTTTTAGTTCCATGTTTTTATGAATTAAATCATAAAATCACAGCATTTTAACAGTACAGAAGGAGGTCATTTGGCCCATTGTGTCTGCACCAGCTCTCCAAATGAGCATTATGACCAAGTGCCATTGCCCTAACTTTTCCCCGTACCCCTGAACATTGTTTCTATTCAAATAATCATTCATGAATTGAATTTTAATTCCACAGTGATGGTATTTGAGCCCATGTCCCCAGAGCATTAGCCTGGGCCTCTGGATTACTAGTGACATTACCGCTATGCCACCGTCTCCCCAACACCGCGCCGCCCCCCCCCCCCCACCCCCCCCACCCCGCCCCACTGGCCCCGAGGTAGTGGTAGAGTCATTTCACACTGCTGGGACATACCTCACCCCACTGCCAACGCACGCTGTAAATCTGAATGCCTAAATTCCCAATAAGCGGTATTGGTAAGCTAGCAGCACAACGCCCAAAAACTATCCTTTCATCAGATGTAAATGTTCAATAAAGTATTTATCTACAAATGTTACATTAGGTGGTCATCTTGTTTTCTTAGAAAATGAGAAGCATAAGGTTTTCAGCCTTGGTTTAGTGGTAACACTCTCACCTCTGAAACAGAGGTTTGTACGTTTACCCCCCACTCCAGAGACTTGAGCGTGAAATGTAGTCTGTCTCCTAGGATGACGTGTTGAACTGAGACCCCATCTGCCTGCTCAGGCAGACATAAAAGATCCCACTGCAGACTTTTGAAGAAGAGCTGGAGAGTCCCTGCCAGAATTTAATGAAGTAGATTATCGGCTCATTACATTTCTGTCTTTTGGATCTTGCTATGCGCAAATTGGCTACACTTCGAAAGTATTATAAAGGCAGTGATGCACTTTGAGACATCCTAAGGTTGTGAAGGGCGTTAAGTAAGTGCATGTTCTTTGTTCCTTTCTGACTTTTGGTTGAGAGTGCTAATCTTGAACTAAGGCTGGCATATAATTATCCTGGCTAGGAGAAAATTTATGCATCAATTTAATGTTAATTTACACACAAAAAAAATGAATGATTAACTACTAAATATACCATTTCTCCCCTGTAGACAAATATTCCTTCAGTCTCCTTTTCCAAGCACATATGCTCCATATTTATTAGCTTATCATAGTTTATAATCTAGATATAATATCCAGTGCTATAGAGTGAAGGCTAGAAGCATGTAGCAAACCAGAGTGCAGATTTTAAAGTTACATTAAATTTTTTATTGGCTGATTGGTTGTGATTGCTTTTTTTAAAATCATGGCGACACTGTAGTTCCAAGCTGTGCAGAACATTTTCAGATATTGAGACACCAATGTAACTGGGCAGCTGCCATGAAGATCATAAAAAGTAACACCAATGGGAGCTGCTTTTTAAATACAGGTTTCTGACTGGTTTCATTGATTAACCTTTCCAAACCTTTTGAGATGCCAAACATGTTTGGCGCAAAATTTATCTCTGTAGCACCCACTGTTTGGGAGCTACAGGTACTTTTCATTCTAAAGTGGCAACTGCAGAATGTTTCTGGTGCGGGCTCCACCAGATGCCATCTTGGGTAATGCAATAGCACAGATACCCGGAGCATGGGCCAGGAATCTGCAGAGTAGGCAGACTGTCATGTCAATCTGCATGTAACACTGATTTGATGTCCGCGCTGCCATTTTGGAGCCCAGGCTCCAGTTAATGCCCTACCTTAAACACCCACAGCTGAACATGCTTTCAGCAATAGCAAGGATCCCCTATCAGTGCTATCTAAGGGGATGATCAACTACTTTCAGCTTAGTTGCCAATTGATTTCTGCTGGCTGTTGCTGCGGTGAAAATATGTGGTGATTTGTACAGTTATTTACATTTCAACTGTAGGATGTTGTCCTGACTTCAAGGATTCTGCACAAAATGTTTGCTCCCAAACATGGGTGCAGTAGTTTGCATCTCCCTTTGTTTACAGCATGACAGGAAAAATGGGCAGAGGTGACATAGAGTAGGACATGCTGCTGAAAGAGGGAGAGGAGGAGTGGGAGGGTGGGGAGGAGGGCTCTCAGCAGGAGGCCATATTCATATAGGGTCTTCAGGCAGCTACTTACCTACCTCAACCTCAGCGAGGAATATTCTGTCAGATATCTCTGCTTCACTAAGGAGGTCCTCACTAAAAACTGCCAACTACTGCAGGTACCACTGCAGCCTCAGAGCAAGCAGAGGCCGGCATTGCCAATGGCTATGAAGATGACCATGAACAGTTCTGTGTCTGGCTCCTTTCAGGTTGCAACTAGTGATGTTTGTAACATTTCCCAGTTCCGCATCCACTGTTACATAACGGAGGTCACCGAGGCTTTCTACACAAAGAGTGCTAAATATATTTAATTCTTGTTTGCCACAGAAAAGCAGCTGGAGAGAACATGTGTCTTTGTGAGGATTACACCCTTCCCCATGGTGCACATTGTCATTGTCACTTTGCTTTTTTTAGGTGCTGTCTTTCTGAGCTATACTGGAACCGCAAGGGGTTTCACTCCCTTAACATCTAGCTGATGTGAAACAGTAAGCAATGCATAATGCAGATCAATCTCCAGTATTCCAGTAGCAGTCATTACGCCTTTATTCTGTGGCAATCTACGCACCATTTGAATTTGAGCCACTACGGCAAACTAGAGAGTGGCAACTGGGGATAAGGGCAATCTGATGGCCACATGGCTCATACATAAATCCAGTACATAACCTCTATACATGAGGGCAACAAGCATATAACAAAAGCTATGCTGTCTCATGAAATGTGCTCAAATAATGCTTCCACTACCTGGACTACTCTGGAGAAGCCCTTCATTTGCCAAAAATTTATATCAACCACAATTTATAACTAACATTTATTGTTTCACCTCACCCTCGCACGCATAGCACTGCTGCAGGAAGTGGAAAGGAAGAGAGATGTTCTCTATCCAAAAGAGTGGGTGTCAGGATTTGTCATGGTCTACGGCTTACTACACAACCTTACCATCATGATGGCACAGTCCTTGTCAGCAACTAAAAGCAGAGGAGGAGTAGGAGGTGGTGCAGGAAGAAGAGGAAAAAAAAGGAATAAAAGAACAAGGAAGAGGAAAAGAAGGAGGAGGCAGGAGGCAATCAGCAGAACACCTTTTTGGCTGGGCTGTCCATGATCGACTCATCTGCTTGGGGTACGAGTGATTACAACCCCAATTCCCCTTTCACGAGCAATCCAACATCTTACCTTCCCTCTGTTACTGACCCTCACCACGTCCGCTTGGCCACATGCTAAAATGAAAGCCACCACATAACAAACATTTCAAACCAAATTTACAAATCATACATTGCCATATTGCGTACAAACATCAATAATCACCCTTGTGCATTCCCTTAGTGCCTGTCTTCTGTGTGCCTTTATGCAGCCTAGTGCTCCTACACAGTGCTACCCCAGTGGCAGCAGCTTGGCTGCTGGAAGGCTGCTGACATTCAGTGGGCGAGATTGCAGCTGGCCTGACAAGATGCCCTTGACCAGTTCTGGCTCTAGAAGATCTGATTTTGGAGCGCACATCGTCTATGCCTTTGTTGTACCTCTAGACTTGACTATTCTCAAGCATGCAAGCTGTGGAATGCGGATGTGCAGCTTTTGCAGCAGTGCTATGCGTGTGAGGGTGAGGTGAAACAATAAATATTAGTTATAAGTTGTGGTTGATATATATTTTTGGCAAATGAACGATGGAGATGGTGAATTGAGAGGTGTCTGAGGCTAGCGGTGCAGTTGGTAGGATATGTTATTTAAAATGCATTCACTGACCTTGACCACTTGTGTGAAGTCAATGAGCTTTTTGTGGAACTGCACCAAGGTCTTGAGGGCTACATACCTGGCAATGACTGCCATGGCTATTTGGTCCCACTGCCCTCGCAATGTCTGGCTGGAGGGCCTCCTGGACTCTTTTGGATAGAGAATGTCTCTCTTCCTTTCCACTTCCAGCACCAGGGCCTCAAGTGCACAGTCTGAAATCTTTGGAGCATGCTCTTTCCCCTACTGCACCATTAATCACTCTTCTTGCAGGCCAAACTCTCTTTCCTAAACGTTTCAAACACTTGCTAGGACCAGAATACACAATCCCTTTAAGAAGTGCAGACTGGTTTTGAATAGTGCAGATTAGCATTATGTGGTTCTCACTTCACACAAACTTGGGTCTCCTTTTGAAGCATGCAGTTGCTCAGCAGTCCTTCTAGTGCAGGATTGCACATTACAATTATTTCAATTAGCTTGCAGCATGAAGATTACATGCTGCCTGCATCGGAAGCAACAGGCATGGGGTAAATGCACATCGCAGTTCCCCTAATTGCTTTCAGGGGATATCGAATTTTGTTCTCCTCGCCTCTACTTTTATCTGCATAATTAATTCCAGCTGTGGCAAAGAGCTGTTTAATAGTTTAGACAATTATGTAAAACACTTACATCCGGCACGATTATTATCTGTCTTCTGAAGTGGTGTGAGATGTTGCAAGTTTACAAGAAATGGATTTGCAACATATGAAAGTATAAACTCATGTTTGGAAACTGAATTTCTAGTGAGGAAAAAGTAATATTGTGAACAAGTTAATTTTTTTATTCTTTCATGGGATGTGAGCATCGCTGGCAAAGCCAGCAATTGTTGCTCATCCCTAATTGTCCTTGAGAAGATAGTGGTGAGCCACCTTCTTAAACTGCTGCAGTCTATCTGCTGTTGGTACATCTATAGTGTTGTTAGGAAGGGAGTTCCAGGATTTTGACCTAGCGACAGGGAAGGAATGACGATATTGTTCCAAATCAGAATGGTGTATGGCTTGGAGGGGATCTTGCAGGTGTTCCCATGTGTCTACTGTCCTTGTCCTTCTAGGTTGTAGAGGTCATGGGTTTAGAAGGTGCTTTCAAAGAAGCCTTAGTGAGTTGCTGCAGTGCATTTTGTAGATGGTGCACACTGCTGTCACTATGCATTGGTGGTGGAGGGAGGCAAGGTTTAAGATGGATGGGGTGCCAATCAAGCCTTGGATTTTGTCAAGCTTTTTGAGTATTGTTGAATCTGCATATATCCAGGCAAGTGGACAGTATTCCATCACACTCCTGACTTGTGCCTTTTAGCTGTTGAACAGACCATGAGGATTCAGGAGGTTATTCGCCCCAGAATTCCCAGCCTCTGACCAGCTCTGGTAGCCCTGTATTTTTATGGTTGGTCAAGCTGTGTTTCTGGACAATGGTAACTCCCAGGATGTTGGTGGTGGGGGATTCAGCATTGACAATGCCATTGAATGTCAAGGGGAGATGATTAGATACTGTCTTGTCAGAGATGTTCATTGTCTGGAACTTGTGAGGCAGCAATGTACTTCTACCTATCAGCCCAAGACTGAAAGTTGTGCAGGTCTTGCTGCAAATGGGCACAGACTGCTTCATTATCTGAAGAGTTGTGAATGATGCTGAACATTGTGCAATCATCTGCAAACATCCCCATTTATGATCTTATGATGGAAGGAAGGTCATTGATGAAATGGCTGAAGATGGTTGGGCCTAGGACACTATCCTGAGGAACTCCTGCAGGCATGTCCCAGAACTAAGATGATTGACTTCCAACAACCATAACTTTGTGCTAGGTATAACTCCAACCAGTGGAGAGTTCTCAGCCTGATCCCCATTGACTTCAATTTTGCTAGGGCTCCTCCATGCCACACTCAGTCAAATGTGGCCATGATGTCAAGCGCAGTCACTCTCACCTCATCTTCTGAGTTCAGCTCTTTCGTCCATGACTGGACCAAGGCTCTAATGAGGTCAGGAGCTGAGTGACCTTGGCAGAGCCCAAACTGAGCATTGGTGAGCAGGTTACTGCTGTAAGTGTCACTTGATAGCACTCTCAACGGCCCCTTCCATCACCTTGCTGATGATCAAGAGTAGGCTGATGGGGTGGTAATTGGCCAGATTAGATTTATCGTGCTCCTTGTGAACTGGCATACTTGGGCAATTTTTCACATGGTTGGGAGGATGTCAGCGTTGTAGCTGTAGTGGAACAGCTTGGTCTGGGGCACAGAGAGTTTAGGTGCAGAAGTTTCCAGTACTACTGCCGGGTTGTTATCAGGATCCATCACCTTTGCAGTGTTCAGTGTCTACAGCCGTTTCTTGATGTTGCGTGGAGTGAATCAAATTGGCTGAAGACTGGTGTTTATAATGCTGGGGGCCTCAGGGGGAGGCCAAGATGCATCATGATGTCCATAAAATTTATTCCAGTAGCTCTAACCACTCCTTGCAATTACTTGCCAATCAATCATCATTCTAGCAGGGAATGAATAGTTGAATGCTGCATTTGCACAAATGGGTACTTTGGCTCATTTTGGACACACAAACTGAAACAAAAACATCCAATCTCAAGTGCCCCAATTAGACCAATTAGTCTAATCTTGGGGCAGGTGGTGTGTGATCTGCTTCATTTACTTGATGAAGATAAGGGCCATTGACAGATCCGGTGTCTTTGGTTGCCTTTGTTTTTGTATGTTTGCAATCTGGTTCAATGTACATCACCAGCAATCATTGTCTTTAAGGAAATAGTTAAAAATTTCCATCTCTCTGGGAAACATAGAATCCTACAGTAGAAGGAGGTCATTCAGCCCATCGTTCCTATGTTAGCTCCAGAATTATCCAATTAGACCATTCCCTACCTTTCCTTCATAGCCCTTTAAATAGTACCTTTTCAAATATCTGTACAACTGAATCTGCTTTCAGGGCACTTTCAGTACATTGCAGATCATGACAACATGCTGCATAAAAAAAATTCTCCTTATCGCCCTCACTCTTTTGCCAGTTATTTATGTTCTGTATTCTCTGGTTGCTGGACAACCTGTCAGTGGAAGTGATTTCTTCTTACTTACTCTATCCAAACCCCTCATTAAGCACTGAGTATAGAAACTTCTTCATTTCCTATCCAGCTGTAGCTAGAGAATCACCTGCAATGGCTTCTCTTCCCACTCCTGTATCTTTTACCTCTGGATCAATGTCCCCTCTAACCTCTGTTTGCTGTGTACGATCCGCTTATTACCTTTGCAATCCCTTTAAGATTACCTCAAAGCCATGAATGTGTGCATCTTAAAGGAAATGTTTCTTATCTGTGCCCTGTTTGTTCCCTGCACAGTACATTCTGGATTGCTGTGTGGCTGCACCACACCCCCATCCCATTCCCAGCAGGGTCTCCCAAGCATTTATCTTTTAGCCTCTCTCATTTCACGTCTACATACTGCTCCTTGGCGACATCATTTGAAAACTCATCAGTTTCCATATGTTTGCTGATGACACCCAGCTCCACATCATCACCACTCCTTCCACTCTCTCTGATTTTTCATATTGCCTGTCCCACATTTAGTCTTGGATGAGCAGAAATTCCCTCCAAATAAACATTAGGAAGATGGGAACCATTGTTTTCAGTCCCTGCCACCAACTCCTTCTCTCCCTTGGTCACTTTTGGAGGCTGAGTCAGACAGTTCACAGCCTTAACCCTGAGATGAGCTTCTGCCCACATGTCTCCTTCATCAAGACTGCCTCCACACCATAGCCTCACCTGACTTTGTCCCTGCCTCAGCTCATCTTTTGCTGCAACTCTTATCCATGCCTTTGTCACCTCTACATTTGATTATTCCAATGTCCTCCTGGCTGGTTTCCCATCCTCCACCTTCCATAAACATGAACTTTTCCAAAAAGCTGCTGCCCTTACTCTAATCTGCACCAAGACCTATTAATCCATTACTCCAGTGCCCACTAATCTACATTAGCTCCTGATCTGGTGGTGCCTCAATTTTAAAATGCTCACCCTTGTTGTCAAATCCCTTCATAGCCTTGCCCCTCCCTATCTCTGTAATCCCCTCTCACCCCATAAACCTCTGAGAGCTCTGCATCCTTCGAACTATGGCCTCTTGCACATCTCTAATTTGAATTGCTGCACCATTGGCAGTCGTCCTTCAGCTGCCTGGGGTCTAAGCCCTGGAATTCCCTCCCAAAGCATCACTGCCTCTCTAACCCTCTCCACTGTCTTTTAGGACACTCCTTTGATCAGATTCTTAGTCACCTGTCTTAGTGGCACAGTTTCAAATATTGTTTCATAGCACTCCTGTTAAGCACCTTGGGATGTTCCACTCTGTTAAAAGTACTATATAAACGTAGGTTGCTGTTTTTGATACATCTAAATACCAGTACAGAGGGAGTTTTGTGGTGCAGTGGGTAGCTCCCTGCGTCTGAGCCAGGAGCTCTGCATTCAAGTCCCACTCCAGAGCCGGGATTTTCCAGTCCCACGGCAAATTCCCACCTAAAGTTGACGGACCTTTGGCCAGTCTGCCACATTTTCCTTCCTGCTGTGGGCTGGACCGGAAAATCCCAGCCTAGGATTTGAAGATGCATTCATAACATGGCCAAATAGATTGAGTATCAACCTGCAAATACTTTCAACATACTCCAACGGCAGGCAGTAAGAGTGGGAGAGATTCCTGGTCAGCCATGTGATAGAAAGAATCTTAGAGCCTCTACCATCATTACCTATAGCTCCAGACTACAACATGCATGTGGAGGTACATGTTGCCACTCAGTGTTACAGTGATCTGTAACACACCACATAACCAGCAAAAGCATTACATATCACTTCTTCAATACACTGGTGCTTGTTATAAAATGTCTGGGTCACTTCCTGTGAGGCAGGATTTGCACAAGTTGCCAAGGTGTGGAGAAAATCCAATCCATTTCCAATCACAATAGTCCAATTTATCTTTCTACCATTTATCAACTTTCCAGAAATAAAAGTCAATGTTCTAATTAGTTGGGCCCAGATCTTCTGCTACTCACATCATCAAACACCAAACATACCACCCAAGACAGGCTTCTGGACCCTGCGCTGACGCACTGGCCTCCATGGGAATTGCCCAGGAAGTTTGAACTTCCAATGGGCAATTCTCCTGCTCTCCTCTCTGAAAAAACTCTGGCCGGGATTTTCCGGCACCGTTGTGGCGGGATCCGCTGCAGGAGATTCAGTGGCCCAGCCAAAAGTCCATTGGCTTTCAGCAGGATGGATGATCCTGGCAGTGGGTGGGACCGAAAAATCTCGCCCTCTGACTCTGAGTTAGAGTCCGAGACTTCAGACAGTTCCAACTTACTTATCTGAATAGTTACCCAGGAAATGTTCTAACTCCTGGGGGTAACTATACAACTGACCCCACTAAATCAACTCCATGACTCACTGACCAGCCCCCTGACTCCTCCCTGACCCACCTACCCACTCACCTACCTAACCCACCTGACACCCTAACCTCCTACCACCCTACTCAGCTACTACATATCCAGCTGCCACCTACCCAGCTGCCCCCTTATCCACTCACTCACACACTCATTCACGAATGCACTGAGAAGCTTGGGGGCCTTTAAACACTTTCAATAGAATATGGCAGCTAATGCCATAAAAAGGGACATGGCTTCTGATCTGATTCTTTTTGCTGCTGTGTGTGTGGATTCCTGTGCTGAGGGAGTTCTTCTACATTATGGATATTTGGAACCTTTTCAACATGTGCAAGTAAGTGGGTAGTTTTCTGCCTGATCAGTGTTGGACACAGGGGTTCCTCTGATTGGAAGTTTTGGGCCATAACCAGTGAAAGCATTACGTATCACTTTTTCAATACACTGGCGCTTGTTACAAAATGTCTGGGTCATTTCCTGAGGCAGGATTTGCACAAGTTGCCGTGGTGCGGAGAAAATCAGATCCATTTCCAATCACAATGGCCCAGTTTATCTTTCTAACATTTAATTAACTTTCCAGAGATAAAAACCAAGGCTTTAATTAGTTGATATTTGCAACTGTATCAAGCCCTGCGTCAATTCCAAAGAGCATTGTGTTGCCACTGCTGGGAAGCAGCAGGCTACATCATGAGACCTTCTGGAATATAGCCCAGTTAGAGTTGGCAATCCTAACCTTGGGGTGTTTCTCTGCTTTAAAGGTGGAATATAAATGCAAGTTGTTATTGTTCTCCCTCAGAAGCTTTCACATGATAATTCAAGGCCAGTTCAGAAAAGTATCTTCATCGTGTTCCCAATGCACAGCACATGACATCATGAGGCTGGGGCTGGAACCTTGGGCAACAACACCTAATGAAGAACAGCCGCCCATGATCCCCTGCCACATGAAGCACTGCCATTCCTTTTCTATTTCAATTATTTGAAACATTTAGTCCCCTTTCAACAATTTATTCTTGGAGAACAAAGAACAGCAAGGCCAGCAATGATCAGTCATCTGTTTCAAGAGCAGGACTAAGCAGGAATAAAACTTAGTATGTGATCTTTCCCTAAAGTTTCTGTCAAAAATAATCTTTTTTTTATATTGAAAGGCTGCTTAGGCATTTCAGTTAAATTGCGGGAAGGACAGGATGATCATCTTAACTTAGGAAAAATAGAAAAGATCGGGGCTCTTTTCTTTAGAACCAAGATTGCGAGGTGACCTGATAAAAACCTTGAAAGTTATGATGGAGTTTGACAGGGTAGATGTAGTCAAGATATTTTCACATGTGGGGACTTCAAAACTAGGGCCCATAAACATAAGATAGCCATTAATACATACAAAAAGAATTCATGAGAACGATCTTTACTCAAAGCATGGTGAGAATGTGGAACTCACTTCCATGTGGAGTTGAGGTGATTAGCATTGATGTATTTAAGGGAAAGATCGATTCTTGGGGGAGAAAGGAATAGAATATGTTGATAGGGTGAGAAAGGTGGGAGGAGGCTCCTATGCAGCGTAAACAATGTCATAGATCCACTGTGCTAAATGCACTGCTTCCATGCTGTACATACTGTGTCCTGGAATTTTTACTAGATTGTGCTGGTAAATATTTAATTTACTCAGAAATTGGCCACAATACACCAATGAAACTAATAAATAGCTTTGTGTTTTTTTAACATTGGGGGTGGACTAGACACTCTTATTGTAAAGGCTTATTTTTTGTGATGAACTTAATTTCATTTGTATTAATGAAACTGCAGCAGATTACTGCTCTTAAATACATCAAGGAATAACTTTTAATGCAAAGGACAAAAAATATTAAAGTACATTCTAAAAAGCTGTCCAATAATGCTGGTACAAGGAAGATTTAAGGTTTGTAATTGTGTAAATTAGTTTGAGTGGAAAATCAAACCATAACTTCAATTCAGAAAGATGTGCACCCAGTTTGTTGACTGCACCCAAAGCAGAAACTCTATCCCCCTCAGGTAGATGCAAAACATCCCATAGCACTATTTGATGAAGATTAGGGGCATTCTCTCTGTCAATATTTATCCCTCAACCAACACCACCGGAAGACTAAAATAAAAGCAAAGAACTGCGGATGCTGGAAATCCAAAACAAAAACAAAAACAAAAATGCCTGGAAAAACTCAGCAGGTCTGGCAGCATCGGTGGAGAGGAGCACAGTTGACGTTTCGAGTCCACATGACCCTTCAACAGAGCTAATTAAAAATAGAGGAGGGGTGAAATATAAGCTGGTTTAAGGCGGAGGGGTGGGTGGGGGGGGGGGGGGGGGGGTCGTTGGGACAAGAAGCTAGGTAGAGGGCCAGTGATAGGTGGAGATAACCAAAAGATGTCACAGACAAAAGAACAAAGAGGTGTTGAAGGTGGTGATATTATCTAAGGAATGTGCTAATTAAGGGTAGAAAGCAAGACAAGCAAGGTACAGATAGCTCTAGTGGGGGTGGGGTGGGGTGAAGGAATCGAAAGAGGCTAAAAGGTAGAGATAAAACAATGGGTGGAAATACATTTAAAAATTTCCATTTTGTTTTTTCCAATAATTTATATAGATTTTTCTTTTCCCACCTATTTCCATTATTTTTAATTCTAAGCCTTAGCAACTTTATGTTTAAAAGACCACTAGAACATTTGGTATGATTTTAGCATTGTTGTCAAAAGTAATTTGTGCATTAGATATGGTCTGAAAGGCATTGTGACATTTCAGTTCTGAACCTTAAATTAACTGAGAATTGAATTTACTTTCATTGGGAAAAATGTACGACAGGGAGCATTAGAAGTATATTTCTGATGAAAGCTATTTGACTTCAGTTGGAAGCAATTGGAAAAGATGAGCAAGCAGAAGTAGGACTGAAGTCTAATGAGGCCTTTTTTTCACTGCAGAGAAGCAGTTTTAATGCAATTTCATCAAAATCTATTCAACCAGGTTGACTAACTTCTTTGAAAGTGAATGGTCAGGTGTTTAGTTATGAACGGAAATGGAGACTGGAGAAATGGACATTTGGTTTAAGTAGCAAACACTCTCCTTTTAGATCAATGTCCAAATGGTGTAAACTATTATGGAAAAGGTGAATCAAGTGACAATACAAACAAATGAATGAAACTGCAGAGCATGAGCATTTGTTTCACATAAAGGACTCATAGACGTTACCATTGCCGACCTTAAATGTGGTCAGCTTCACCATATTGGACACACAAATGGGGGCAATATTTTAATTACAAGGAATAGCATATGGTAGCTTGACCTGAGGATTTTCTGATCATGTGCTGCATTAATAGATGCAATAGGGCCGATGTGGGTGGTGACATAGGAAGAACAGTGGAATTGAGAGGCACTGTACCTACCACGGACCTAATGCCAAGATACATTTATGTAAGGCATATAAGTGCTTTATGTGATCTGGCTGAACAAAAAGTTGCACTGCTTGGCAATGGAAGATTGGAAGCTGAGGCCAATGTGGGCAACAACACTCATCTGAAAAGGTTAAGATTAACACTGCATTGCACATCGTTGGCACTTCAGAAAAATGGACTGGGGGCATGAGAACAGGAAAGCCACAGTTGATGTTTCCCTGTCCCATTTTCCTTCTTTTTCTGTTCCTATACCAGGTGGTATAGCAGAAGAAAAACTAGCCATGGGTATCCATGCTATTTACATAAGACAAGCATATTTGGAGTGCTAGATGACATGCACAGTAGTAAACAGCAGGCAGATCAGGCTGTACAACAGAAGTTCCCTGTGCACTGCTGGTACTCACACATCTATAATCAGATCTTGCTTTAAAAGAAAAGCAAAGCAATCTCATTATTGTTTTGGGGTTTTGCTCTACACATATTGGCTTTTGCATTTGCCCATGTTCTAAAGATGACTGCATTTCAAAAGTCCTTCATTGGCTGTGAAACACCTTGTGATGCCCTGTGGATATGGAAGTTTCTTTAAAGAAAGCAACAAAAAAATGTGTCCAATTCAAAGAAACGACCAAAAACCTGTCAGCTGAATTGACTAGAAACTATTTCCACTTCCATCAATTGGCCCTAACAAGTTGGGTGGTCAGCCGGGGGGGGGGGGTTGTTAGTTGAGAAGGTAGTCGGGGTTGGGGGTTGTAGTCAAGGGGCTGGTGAGGGAATTGTGTGACTGGGGGAGTAGTCGGAGGGGGTTGGGGGTGTTAGTTGAGGGGTCGGGGGCTAGTGGGGTAGTTGGAGGGGGTGAAGGGATAGTTGGGGTGTGGGGGCAGTCCAGTGGGGAGTCAGGGGGTCAAGAGTATCGTCACCCAGGAATTAGAACAGGTTTTAATCTTTCTAACTTTTCCTGGGTAACTATTCTGGTGAGTCAGAACCATCCGAAGGCTTTGACTTTAAGTCAGAGTTTTGGAGGGTTTCAGATGCAGGGTAATTGCCCAAGGAAGTTGAAACTTCCCGGGCAATGCCTTGCAGTCCCTGCGTGGAGGCTTCCGACAGGTCCCCAGCATGTCTTCCGGGGTACCTATTGGGTACAACCATCCAGAGACTGAAAGAGCTGGGCCAATAATGTCTAATGTACCTTGTGTGCCTGTGGGCTAACCTACCATATTATACCAATGTGGTCACATAATGAATATCTCTGATTAACTCAGAAGCATTCATTGGCAGCTTTATGTCATATCCCTTGGGAAGCAACAGAGAGCTAATTCTATCTTTTCTATCCAAAAATTGCCAGGAGTGACCGACCTGAACCAGTTTCTTAAAGCCAAGCAGGAAACCTGTTGGGCCATCAGTGCTATTTTGGTAATGCTAGTAGTTTTATTTATTGTGGTATCCTTGCAACACGTTCCATGACACCTCTGCTCCGCTCAATACAGATTAACCTGAAGTAATGCTTATTAAAACTACTCCTTCAGTCTTTCTTCCTTTTCTTATCTAATATACTTCATATATATGATAGATATCTTTCCACTGCGAAAAATTAAGATTGCATTAACTTGCTGTTTATTTTTGTTATATTTCCAGTATACCTTTGGGTCACATAGCAGGGATCCTAAAAATACAAATTTCTTGCAGTTGATTGCCTCAAGTCTCAAGTTCCTAAAAGAGCTCCATAATATGAGCGATATTCTGTCAATCACAAAAAAGCTTAAAATTGAAGCAATTAAGCTGCACAAGAAACTTCTAAATCTCTTTAGCCAGAACTTTTCATGTTAATAACAAGATTTATAATAGAATAAAGACATGAAAAAAAATCCTGAAAAAATAACTTTCATAACATTTTAATTCAGAAATCTCATCCAATTTTCAAATTGATAATTCCTCCTGACTTGAAGTGAATTAACATATTAACTGTGTCAGCAGTTCCCAACATTTAAGTCTGAGTGTACGCATACCAGCATGCATTAGCATGATTCTCAGTGCAAAATATTGAAGTGTGTCTTCCTTATAACTGCAGTTATTGTTCTGTTTTCCCATTTTAATGTAAGTTGTAGCATGAACTTCAGAAATTTTGAGGTACGAGGTTATAGTTCAAGATTTTCTTTGACTTCTCATTCCATCAATGGAACAGTGATGATTTAGGGTTGTAGAGGATAATACATGGAGCTTCACTCTATGCACAATGCTGTCACCCTGACCTCAAGTTAATTCTGAGTAAATGTTCTGAACAAATTCAGTGGGGTTACTAACACTATTTTACTCTCTCAAGTTGCCTCCTCATATTTCAATTCACCATCCTCCTCCTATTCTTGATCTTTATGAGAAGCTGCTTTTATTTTTCATGTTGAATACAATCTTTCCTCGAATACAATCTTTCCTCGAATACAATCTTTCCTCTAATCCACACTGAGAAGCATTCTTCTGTCTCCAACAGTCGACAGCTTATTTCTTTTGATTCGTTTTCACTGACCTTACCGGTGATGCCATCTCCTTTAAATTAGTGTTACTTTTACATGGAAGTTTGCCTCAGTTTTCTTCTATCTTCTCTCCAGTTGAGCTGACTACTCTTGATCAATATGTTTTACAATCAACCAAATCTTTGTTACGCCTTATTAAGGATTGTTGTCATGTTTCCATTACCACTAGAAGCTCCTCTTGCCCTCAAGATTTTTTTAACCAGGTGAAGTGTCTAATGTATCTGATCTAATGTATGGCTAATAGAAAAGAAAATTATATCCAAGCATTGATGGACATTGCTGCATGGAGAGCTGTCCCACAGACTTGTCAAGCAACAGCCTGACATAGTCATTTTCACAGAATCATACCTTCCAGACAATGTCCAAGACACCACCATCACCATCCCTGTGTATGTCCTGCCTCACCAGCAGGCCAGATGCTGCAGAATGGCTGCAAAGTGGTATACAGTCAGGGGGAGTTGCCCTGGGAGTCTTCAGCATTGACTGGATCCCATGAAGTCTCATGGCATCAAATAAGCCAAGAAAACCTCCTACCATCCTCCCTCAGTTGATGAATCCGTACATGTTGAACACCATTTGGAAGAAGCATTGAGGTTAGCAAGGACACAGAATGCACTCTGGGCAGCGGACTTCAGTGTCCATCACCAAGAGTGGCTTGGTAGTACCACTACTAACCGAGTTGCATGTCTGCCAGGCTGGGTGGTGAAGGAACCATCAGAGAGGGAAAAACCTATTTGACCTCACCCTCACCAATCTATCAGTCATAGATGCATCCATCTATGGCAGTATTGGTAGAAGTGACCACTGCACAGTCCTTGTTGAGACAAAGTCTTGTCTTCACACTGAGGATACCCTCCATCGTGTTGTGTGACACTACCACCTGCTAAATGGGATAGACTCAGAACAGATATAGCATGTCAAAACTGGGCATCCTTGAGGTGCTGTGGACCATCAGCAACAGCAGGATTGTATTCAACCACAATCTGTAACCACATGGCACAACATATCCCTCACTCTGGCATTACAATCAAGCCAGGAGATAAATCCTGGAACAATGAGGGTTGCAGGAGGACATGCCAGGAACAGCACCAGGCATACCAAAAATGATGAACCTGATGAAGCTACAACACAGGGCTACACACATATCATACAACATAAGCTTGTGATAGAAAGGGCTAAGCAATTCACAACCAATGGATCAGGTCAAGGCTCTGCAGTCCTACCACATCCAGTCCTGAATGGTGTGGACAATTAAACAACTTATTGGAGGAGGATGCTCCACAAATATCCCCATCCTCAATGATGGGGGAGCCCAGCATATCAGTACAAAAGACAAGACTGTGCTACCATCTTCAGCCAGAAGCTGAATGGAAGATTCAGCTCAGTCTCCTCCTGAGTCCTCCAGCATCACAGATGCCAACCTTCAGCCAATTCATCACACTCCATGTGAAATGAAGAAATGCTGAAGGCACTGGATACTGCAAAGCCTATGGACCCTGACATTCTGGCTGTAGTACTAAAGATACACAGACACACTCTGTGGATCGCCACCTTGATGTGGTGGATAGGCTTCTGCATCCTGACGATCCTTTGAGCAATGCCATCGGGAGCTCTTTGCTCCTGGTAGGGCCACCCATTGTGGAAAGGTTGGGGGAGGTGTCAAAGTATGGTCCAAAAAGTTCTCAATGGCAAAACAGACTGTATGTCTCACTGGTTGTGAAGGCAGATGAATGTTGCAGTGACAAGGTGGTCTCGCTCAATGTGGTTCAACGTGTTACTGAAATCTGACTACCCACCCATCAAGATAATGTGACAATGATGATGTCTCAAGGTTCCCATATTAAACAAAGTCATGTGTAGGCTTTTATCAGGTTCCATATGCCAAATCCTGCGGCAGTGGAAAATTGGTGACGGGGTCAGGACTATGAACCTGGGAGTCCCGAGTCATGAACCCGCACACAGGTGACAGCTGCATGATGGTCACTGGACCCCTGTGTAGAGACAGAGGTGTCTTTGGGCAGCAGCATCTGGGATTGAGCAGTTCTCCACAGTGTAACCTCTGCTCACCCGAAAAGGGGACGGGGCTAGAAAAGGTATCCCACTTTCCGCTGGCTGGGGAAACACACCCAGTGACATCACCATCTTTGTGGACAAAGAAAGAAAACTTTAAATTTTGCAACTTGGAATGTTAGAACACTCATGGATAATCTTAAGAGTGACCGTCCGGAAAGAAGAACAGAACTTCTATCACATGAGCTATCAAGATTCTAAATTGACATCGCCGTGCTCAGTGACCCACCTTCCTGGGGAGGGACAGCCGAAGGAACAAGCGGGGGATACAACTTCTACTGGAAAGGAAGGGCTGGAAAGGAAAGAACTCTCCAATTGTGTAAATGAAAGACTCAGAACAATTCACCTGCAGCTCAGCTTTAAGCCATCATCAGTGCTTGTGCCCCGATCCTTGACTCCAATGAAAATATTAAGAAAAAGTTCTATTCTGAACTTGAAGTCCTCACTGCCATCCTACAAAAATAAAAGATTATCCTTCTCGGGGGCTTTAATGCCAGGGTAAACAACCAATCTGGAAAGTCTTCACACATCCAACTCAATTCCAGAACAGTGGGAGCAGATAAAATCAGCTGTACTGGACTCCTGTGCATTGGGTTCACGCATCATCATCACCAGGACTGGTTCAATGAAAACGATACTGAAATATGTGCTCTCCTAGAACAAAGACGCACAGCTTTCATTGCCTTGATAGAACAACCCAAGGTCGCAAGAAGGTAGCATTCCAACAACGAAAGGCTGAAGGCCAACGGCAAACCTGGATGATAAAGGATCTGTGGTAGGATGAGGAAGCTGAGAAATCCAACAATATTCCGACCATCATGATATGTGAAACTTTTTTGAAGGCCACCAAGGCCATCTAAAGACCAAATGGAAAAAATCTAATTCACTCACAGGAGGGTGTTTCTCTTCTTAAGGGTGACAATGCCATCTATAAAACACTGAAAAGAACAGTTTCAACAACTCCTCAATCATGGATACACACTGACAGCTGATACACTCCAGGCAATCACCCAGTATCCTGTGAACCACTATCAATGGAAGAGATCCAACAGGTAACCAAATGGATGAAAACAAAGCTGCGGCCCAATGGTTTCTGACTAATATCTTCACATCTGGTGGATGACTGCTCACATCAAGTCCCATTCACACATACATTCATCCTATGGATTTGGGACTTCAGGAATGCTACAACTATAATTACCTTCAAGGAGGGAGATAAATCATGCTGTGGAAATAGTTGAGGTATTTCCCTAGCAGGGAAAATCCTGACACACATTTTGCTGAATTGTCTACTTCCTGTGGCTAAGGAAATCCACCCAGAGGCAGAGTGTGGCTTTAGACCTTCCAGGGGAACTTCTGACATGGGGAGCAATTTTATAGTCCCATTGTGGTGGGAGCAGGGCCATAAAATGCAGTGGGCTATTCAAAAGTCCATTGACTTTGGCGGGACTGGAAAACCCCGCTGGCGGGAGGGGCCGTAAAATTCCGCCCATGGTCTTTGTTGCTAGGCAAGCCTAAGAAAAATGTCAAAAACAACTCCAGGAACTCTTTATTGCATTCATTGACCTGACCAAAGTATTTGACTCAGTAAATCGCGATCTATGTGGATTGGGCTCCAAAGACATCCCAGAAACTTCATCACAACACTGCAATTGCTTCATGATGATATGACTGCAACTGTCTTGAATGGGAGATCTGAAAAGACATCTTCAAAATGTGGACTTGGATCAAGTAAGGCTGCGTGATAGCCCCCATACTATTTACAATCTACCTGATAGTGTCATTTACCTCATCAAGCATCAACTCTCATGTACAGTACTGGCATATCCTATTATGAACTTCAAACTAGTTTTATATTTTAAAACTGGACACAAAAGTCTAAAAAGCTGGCTGCCAAGGGTCACCTGACTTATTTTGCGATTGAAACCATGCCCCTGTCTCAAGAGGGAAAAAAAGGAACATTCAAGGCTGACGTGAATCAATGCCCTTTCTTTAAACCAATCGAAAAGGACACTATCAAGTTGAATGGGTCATTCAAAAGAAAAGGCACTGACTGTCTCAAACACTCAAGGTGTTAAACCACAACACAGGATATTGGGATCAACATGAACACCACCCTTATTTTGAAAAGGACTTGGACTTGTACAGAGCCACATAATAAGACAGCCATGTTTTCTGTTTGCTTTTAGAAAACAGCTAGAGACTGTTTGCAGGTAGTTCCATCAAAGCCATCAAACTAGCTGCAAACTATTCAAGCAGCCAAGATAATTAACAGCAATACCTTGTAAGTAGGCGATCCCAACAGAGAGAAGGACTCCCCTAACCTGTTCCAACTTCAAGTTCACCTGAGAACCAACCTAGAAATTTGAGTACAAGAAGCTCCATAGCCTGCTGAAATCCTTTGCTTTATAAGACCCACATGTCAACTTTAAAGCATCAAAACCATCCAAGAAACTACAGGCCTGCCATGTGGGAGCCAGACATTATAACCCAGAGACTGAGATAACCATAAACTGTAACAGTACATTACCTTCACATGCATCCAATGTTTCTGTGTGTGAAACTGTGTGAGATGTTGTGTTTAATTCAGAGTAACTGTGTGAGAATGAAAAATATTTATTTTAAAACTCTCAAAAGCTTGCTGCAGAATTTTTTCATTGGAACACACACTCCGAGGATAATGAAAGACACACCTCTTACATCCAAAACATACTGATCATGGCCAGTAAAGGGAACATGTACATTCTGCCTGTGACAGGTGTTAATATTAGTTACCGCCTAAATGGAAAACTCTTTAACCTCAGTTGCCTCCATGCCACAACAAAACTGACCATTGCAGACATACACGATCTTAGTTTGCAGATGACTATAGAATCGTTTCCACTCTGCATCAGATTTGCAAGCCACTCTTGATCTCTTCAATTCTGCACACAAGGAAATTGGCCTGTTCTTGAATGTTGCCAAAACAAAACCCATATATCAAACCAGACTTGGTCACCTAAATATTCCACCTCCTTCTTTATGTTAAAAGAGAGACTTTGGAATGCATTGAGCATTTTCCATACCTTGGTAGCAACCTCTCTCAAAAGGCCAAGGAGAATGTCCCAAAGCACTTTACAACCAATTAAGTGCGTTTGAAACATAAGGCGGAATTTTCTCAGGTAAGGTGAGATGGGCTTTGAAGCATGCAGAGAGTTAAATCTCCTAAATGCGACATCAAGTCAGGGTTTGATTGTCATCCTGCCCTCTTCCAGTTTTGCTCAGGGTGGTTTTCAAGGCTAATGGGGAACCCCCATTAACTGGTAAACCAATTAAGAAGCCAATGATGTCCTTCTTTAACCCTGCATTCTGGCTTTCTCAATCAGTGTATGAGTTCCACGCTTTTCCAATACCTTGCCAAATTGGAGGCGCTGAGTGCACAGTGGGAAATTATTGTTAGCTGAAACTGGCCTGTTAGAAACACTTTAAAGGCTGAAGTTGGCAAGCCTGTGATCAGATCCAGTGAAAGGCTAGTGCTGACAGGAGTGGTTCTTTCAGCCTGAATTCTTTGGGAACAGCAACTTTGTCCACGAACATTCAAGTGTCTTGGAAAGCACTGAACTAAAGAACTGTTGACAGCTGAGTATTGCAGACTAGCATATTCCAAGGTCCAGGGCTGAGCACTAAATCTTGGGGAAGCTGCCACACAGACTCAGTGGGGAAAGACCACCGTCAAAGACCCACCTGCCATTGTGCACTAAGGGGTTGGGACCCATGTAAAACCCCTCAGGCTGAACATTTGGCATGACATGGAAATCTACATTGTAACTATAACCTGAAATGGCAAGTGTGGTAAGGCACCTCATGCACTTTATTCAAAGAAACTTCCTTTACAAATTTTATGGATAAAGTACATTTTTAGAAAGAAAATATACTGAACTGAATCTCAACTTCTTGCCCTTGAGACTGTCCTGCAACATGGGGGCCACCTATGCTGCAGTACATTGGACCTCTAAGGAGGAGCAGCGGTTTGATTCAGTCCAGCAGCCACAACAACAGCAGCAATAGCACTTCTCCACAGTCACATGAAACTCCATGGGATAAAGTCGATGGACGCGGGGCTGCACCTTGAATGAGGTTTACACCAAGGGTGGAATCGTCCCCGTTGCCATCAGGCATCATGGCGGGCTTGAGTGGACAATATGGTAGGAAGGCCAAAAATCGATTTCACGCTGCCTTGAAACCAGTTTGCGAGCGTCCATTCCGCCCATCAATGGTGGGCCACCTTTCCCACCATCGCACATTGGGAACATCATTTTAACACACCTGCATATCATTATAAGCTCTGCTTGCCAAAATCATTCCTCCACGTCAAATTTACCGTCTATGTTGATGGGAAAACACGCAGGTGCAGAACATGTCTTGACGAGTGTGATGTATGGAAGTCAGGACTTATCGTCAGGGCCTTGCTCACATCGTGGACATTCGAAGAACAGGAGATGCTGGAGCCTAAAGCTACTGGACCTTGGATGAACTTGTGCATTGCATGCTGGGTGGATTCTCAGGGATATGGCTCCACCATAAAGCAGCTCACGGAAGGTGGAAGGTCACCATTGAGAGTCTGCTTCAGGACATCAGTGTCTTGGCCATGGTCTGCTAAGGATGATCATCGAGGGGGTGGAGTGGAAGGTCCAGCAGTGAGTGGGAGAGAAAGGTGTAACAGGGGTTGGGAGAGGAAATCTAGGTTTGAATGGGAGAGGAAGGTGTACCGGGAAAGGGTAGTGAGTTTGGGAGGGGGGCTAACGATGATATCGGCGGTGGGGGGGGGTTGATGGAGGGATGGGGTGGGGGGGTGGTGAGGCTGGGAGGAGGGGAATGATGGTAATTTGCAGGGGGGGTAATGGGGGGGACGGAGTACGGGGGCAGGGGAGATAGGTGTAACAGGGGAAGTAGGTGTAAGGGAAGGAGTTCAGAGGGGGGCAGGAGTCCAAGGGGAAGGAGGAGTCTGAGGGAGGAAGGAATTTGGAGGCGGGAAGGAGTTTGGAGGGGAGAAGGAGTCCAGGGGGAGGAAGGAGTAAGGGTGGAGGGTGGAGTAAGGGGAGAGAAAGGAGTTAGGGGGAAGGATGTCCAGATGAATGTGCAAGGGAGTTGATGAGCTTTCAGCTTCATTTACAGGCTTCGCAAATCCTCCCCCTGCTTCGCCCTATCCCGGTACACCTTCCTCTCTCATTCAAACCTAGACCTTCCTCTCCCACCCCCGGTACACCTTCCTCTCTCATTCAAACCTAGACCTTCCTCTCCCACCCCCAGTACACCTTCCTCTCTCATTCAAACCTAGACCTTCCTCTCCCGCCCCCGGTACACATTTCTCTCCCACTCACTGCTGGACCTTTCTCTCCACTCCCTCGACGATCATCCTTAGCAGACCATGGCCAAGACATGGATGTCCTGAAGCAGACTCTCAATGGTGAACTCCTGCGGAGTTGATGACTGCCTCCTGGAGAGTGAAATGAGGTGTGATAGGAGGGAATGGTGAGAATGAGAGACGGCAGAGTGAGCCAATAGGGTGGGAAGATGAAGCTGCGACGGTAGCAGTAGAAGGGATGGTGAGGGTGGTTGGTGAGGACTCAGAGGCAGACATGGACCCTGGGGGTGGGAAAGAGGTGGTTGGGGAGGTCAATGTGGATGGGGGTGAGTTTCTTGGGAAGATAGGGAACCTGCATGTTCACTTAGACATCCAGGAAAGAAAAGGGTTCTGGCTGGTAGGTGACGGTGGGGAGGTGTAAAGTGACGCTGGGGTGGCAGGGCCAGGTGGGGCGGGTGGTATTGGAGATCAACAGTGATGGGGGAAAGGACATGGTTGACTGGGGGAGAGGAAAGGGGAGGGGAGCTGAAGACATACTCCACTACAACCATCCTGCAAAATCAAAAGTGAGTGGAGCCTCGTGTTGAGCCAGAACAGGCGCTGCACTAGAGTGCGATCATTGGGTGGGCAGAGGTGCAGGTCAGTTCAGATGGACCACTGAAAGCGAACTCCACTAGGCAGCATTGAAAATGCTCGGGGCATTGAGATGAGTGTGAGGGAAGAAGGATCCATGTGTGTAGGAGAATGTTCACACGAGGTTCTGAAAGGCCCTGCCACACACACACTTCTCCCTCTAGAATCATTTGTGGGTTGGCTGCGTGCAGTTGAACTGCTAGCCGGGGGAGGAGGGGGGTCAAAGCAAGGGGAGGATTTGTGAAGCCTGTAAATGAAACTGAAAGACACCATTATACATTATTCAGTGAAACTGAATATATTTTCCAATTATAAAGTGACAAAATGTGTTTACCCATGCAACCACTTGTGATCAGGAATTCTTAACTTTTCTAGGCCTATCACTTCTTCTAGGTGCTGCCCTGACATCCGCAGCAGGGGTGGAGATAGCCTGTGCATGGTTGGCTCTATTGCCTCTGATGACTTTGGTGTAGTTCATCTGGGGATCCTGGCTTCCTTTGGCTGCCCTCCTGTGGGCCAGTTGCTCCCTCTGCCGGGACAGAGGACAAGGTTGAGGCTAAGAGACCTCAGAGGGAGAGGACAAACTCTATGATTCCAGAGTGGATTATCCAGGGATGTCCAGCTGCTGCTCCTTCTCGCTTTGGGTGCCCGAGGGCTCGGCCTGACTCCTTGAGGGGAAGGATATCTGGATGGACGTTGAGGTTCCCTGTTTCCCTCTCACATTGCCACTGCTGGAACTCGCCCATGGCTACCATGATGGAATGCAGGTCTGCACACATCTCCACATTCTGCTGGACCAGGGTCTCTATGGCGTCCGCCATCCTTCCCATGGAGACCTCCATATGCGCACATGTGAGCATCATTCTTCAGACAGCAGGCAGATGCACTCCTCTGACTCGCGTGCCACTCTGTTGAGGGCTTCCAACATCACTATGTGAAGTTCCCCCACCTTCTGCTGACTCTGCGTGATGCGTTAGAAGGCTGAATCCAGAGACTCGTCATCTGACTCAGACCTTACAGATTTCTTTTCCCAGCAGTCGTCCGAGTGCTGGACAGCTCGGCCGAACCTGCCTCCTCCTGCTGTGGACACGTATCCATGTGGTGACCACCAGATTGTGAACCCGAGCCTGCTCTAGATCAAGGTCCTACCGAGGCGTGTGTCCCTGCGTTGGTGGAGGGTGTGGGTAAGCACTGTGACGGGTCTTCCAGGCTGCTTATTTCCAGCTCTTCAATGGAGGAGGTGTCCCCTTGGCTGGAGGTGAGGACCTGGATGGAGCTGAGGGACTGGCTGACTGAGAATGTTGGTTACTTGGCAGAGCTCCCTGTGAACCAAAGTAGAGATAATGAATGCATGGCAGCAGAGTCAAAAGCAGGAGAGAGAGCACTCACAGTGGTGTTGAGAGAGGGATGATGTGGTGCAAGATCCTCACAAGGGTGTTCGCTGCGGACCTAATTGTCGCCGCAGGCATGGTCCATGTCCTCACCAGTCAGTGCGCTGACACATTTCTCAAAGTGAGTGAGGGGTCTAATGTGGGCCACTCCACCCCCCACTGGGTCCCCTCTCTGCTGTTGTGAGCCAGCTTCTCCTGTATGAAAACACTTGGAGGGTGAGAGCAGGACACATGGCACTGCATGGAATGTTTGTGTGGTGGGTGGAGACATGGATGGGATGGGGACACGATCGCCAGAGGATATGAGCCCGATGAAGATATAAGGGTGTGTGAGAGTGTTACTGGTGTTGTTCCTTGAGGCGTGAGATCCCTGTGGATGTTCGATTGGCTTCTGAGTATGTGAGTTTAGAGTGATGAGCTGGTTGACTTACCCTGGCGGCACGGATGAGATTGTTCATTCTCTTTCTGCATTGGATGGCCATTCTCTTACGGGCAGCACTGCCACTGACCACCACAGCCTCCCAAGCTGATTGGTGATGTTGCTGTCCTTCCTGGGGCCAAAGCGGGGATAAAGGACATTACGACAGGTCTCCACGGCATCCAAAAGGCGTTCCAGGGACACATCACTGAATTGGGAGGAGGGGGGTGCTGCAGTCTTCTTGCCTTTCAGGGCTGGAACCACGGAGGTGCACATGCAGCTGCACTTTAAATACGGAGTGAGGAAGCGGCGGGTGGATCAGAGACCTCCTGCCAGCGAAACGGTGTGTTTCCTGGGAATGCATGATTAATGAGGTGGGATTGGGACAATATGGTGCAAAAACCCACCATTGCGGCCAAAGGGTAAAACGTCCTTTTTCCCACCCACTAACGCACTTAGCACAAATCGGACAATTCCACCCCAAGTGTGAGCCTTCTTGACATGCTCAAGCAGCAGTGCCTCAGGAGACTCAGGCTTTTGTGGCAGGGAGCTTTTTTATTACTTCTGCATTGAAGGTGGGAAGAGGTAATGTTTTCACCGCTGTTTGTTAGTCTGCTTGTCTGTAAACAATATATCTCAAAAATTCATGGACATATTTCAAACTAGGTACACAGATAGGATATGGCCCAAGGAAGAACTGATTAATTTTGGTGTTCAGGCAGATCCAGATCCGAGAATTTTTTAAAGGATCTGTTAACATTGGGAGACAGTGTGAATGGACATTCTTTTTCAAATGTTGTGAGTTGTTTTACGGAGAATGTTGTTGATTCTTCTAGAATGTTGTGGATTGTCCTGGCTGCTGTGGTGGAATTTTTCGCAGCTGTCAAAATGTGAACAGAGTTTTCAGAGCAGATTGTTGCATGTGGTTTGCCCTGAAGTCTCCTCAGTGGGATAGAAGCTATTAATAAAAAGGTTTATTTTTTCAGCTTTGTAATTACAGAGCATCAACCAGGCAGCAAAAAGCTTCAAGGAAGAGCTGTGTAATTGCAATAATATTGAGTTAACACAGAGTGGCGGAGGAGTGTACTTTACTGAGTGCCCTCTTTGCTTGTTCTGTTATGGAATATGGCTGTAACTGGCAAGGCCAACATTTTTTGCCCATCCCTAATTACCTTGAACTGAGTGACTTTTAGGGATTTCAGAGGGCAGCTGCGAGTCAGCCACATTGCTGTGGGCCTGGAGTCACATGTAGGCCAGATTTCCTTCCCTGAAGGACATTTATGAACCATATGGGTTCACAACAATCAATGATAGTTTCATGGTCACCGCTATAGAGACTAGTTTTCAATAGCATAATTATTAATTAATTGCTTTTTATTAACTAATTGAATTTAAATTCCACCAGCTGCTGTGGTGGGATTTGAACCCAAGACCCTAGAGCATTGGCCTAGGCCTCTGGATTACCAGTCTAGTTCAGAGCTTCCAAGGTGACCACGGTCCTCAATTTCTTCATGGTTGGTTCCTTCCAGGGATCTGCAGGGGACATCTGCAACATTTCACAATCTGCTGCCCACAACTGTATCAACCAGGTGTCACTAACTAGCCCAGCCTGCCAATTATGTGAACTTTGATAATGATGAGGCAACTCAAACCCAGAGGGCTATCAGCTTTGCATCAGTGGCAGGATTTTCACAGGTCCAGATTGTAATAGGCTGTACCTCCGTGACAATCAAGGTGCCATCAGAGCAGCCAGGTGTCTTTATTAATTGGAAAAGCTTCCATTCCCTTAATGGGCAGCTGGTCTGTAACCACTGCAAGAACATGCATGTTTGTGCCAGGTATCCAGGGAGCTGCTATGACTCCTTCATCCTTCGGCAGCTGTTCTCTCAGCCAGCCAGGATCAGCAGTTGGCTTGCTCAAGCTGAGTTTCCAGTGCTTTGACAGGACTGCTCACTTCAATATGTCCCAGCAAGAGTTTGCAGGATTATTGTGGTCTGCTGTGTCCTTCATAAGGTGGCACTACAGAGAGCTATTGCAAGAGTAACGTGGAGAGTGCCTGGCATCCTTGAAGGAGGAGGCCCTGATGTGCCTTTTGTTCCTCACTGCACACTTGGCTGCCACCGAAGTCTGAAACTGATTCATCCAGGCCACTTAACTTGAAGAGTGTCTTTGCAACATTCTATTCTTCCCATCAAGACATTTGCAACCTCCCCCCACCCAAACACACCTTCCTACAGTCACCCAGCCAAACATTAAAGTCACATCCTTTTCTCCTCATCAAGACTGCTCATTTTATTCACCAGAAGGATAATGACCATGGTGAATGGGGGATGTAACAAATTAGATGTCATGAAAACTGCAGCCTACCTGGGGCTCCCTCATGCTTTCATTGAAATAAAAGGATTCGATTGAACAGTAACACAATTAGAAGTACCCAAGTGAATCTCTTTGTGCAACTAAGATGTTTTTCTCATACACCTTCTATTATTTCTATGTAGTGCTACCCCTGTGGCTTCAGCAGAGCTGGAGGCAGGTTGTTCATTACCCTGCTCTGACAGATGAGATACTCTTGCCGGAAGTCCTCTGGATTTTGGAGCCAGTGATAGCCCCATCAAAGACTGCCCTGTCTGCATTGTGCAGGGGCAGAGTCGACCATCAGGACAGCAGGAAGTGTGTGTTACCCTTCTGGGCGAAGAAGGGTCAGGACCAAGAGGTGGGGGTGCCATGTGAAGAGTCCCCACTGCCATTTTCAATCTCAGGGTCCCCTGCCCTTTCCTGCTAACCAATAAGAGGAGAACATTTAGCTGAATGTCAGTGTGATGGTCAACCACCAAGGCGAGGCTTTGATTGAGATTCTGCAAATTGGTAGCTGGAGTATGCAGGCCATTGATGAGAGCCAGGAAGCACTCGGTGTCCTGCTGTATCTGATTCTCCATGTGGCTGGCCACTGTTTCAGTGGAGGTGGACATCACTTCAAATGCCTGAGCTTTGACACTCATGCTAGAGATGGACTCCTCTGATGTCTCTGCAAGGGTGTGCACTGCCTCTGGAAATTTTGACAGAAGCACAGACATTTCCCATTGATATTCCAAAAGTTCCCTTCTCATGGATGACTCCTGAAGCTCAGCATCTGTGTCACTGTGCCCTCCGAAAGGGACCCTTCACTGCTGTCCCTGTCTCCAGCAGCTGCTCCTGTTCACATGTGATGTGCTCCTCACCATGTGCCACCCTATTTATCTAAGATGCTGCCCCTTTCAAGTATATTTGCCTTGTTGTGTGCATTGAGACAAATTATCTTTTAAGCCACATACTTTATGACTGCATCTTTAACCTTACCCACTAATTATTTCTAAAACTTTCTGAATATCCAGCGAATTGTATTCACTGCCCAGCAACCCAGTAATGTCTTCAAAACCAAACTCCAAAAGATTAATTGAGTCTGACCTTGCTTTCTGTGCTAACTCACCTTTAATATGTCATGCATTTTCAAGTGTTTACTCACAAAGACTTTGAAGATGAATTCAAAGTCTTTCCCTACTGCAGTTGCTGTACTTTGGCTGGCTCTTTCCAGTCTCTCTCTATCTTTTCTTGATTGATGGAATTCACTACCTCAGAGTGTGACTAATTTAGGAAAATATCAGTTATAGATCAGCTACTTTCTGAGCCCTTTCTCCTGAAATCAATGTGTCTGGACCACATAGTTTGTCTGTTTTAAGAACATCGAACCTTATTATAATCATATAGCTTTTGTCATTTGCTTATTCCTGTCAAAGGCTAGCTTTCTATAGGTTAGGAACTGCATTTACCCTCTGCCACCCACCCCACCGACAATAATCAGTAACAGCTGATGCAGCAACAAGTAGATCTCTGAGAGAGGAGACTTTAGATCCATAGCGTGTGTTAGTGGAAATTTAACAAATGATTTTTCTTCCCCTTTCTAGGGAAAATAAGAGTTTAAAATATGAAGAACAATTCTAGCACAGGATCAATGTTCAGATTAGATGGGGCTCAATTCTTGCTGTGTCTCTGGATTGACGTTCGCTTTAACACAAGAAAAATGTTGGCTGAATGTGGCTCCGGGTGGGGAGCTCACCTGACAGTAAATGAGTCTCACGTTGTGAAGTTAAAATCAGAATCGGGCGCTGAGAACTCATTTTTAAAGAGGGGCTGCTTTCTACGATATAAATCAACATATAGGGCGGAATTTAATGTCCCACCCTAGAGGTGAGTTTGGAGGTGGGGTGGGTGTTGCCGTTTGATTGGGTGGGAGGGTGCCAGGTGGCCTTCCCAGCTGGAGGTCAATTGAGACCTTTAACTAGCCACTAAAGGGCCTCAACCACTGTCGCTGGTACTCAACCAGCAGCAGACAAGGGACACGCCATCCGATGAGGCCACCCAGAAAACCTTGTCAGATTATCCTGCAGCCTACCTGGGGCTCCCTCATCCACAGGCACTCTGTGCCCGACCGAGGAACCTGGCATCCGGAAGGGGGATCCCGCTGAAAGCCAATCCCCACCCCGTCCTTGCTTCTGACCCTCCTCCCTGATTCCACTGTCACCGCTGCCCTCCACCCTGCTACCCCCATTCCCTTCTATCTGGGGATCCATTGGCGATCCTTAAGGTCAGGTCTATCTGTGTGTAATACTGGCAGTGGCCACCGCTCCTGGCCGGTACTGGAGAACTGCAGGGGTCTGATTGGCAGGCAACTCTTGGGGGCGGATTTCCACCCCATTGAGGGCTTGATCGTGTGGGAGGTCCGACACTGTCTGGGTGAGTCCCTGATTACCTCCTAATAGAATTGGGCCTCCCAGAAAGAAGGGGCACAGGGTTCCCACTGGTCTTCCAGCCAGAGGGCAGGGCCCCCATTACCAACATTAAATTCCACTCACAGTAATTGTGGAAAGCGATTTTGAATATTTTGGCAAGTTAATTCCCTTGACAGATGCATGTAGACATCATAATTATAAGATACATTGCAAAAGTATTAAAATTCAAAGATCTCACAGTGTGAAATGCTAAGTAAGTACCACAGACTCTTCTTGTAGATACTGATTCCCATTTATCAATACACCCTTTTCAAAAAAATACATCTGTGATATTCGTAAAGAAATGCGAAACACATGAATGACATTCCACAGTCCATTATTCCAACTCAGATGTTTAAATGGTTTAAAAGGGTACTTTTACACCTTATACTAAAGCAAAATACTGTGGAAGCTGGAAGACTGGAATAAAAACAGAAAATTCTGAAATACTCAGCAGGCTAGGCAGCATCTGTGGAGAAAGAAGTAGAGTTAACAGGGCAGGATTTTCCCACATTTGGACAGGATTGGACAGAATAGATGTGAAGAGAATGTTTCTGCTTCTGGGAGAATCCAAAACTAGTGGCCACAAATACAAGATAATGACTAATAAATCCAATAGGGAAATAAAGAGAAATTACTTCATTCAAGAGAGTGGTTAGAACGTGGAATTTACCATCACAAAACATGGTCGAGGAAAAATAACTCCGATGCGCTCAAGTGGAAAATAGATTAAAGAAAAGGGAATAGGAAAACATGTTGAAAGATTGAGATGAGGTAGATACAATTGGGAGAAATTTGTGTTAACTATAAATGCCAGCACTGACTAGTTAGGTTGGATGGCTTGATTTTATGCTGTATATTCTATGTAATTCTATGTAAACCAACCACATAAAGTTAAGTCTTATCACTTAAAGTCTAAGTACCCTCTTATTGAAGTGATAGGTGTTAATTATTGCCAATCAATCTCTTGAATGCTAGAAATGAATCAGTCTGGAGCTTCATTCTTTCATGGTGATTTTAAAAGTACAAAATGTTACATTTTAATCTTTTTAAGCCATTCCTTTGTCTCTTTTGTCTTATTTAGGATTACATAGGGTATAAAGCACAGAAACAGACATTCAGCCCAATCAGTTCATGCTGGCTTTTATGTTCCACTTAAGCCTCCTCCCATCTTTGCTCATCTAAATCTACCATTGTAAGCCTCTATTCCCTTCTCACACTTGCCTAGCTTCCCCTTAAATGCATATATACTATGCACTACAACTACTCCCTGTGATAGAGTTCCACATTCTCACCACTCTTTGGATAAAGATGTTTCTTCTGGATTCCCTATTGAATTTCTTGGTAATGATCTTATATTGATGGTCTCTAGCTATGCTCTTCCCCAAACATTCTCTCTACCCTATCAAAACTTTTCATAATTTTAAAGACCTCTATCTGTAATTCTTTAGCCTTCCTTTTTCAAATGAAAAGCACCGCAGCCTAATCTTTTCCTGATCTGTACACCCGCACATTTCTGGTATCATCCTTGTAAATCTTCTCTGCACCCTTTCCAGTGCCTCTATATCCTTTTCATAATATGGCAATCAGAACCGCACATAATACTCTTTAGGTGTGGTCTAACCAAGGTTTGATACAGGTTTAGCATAACTTTTCAATTCTAGAAGGAAAGCCTAATGCTTGATTTGCAGTTTTAATGTCCTTGCTAAACTGCTGTGCAACTTTTAGTGATTGATGTTTTTGTACTCTGAGATCTACTTGTTTCTCCACCCCATTTAGACTTGCCTCCTCCAGCCATAAGTGTCCTCCTCATTCTTCCCACCAAAGTGTATGACCTTATATTTATCTGTGTTGAACTTCGATTGCCAATTATTTCTCAATTCTGCTGGTTTATTAATGTCCACCTTTAATTTGTTGCAATCCTCCTCAGTTTGAATATCCTGCCTCACCCCACTCAATTTGGTGTCACTTACAAATTTAGAAATTGTGTTTTTGATTCCAAAGTCCAAATTGTTAAAGTAAATTGTGAACAGCAGTGGTCCCAGCACTGATCCTTGTGGAATACCACTTCCCAGCTTCTCCCACTCTGAATAACTATCCTTTACTCCCACTCTCTGCTTTCAGTCTTGTCGTCAGCTAGCAATCCATTCTGCCACGTTTCCTCTGTCTCTACCCTATCCTACCTTATTCATTCATCTATTATGGGGCACCTATTGAAAGCCTTTTGAAAATCCAGATAAATTACCTCGACTGCATTCCCATCAGCTGCTCCCTCTGTTACCACCTCAAAAAAACCAATAAGGTTGGTCAAGCAGGATTTTTCCTATCTTTTTCTTAAATCAATCGTTCTTTCCCCACCTCTTTCTGTACCTGATTTGATATTGAATTCACCCACTCTAATTTATACTTCCTTCTCAATCCTTGAGCTGTTAATTTCACAATACTGCAATCTGATTTATTAAAGAGATGCCTAGTTGCTTGCCCGATTCACGCAGGTCCCAGAAGCACTGCTTCCCTCGCTGTGACATGATCAGCATGCACTTTCAGTAACTTGACACACAAAAAAGTTACGAACCTAAATGTGCGAGGGCAAGTCCAACTAATGTTAAATGTCATTAGATGCCCTTCCACAGCAAATTATGGGCCAACCTTTTCTTGTGGTGCTGACTGAGGGAAAAAAATGACCGGAGAAACTGCCATGCTCTATTTTGAATAGTGCAATTTCTTTTGTATTATGCACTTTGATTACACAGCACGTTGAATCTAAGATTTGAATTCTGTTCTTAACATGGCTCTCCCTAAAGATTCTGTCAAATATTCAGTAAGTACATTTAAGTTTGAAATGTCACCATGGTTTAGTTGACAATACTCTCACCTCTCAATCAGAAGATCACAGCTCAATCTCCACTGCAGCAGTTAACAAAATTATTTATAAGGGCCCAATGCTGTATTATTGAGTGCTGCAGTAAAAAGAGTGCATTTTTGTCCCCATACACCTGGGTTAATGAATGTAAAATACCACTGACACTATTTGAACAGTGTGGAGATCTCGCTGGTTCCCAGCAACATTCCTCCTTTAGTTAACGTGACAAATAACAAATTACCTAATCATTAATGTATTTCCTATTTATTTTGTTACAACAACGTAAAGAGGAGTGAGTTGGTTCCCCTTCTCCTCAGCCCCCTCGGTTGGTCACTACAACGGTTGTAAAATTTATTTTCTCTGTAAATGCCTTTTCCAAGCCAAATGTATTTATTTGTTAATGAGGAGCCGGGTTTTCTTGAGTCAAAGAAAGAGTAAGTTTCTTAGTTACTAAACTCAAGAAAAATTAATAAAGATGCGACGACACACTCGCAGATAACAGAAGTAAGAAAGTTAGAGTCCAATTAAAAGTTAAAAGAATATCTAATTAAGCCCTTTGGTTGTGTTTGAGGTGCAGATTGTTGAACGTTATGGCCGTTTGACGTTAGTCGGTTTCCTGTCGATTTCTGGAGTTGACTTCAGGGCTGCACTTTGTTGAAGATGCTCTTTTAGCCCTTAGGAAGAGAAAGAGAGAGAGAGACCATTCCTGCTCTTTTTTAGCAGTGTTTTACATGACTGTCATGTTTCTTTCTCCTTCAACATTTTCTTTCTTCATTCTTTAAACTCCTGTCTGTATATTTCTGCAAGGGAAATTAATCAACAATCCTTACATTCATTGTTGCAGACCAACAAATCCCATTTTTTGATCTTTGCATCTCCAAAGCTTTTGACACGTTTCAAGATATAGATCAATAGGAGATGGGGGTTATTTCGTCCTCCACAGGGGTTTTGAACATCCGAAGGGTCTCTGATCAAATCCGAGCGCTTTGCATCTTTAGTGCCTTCCTTTCAAGAGTGTACCTGTTTGAAGTGACCTTGGCACTCCCCAGGTGTGAAAGTCCACATAAGAGGTCAGCAGTGCAATTCATATAGACTTTCCCGGGAAGTGGTTAACTTTAAAGTATCAGCCATCAGGTGACTCATGGCAGCCATGTTTGATTGTCTTCTAGTACTTTTTAAATAACAGGTCTTCTTTAAACACTTCAATATGTCTGTGGTTAGGCGCTGAAGTTGTAGGTAGCTCTCACTCAGTCACAGTTTCTTGTCGTCATGACAGCGTTAACTTACTGTATGCAGTTTTACTGCCATATTTGCGAACAGAACAGTGACTGCACTTCAAAGGAAAGCAACTGGATATGGGATAAGGTGCTGGACATTTAAATTCTATATAATTATTTGTAGTTTAAAGTCAGTCCAAAATCATTTTTATGACAGTTTCAGATTTGAATATTTTTCCAATCCAGATTTTTAATAGCCGTTAAAGTAATCTGACAGATAAGTGTGTGATTTCAGGATCTGGAGATTTCTCTAACTGATCAATATCTGGGTTAAGGTCTGACACAATCACCGAGACAGGTCAGTGTGTGATTTTGGATGTTTTGTTTCATGCCTCAGAGATATTCAGTGATGATAGACTCCAGGTTATATGTCTGCAGGAGGAGTTTATTCAATGTTTTAAAATGTCTGCTGTCATGCTTCCAGCATCTTGTCTACAGTTTAGTTTCTCTTTTTCAGTAACCATAGCCAGGCTTAACTAATCAGACACAGAGAACACTTACTAGATATACATAGTCAAACACCGAATAATTGAACCCTATATCTTTTCTCCCTTAAAAGGACATTACCATTGCTGTATCCCCCACTATCAGCATCCTGGGAGTTACTATTGACCAGAAACTGAACTGAAGTAGCCATATAAATACTGTGGCTACAAGAGCAGGTCAGAGGCTAGGAATCTTACAGCGAATACCTCTCCTCCTGACTCTCCAAAGCCTTTCCACTATCTACAAGGCACAAGTCAGGGGTGTGATGTAGTACTTTCCACTTACCTGGATGAGTGATGTTCAACAACACTCAAGAAGCTCTACACCATCCAGAGCAAAGCGGCCTGCTTGATTGCCACCCCATCCACAAACATTCAATCCCTCCACCATCAACTCACAGTGGCAGCAGTGTGTACCATCTAAAAGATGCACTGCAGGAACTTACCAAATTTCCTTAAATAGCACATTCCAAACCAACGACCACTACCATTTAGAAAGACAAGGGCAACAAACACATGGGAACACCACCACCTGCATGTGCCCCTCCAAGCCACTCACCATCCTGACTTCGAAATATATTACCATTCCTTCATTGTCTCTGGATCAATATCCTGGAGTTCCCTCCCTAACAGCACTGTGGGTGTACCTACACCACATGGACTGTAGCGGTTTAAGAAGGCAGCTCACCACCACCTTCTCAAAGGCAATTAGGGATAGGCAATAAATGCTGGTATAGCCAGCGATGCCCACACCCCATGAATGAATACAAAAATATACCAAACAACTGATCAAACATCAGGATCTGAATTTATTACGGAGAGAGTTCAGGATGCTCATGAATCTTATAATCATCATGACAGATCATTACAAGGGATAGGGAACTGAACATCACCCTGAAGGATCATTATGAGGGATCAGTATCTGACAATTACCCTGTTAGATCAGTATGTGGTTTGGGAATCTGAAGATTATTGAAAAGATCAGTGTGTGGGTTAAGGATCTAGTTGGAAATTGTGGAGGTACTAGTCGTACATCTTCAGATACAGTGATGGTGCCAGAGGACTGGAGAATTGCAAATGTTACACCCTTGTTCAAAAAAGTTGTAAGGATAAACCGAGCAACCACAGGCAGTCAGTTTAACCTCACTGGTTGGAAAGCTTTTGGAAACAATAATCTGGAACAAAATGAACACTCACTTGGACAAGTGTGGATTGTTAAGGGCAAATCATACTTTCTAACTTGAGTTGGAGAGGTAACAGAGAGGGTTGATGTAGGTAATGCAGTTGATGTAGTGCACATGGACTTCCAAAGGTGTTTGAGAAAGTGTCACATAATGGATTTGTTAGCAAATTAAAGACAATGGGATAGCATGGATATGAAGATGGCTGAGTGATAGGTGACAAACAATTGCTGTGAACGGTTGTATTTTTTAGAACGGAGAAAAGTATACAATGGGGTTCCCCATGGGTCAATATGGAGACAAATGCTTTTGTTAACATAAATAATGGTTCTAGTCTTGGGTGTACAGAGCCCAATTAAAAAATTTACAGATGACACATGTAAGGAACTAGAGATAGTTTAAGTAAGTTGTATTCATATTTGTGGGTGTTAGGAATGAGGTTTAGCTTTAAATTTAAGTTTGATTTGTGTTTCTGTATTGGTGGGCTAAGAAAGTGGTGGGGCGGGGGAAACTTGAGTTTTAGTTTACTTTAAAATTTGCCTGCATTTTAATGAGTTTTTATGACCCTTGAAGTGGAGAGCTGTGTTATCAAGTGAGGGGTGGGGAGTGGGGTTGGTGGTGGTAGTGGTTTAGGGAAGTTAAAACAAATTAGATAAAAACTGTGCTTTTGCCTTGCAACAGGAGACCTATAGGAAGACAGGGAGAAACAGAAAAGGAGTTTTAGTTCAGTTGGAAGCAGGTGCCAAAAGAAGCTGGACGTAGGAAGCAGGCTCCAAAGAGCAAACAAGAAAGTCTCCAAAATGAGGTAGTGGAATAGGAAAGGTCCCAGGAGGACAGTTAAGTTAAAGGACAAGGACAGGAATCTGGAACAGATCCTGTTCAGTGCAAGTTAAACTGTGGAGCAGAGTACAAGGCGCTGAATTAAAGAGAGAAAGCTGCGCGAAGCAGAATCAAGGCAAAGTGGGCTTGCAAGAAGCCAGAAATGCGAGGAGACAGCCAAAGGTTGGTGACTCCTTGCTATGGGCATGTGAAGCAGTGATGTTCTGTTGGCACAGCTGAGTATCTGAGAGAGAGTGCATGGAAGGAAGCTTGAATGTATGTGGCGGTCCAGGGGAGAGGAACATCAGAAGGAGAGTTTGAAACCCTGGAAGTGGACCCTTGTGGGAGGTATCCAAGAGAAAGCGTCGTTTGGGAGAAGATTCAAAATGGGTTCTTTGAGAGAGGAGATTGGAAACCCTTGTGTGAAAGGCGGAGTTCAGTGAGACTGGTTGGCTCACAGTGTGAGAAGCGTCTTGGGGGAGTTAATGAGGGATCCATAGTATCTGTTTGGGGTTGCATCTGCAAATTGGGTTCAATGTGTGGTGTGCCTGATCACAGGTCACTCATTGGTTTACATGGACTGTGTATTGGGATTATATTGTGTTATATTTTATTATACTGTCGGTATTGAGACCCTTGCTTCTCTTGATATATATTAATGATCTAGATCTTGGTGTGTAGGGGACAATTTTAAAGTTTGTGGATGATCATAAGCTCGGGAGTGTTGTAAACTGTGAAGGGCACAGTGCAGACCTTCAAAAGGACATAGACAAGCTGGTGGAGTGGCCAGATAGGTGGCAGAAGTTGTTCAATGCAGAGAAGTGCGCAGTGATGCATTTTGGTAGGAAGAACATGGAGAGACAATATAAAATAAGGAGTGAACTTTTGAAGGGGGTGCAGGAGCAGAAAGACTTGGGTGTATATGTGCATAGATCATTGAAGGTGGCAGGACAGGTGGAGAATGCAGTTAATAAAGCATATGGTATCCTGGGCTTTATTAATAGGGCATAGAGTACAACAGCAAGGAGCTTATGCTGAATTCATGTAAGACACTCGTTAGACCTCAGCTGGAGTATCGTTTACAGTTCTGGGAGGCCAGACTATGGCAAGCATGTGAACTTATTGGAGAGAGTGCAGAAGAGGTTTACAAGAATAGTTCCAGGAATGAGAAACTTCAGCTATGAGGTTAGATTAGAGAGGTTGGGACTGTCCTCCTTGTAGAGAGGGAGGCTAAGAGGAGAATAGAAATGTTCAAAATCATGAGGAGGCTGGACAGAGAAAATAACGAGAAGCTGCAGAGGATCATGAGTCTTTGGAACTCTGCTCCTCAAAAGGCTGTGGAAGCAGGGTCTTTGAATATTTTTAAGGCAGAGGTAGATAGATTCTTGATAAGTAAAGGGGTGAAAGGTTATCGGGAGTGGCCGGGAATGTGGAGTTGAGGTGACAGTCAGATCAGCTATGATCTTATTGAATGGTGGAGCAGGCTTGAGGGGCCGAGTGGCCTCCTCTTGCTCCTAATTCATAAATTGGCACGTTAATCCCCCACCATGTGATCGCATGTCTCGTGTGCACACCACCAGCACTTTAAATTTCAATTTGAATCAAGTGGGAGCCAGCTCTTGACACGCGAACGGAAGTGCCATCCACTTCCGGTTCCACCATCGGGAACAGTGTGCCACAGGTAAAATACTGCCCTGTGCCCCCTAAATTCCCACACAAAAGGAAACATCATCTCAGAATCGACCTGTAAAGCCCCCCTCAGAAGCTTATACATGTCAAAAAATTACTTCTCATTCTTCGAAACTCCAGTGAGTATAGACCTAACCTGCTCAACCTTTCCTCATAAGACAACCCCCTCATTGGAGGAATGAATATGATGAATCTTTTTTGAACGGCCTCAAAAGCAAGTATATCTCTCCTTTAAAAAGGAGAGTAAAGCTGTATGCTTTGCTCTAGGTGTAGTTTAACAAATGCCCTGTATAGTTGTAGCAAGACTTCCTCATTTATACTCCATCCTCCTTGCAATAAAGGCCAACATTCCATTTGCCTTCCTAATTACTTGCTGTACCTATATGCTAACATTTTGTGTTTCATGTACAAGGACACCCAGATCCCTCGATATTGTAGAAGTCTGTGGTCTTTCTCTATTTAAATAATATTTTGTTTTTTTATTCTTCCAGCCAAAGTGGACAGCCTCACATTTTCCCACATTATGGTCCACCTTCCAAACTTTTGTCCACCCACTTAACCTGTCTATATCCCTTAATGTCCTCCTTAGAACTTTCTTTCAAAAGGTAATAATCTCTGTATTATTACCTGAGGCACGTGCAAATTGGCATAGGGCAAATAAAATTAGAGAAACGAATGTGTGGCTCATAGACTGGTGCGGGAGAAGTGGGTTCCATTTTGTGGGGCACTGACATCAGTACTGGGGAAAGTGGTGGCTATACCATTGGGATGGTCCACACCTGAACTATGCTGGGATGAGTGTTCTTGCGAATCGTATAACTAGGGAAGAAGAGAGGGCTTTAAACTAAACAAAATGGGTGAGGGATTAAGTTTGGGCAGATGTAGCAAATCAAGGGGTAGAGTCAAGACAGGAGAGCAAAATAGTAATATGAGAAATGAAGGTTAGAGAATGGCAGGAAGGGACAGAGAGAAAGAACCTAAGAGTACATCAACAGTCAAGACTAGATGTTACAAAGGTAACAAAAGACAACACTGAAGGCTCTGTACCTGAATGCGCGTAGCATTCATAACAAAGTAAATGAATTGATAGCACCCACTGAGGAAAATAACTACGATCCGATAGCAATTACGGAGATGTGGCTGCAGGACAACAAGGATTGGGGGTACATGATATTCAAGAAGAATAGGATGCTAGGTAAAGGTGGAGGGGTAGCACTGTTAATCAAAGATGGCACTGGTGCAATAGTTAGAGATGATCTTGATTCAGGAGATCTGGATGTAGAATCGGTTTGGGTGGAGATGAGGAATAGAAGGGGAAATAAGTCACTAGTGAAAGTGATCTACAGGCTCCCTAACAGTAACCATAATGTAGGACAAAGTATTCAAGAAGAAATATTGGGTGCTTGTGATAAAGGGACGGCAATAATCACGGGTGATTTTAATCTACATGTAAAGTGGAAAAATCAGATTGGCAATAGTAGCCTGGATGAGTTCTTAGAATGCTTTTGAGATAGTTTCTTAGAGCAGCATGTTCTGGAACCAACCAGAGACAAGGTTATATTAGAATTGATATGGTGTAATGTGACAGGATTAATTAATGACATCAGCATAAAGGCACCCCTAGGTAGCAGCGACCGCAATATGATTGAATTTTACATCCAGTTTGAAAGGGAGAAGAGTGGGTCTAAGACTAGTATCTTAAACTTAAATCAGGGCAACTATATGGGCATGAAAGCTGAGCTAACGGAAGTGAACTGGGATACTAGGCTAGAGGATAGATCAATAGAGAAGTAGTGGCAGACATTTAAGGGGATATTTCAGAATATTCAGAATAGGTATATTCCTACTATAAAGAAAAATTCTAAGGGGAGGACCCATCATCCGTGGTTAACTAAAGAAGTTAAAGAAAGCATCAGAATGGAGAAAAAGCATATAACTGTGCAAAGATGAGTGGCAAGGCTGATGATTGGTCAGAATATAAAGAATGGCAGAGATTGACTAAAAGGTTAATCAGGAGAAGTAGAGTATGAGAGGAAGCTAGGTAGAAATGTACAAATGGATAGCAAGAAATTCCACAAGTACTTAAAAAGGAAAAGAGTAGGTAAAGTGAATGTTGGTCCTCTAGAGAGTGACAGTAGAGAGTTAATAGGAGATAATAAAGAAAAGGTGGAAGAAATGAACAAATATTTTGCCTTTGTGATCACGATAAAGGATACAAAAGACATTCCAGTAATAGTTGTAAATCAGGAGGTGAAAGGGAGAGAGGAACTTGCTGAAATTGCAATCACTAGGGAAACAGTACTGAGCAAAATGATGGCACTGCAGGCTGAGAAGTCTCTGGGTACTGGTGGGCTACATCCTAGGACTTAAAAGGGGCGACTAATGAGGTAGTAGATGCGCTGGTGTTAATTTTCCAAAATTTGCTAGGTTCTGGAAAGGTTGCATCAGATTGGAAAGTAACAGATGTAACCCCTCGATTCAAGAAGGGAGGGAGGCAGAAAACTATAGGCCAGTTAGCTTGACGTCTGCCGTGGGGAAGCTGTTAGAATCGATCCTTAAGGAGGTTATAGCTGGGACCTTAGAAAAACTCAAGATAATCAGGAAGAGTTGGCATGGTTTTGTGAAAGGGAAATCATGTTTCACTGATTTATTGGAGTTTTTTGAAGGAGTAACATGCATTGTGGATAAAGGGGAGCCTGTAGTCATACAGTACTTGAATTTCCAGAAGGCAATTGGTAAGGTGTCACATCAAAGGTTATTGCAGAAACTAAAAGCTCATAGTGTAGGGGGTAACATATTAACATGATAGAGGATTGGCTGGCTGGCAGAAAACAGAGAGTATGTATAAATGGGTCTTTTTCTAATTGGCAGGACGTGGCGAGTGGAGTCCCACTGGGTTTGTGCTGGGATCTCAACTTTTTCAATTTACATCAATGACTTAGATGAGGGGAGCGATGGCATGGTAGCTAAATTTACAGATGACACAAAGATAGGTAGGAAAGTATGTTGTGACGAGGACATAAGGAGGTTGCAGACGGATATAGATAGGTTGAGTGAGTGGGCAAAGGTCTGGCAAATGGAGTTTAATGTAGGAAAAGATGAATTGTTCAATTTCGCAGGAAGAATAAAAAAGCAGAGTATTACTTAACAGGATAAAGACCACAGAATTCCGAGCTGCAGAGGGATCCACGTTTTCTAGGAAATGAGTCACAAAAAGTTAGTATGCTGGTACATTTAATTAAGAAGGCTAATGGAATGCTATCCTTTATTACAAGAGGCATTGAACATAAAAGTAAGGATGTTATGCTTCAGTTATACAGGGCATTGGTGAGATCACACCTCGAATGCTGTGTGCAGTTTTGGTCTCCCTATTTAAGAAAGATGTAAATGCATTGGAGGCGGTTCAGAGGAGGTTTACTAGATTGATGCCTGGAATGCGTGGGTTGTCTTATATGGATAGGTTAGACAGGCTGGGCTTGTTTCCACTGGAGTTTGGAAGAGCGAGGGGTGACTTGAAGTATATAAGATCTTGAATGGTCTTGACAAGGTGGGCGTGGAAAGGATATTTCCCCTTGTGGGTGAGTCCAGAACTAGGGGGCACTGTTTTAAAATTAGGGGTTGCCCTTTCAGGACAGAGATGAGGAGAATTTTTTTCTCTCAGATGGTTGTGCGACTTTGGAACTCTCTGCCTCAGAAGATGGTAGAGGCGGGGTCATTGAATATTTTAAGGCAGAGGTGGATAGATTCTTGTTAGACAAGGGAATCAAAGGATATCGGGGGTAGATGAAAATGTGGAATTTGAAACACAAGATCATCAGCCATGATCTTACTGAATGGTGGAGCAGGCTCAAGAGGTCGAATAGCCTACTCCTGCTCCTACTTCTTATGTTCTTATGTTCTTTCCTATCTATCTTTGCATTGTCAGCAAATTAGGCTACAATACATTCAATCCCTTCATCCAAGACATTACTATAATGGGACATAGTTGAGGCTCCAGCGCTGATCCCTGTGGCACTCCACTAGTTAGTTTGCCAGTCTGAAAATTATCCAGTTATCCTGACTGTGTGTTTTCTGGTAGTTGGCCAATCCTCTATCCATGCTAGCATATTACCCCCAACACCAAGAGTTCTTTTCTTGTGCAATGACCCTTTATGTGGCATCTTATCGAATGCCTTTTGGAAATCCAAATACACCATATCTACTGGTTCCCCTTTATCAACCCTGCTCATTACATCCTCAGGAGAACTCTAATAAATTTGACATCCTGACAGATTAGATGCGGGTTAGTGATCTGACAATCACCCTGACAAATCAGAATATGGGCTAGACATCTAATGACAACAAGATATACTTATATCTGCTTATAAGGGTTTAACTGTGCTTAATGTTTAAACAGCAAACATCATGTTAAAATCCAACAAACTTCCATCATTGTTTGGTTGGAAAAGTTCAAAAGTATGGAACTTATCATTTAATAATGAAAATAGATGGCAATATCCAGCACATCTGTCAGCATCTGCAAAGAGAAAAGGTAGGGTAACACTTCAGGTGTAGTAGTTCATTAAAAATTATATTGGACTTGAAATGTTAACTCTGTTTCTCTCTCCAAAGATGCTGCCAGACCTGCTGAGTTTTTCCAGAATTTCCTGTTTTTATTTCAGTAGTCCCTTTGTCAAAACTCAGGAATTCTGGGTAAGCATTTACAGTCAAACATTACTGAGTCTTTCCTCTTTTCAAGTACTAATGCACCAGCTTGGGGAGGGAGCAAATAAGTAATATTACACTGAAAAGAGGAATTATCCTCTCGCCGTATCAGTGAGTTTGGGAAAAATCAACACAGTTCACAACAAAAAGCTTCTCACTATCCAACAAAGCTAGAAAATCTCAGAGCGGCAATATGACAGCTGGTATACAAATGAAAAAATCTCATATTGGCGCAAAATTTAGTGCACTTCTGAGATTGAGGGATAAGGGCCATAGTTGGAGTCCCATGAGTGAAAGAAGTTCATTGTGCACCTGTCCTATGTTCTGAATGGCAGTGATCCCAAATCTTGATCAAACCTTTGCCAAAAAGGCTTTGTATAGCTTTGATATGCTTCCTACGCTCTTCCTTGTGTAATTATGTACAAAAGCATTGCAAATACCATGTTGTTTTTGCTAAATAATAAATGTAATTTCTCATGTGTTAATTTGCTACCAACATGTGACCCTTTAAAAAGTTATCACACCTGGTAGACAGTGCTCTTCTTTTGGAGTCAGAAGGTTGTGGGTCCAAGCCTCACTTCAGAGACTTCAGCACAGGCTTACATTTCATTGCAGTACTGAGGGTGAGCTGCATTGTCTTTTGGATGACATTAAACCGAGACGCTGGGCGGAATCATCCCAGATTTGCTCTAAGTGCAGTAACGGGTGAGTAAAACGATGTTTTACCCGCAGGTCACAATGGTGGCTTTTCATGCCGTATCGTCAAACCTGCCATGTTAATTATGCATTCCTGTGATACATGCCGTTCTGATGGTGGGCGGGCTCCAATTCGCCTACCATGCCGTCACCTCACCGCTTCATCATGCCAGGCACCACATTTAAAGCACAGCCGTGCTCAGTGCTTCCAGCCCAGGACTGCAGCAAAGAAGACATAGCCCCAAAAGTCAAGAAGATTGCAGCCCTCGAGCGCCTTTTGGGCACCGTGGAGGCCCGCTGTGATGTCCTCTACCCCCGCTCTGGCTGCCGGAGGGGCAGTTACTTTACCACTCCAGCATGGTAGGCGACCGCAGTGGTGATCAGTGCCAATGCTGCACAGAAGAAGTTGGCCATCCAATGCGGATATAGGATGAATGATCTCATCTGTGTAGCCAGGGTATGGCAACCATCCCATCGCTCTAAACTCACACACTCAAGCCCATCACACATTCACCCGCATCTCACTCATTGCCAGCTCAAGGGACAGCACCACCCGTTGTCACACACATACCCTCACATGTCCATCTGGCCTCATCTCCTCTGGAGACTGCCTCCTCAGCACTCACCATCTTGAGACCACTTGCACAGATCAGCATGTGTGCCCACACATACCCTTCTTCCCCAGTACAGCTTTTGTTCTGCAGCCTCTTCCCATGCCTGAGGCTGCCTCCCCCTCCCCCAAGCAAGACCTTGCCCTGCAGCTGTTGAAAAGCCACCCGCATATGGCTGATCTGGTAGGTAGGGACCTACCCCTCAGCACCCACTAAAAGTGATGTGGTGCTGCCTGTGAAGCCTGGTGCTGATACCTGCGAGTGTTGACCGAAGCAAAGTAGGCAAACAAACCTTGAAGTCCCAAGCAAAGTACATCCCACCAAGTGCACCCTCATATATATGCTGTTGTGAAACAGGTTGGCGTGTTTTCCCACCAATGTGGGCGGTCCAGCCATTGGGGGTGGGGATGAGTCCGGTGGGCTGGCCTTTTAATGATATGCTGATGCATTACAATGAGGTTCCCGATGTCCGATGGCGGTGAACACGGCCCACCATTGGTGGGCGGAGCAGACGATTGCAAACTGGTTTTGCGATGTCATGAAAGCGATTTTTGGCCTTCTCGCCATATTGTCTGCTCATCGCCACCGAACACACCCGATGCTGGCAGGCACAGAAAATCCCAGCCACTGTGTGGCCTCTCAGGTAGACTTAAAAGATCCCAAGACACTCTTCAAAGAAGAATAGGCAAGTTTTTCCTCAATTGTTTTCTTTCAATGAACATCATCAAAAGCAAATTAGCTGCTAAGTACCTCATTGCTTCTGATGAGATTTTGCTGTGTGAAAATTGGCTGGTCCGATTTCTGCATTACTATAGTGCCTACCCGTCAAATATATTTCACTGACTATGAAGCATTTTGAATGTCCTAAGGTCATGAAGATGTATTACATATTGCATAGAATTACATTGAATTTTATAGCACTGAAGCAGGTCATTTGGCCAAAATGACAGTGTTTATTCTCTGCATTGACATGTAAACTGACAGTTTTTGCAATATTGTCAGTCTCTGCAACTGTTAATATTTTTGCCTCTTCCTTGCCACCAGTGTTGTTCTTTAAGAGGCTGCTTAAAACTTCTTTGATCAAATGTCACCAGGCTTAATATTTCCTTCTTTGGCTTGGTGCTATGCACCTGCTATGCACTCTGGCATGTCTTACTATTTAAAGTCACTATATAAATTTAAGTTGTTGTCCCAGCAGCAAATATTAGAAACTTAGGTTCATTATCCAGGTCATTTAAGTAGATCAGAAGTCTAATAGGTTCAAAAGCTGACTCTAGGAAGGCTCGACTTGACTCCTCTCCTATCTGACAATGTACTTACTACCAGCTCGTTCTGATTTTGATGCTGCCAACTTGAGACAATGGTGTAGTGGTGATGCTGTTGGATTTGTGATCCAGTGGCCCAGACTAATGCTCCAGGGATAGGGGTTCAAATCCTGGTATAGCAGCTGATGGAATTTAAACTCAAATTATTAAATCTGGACTTGTGACTAGTAATCAATAAGTATGACCATGAAACTATCTATTGTCATAAAAACCCATCCACTAAAGTCTTTTAGAGAAGGAAATTTGCTGTCCTTACCCAATCTGGCCTACATATGATTCCAAACCCTCAGCAATGTGGCTGACTCTTAACTGCCCTCTGAAATGACTGAGCAAGCCACTCAGTTCAAGAGCAATTAGGGATGGCCAATAAATGCTGGCCTTGCCAGTGATGCCCACATCCTAGGAAAGAAAAGAAAACTCTTTGCTCTATTCCTCTAGGGGCACTCTTTACTGGGATACAGTTTCATTGATGCTCTTTGCCTTCCTGTATGTTGCCCACATCAGCAGGCCATTGATAAACACAGGACACTGCATTGTTCCAGTCTACCCAATGACCATACAAGGAGACCCTCTAACCAGATATGGCTGATTTCCTCCTCTTAATCCATTGCCATTCAAGTTCAGTTCAACTAACTCATATCAGGATTCAACCTGAGGATGTCTGCAGATCTGTGTGCTTCTGTCAGTCCCTGGACAAGCTCAGTGAACTGCAAAGGAGCCAAAGTCCTAGGGCTGGATTTTGGTAGAAGAAGGAATATCGAGTCAGGCAACTTCTCGACATGGCAGGTCTGTCTCCTTTAAAAAGGCCCCTACCCAATGTATTTTTGTTCCAGGGAAGTAGGGGTGGGATAGAGTTGAGCCTGCTGCCTCCAGAAACAGACCCAAGCAGCAATGGAGGTGGGTGGATGGCCTGGCTGGCAGGCCGAAATGCCCACCTCCATTTACTGGGACATTGTCCCAGTTTAATAATGAACGTCAGGTCCTCAGCCACATCCATTTACAACATCCAAGATAAATAATCCTTTAATGAACTCTTAAACTGGTAATCAAGATGTAAACACAGCCCACTTTTGAGACAAGCAGTTCTGGACCTTTTGAAGCTTGGCCAAGCATTCATAACTTCAGCTATCAAAACAAACCCTGGGAAATGTTAACTATAGAGTCCATTGAAACTGAAACACCAGATGGCCTTTTTTTAAGTTGCAGCTGCAGTTTCATTTCCATTTCAAAGCAGATTGCCTGTCAATAAATGGAGTGCAGCAGGTGCTGAGTTTTTTTAATGTTCAACAGCAGGGCCATTTTTTTCAAAGCCAAAGATCACTGGAGATTTAAACCTCAGTCTAAATCATGACAGGAGAGTTTCCCGGGACATTTTTATACAGTTTTGAATGCATTATGGTACTTTCTCCATTAAAAAAGGTACTGTAACACATGACATCACTTACACAATGATGGTCAATGTAATGGTTATCTTACATGTGCAAGGCAAAGCCCTATAATTAATCACTGCATTAAAAATGCATCTAACTCATTATACAGCATCACTTGAAACTGAAAGAACAGATTTTTGTTTGGGTTTCAAAGCCTGTCAATGAAAGTATTTCAAGAGCGTGTGATTGATTTTTAATGGTTTCCACTCAGGACTGGGACTCCCCTGTGGTTCACGACTCCTCTAAGGTGTCATGAAACATATCTCCTCCCTCAACGGGCCCAGCTCCATGAAAACAGCAGAGGGTTTAAAATGCAATGGAGTAGGCAAGGGTGGGATTGTTGTGTGCAGGCTCGCAATCCTCACCCTTACCCCAGGCCATAATGAATGCTATTTGCTGCGAATGGGGGTATGAATCCCGGAATTGGATCTGACCCACCATTTTTAAATCCCCTCCCTCTGTTCCAACATGGATGAAATCATGAAGCATGGGACCCTAGTTTTCAAATCAGCATTTCTCCAGTCCCATATTCTATTCTGGATTCCTATTTACTTTAAAAAAATTCATTCATGGGATGTGGGCTTCGCTGGCTGGGCCAGCATTTATTGCCCATCCCTAGTTGCCCTTGAGAAGGTGGTGGTGAGCTGCCTTCTTGAACTGCTGCAGTCCATGTGCTGTTAGGGAGGAAGTTCCAGGATTTTGACCCCGTGACAGTGAACGAACGATATATTTCCAAGTCAGGATGGTGAGTGACTTGGAGGGGAACTTCCAGGTGGTGGTGTTCCCATCTATCTGCTGCCCATGTCCTTCTAGATGATAGTTGTTGTGGGTTTGGAAGATGCTCTATAAGGAACCTTGATGAATTAAGCGTTGGTGGTGGCAGGAGTGAATGTTTGTGGATAGGGTGCCAATCAAGCAAGACTGTTTTGTTCTGGATGGTGTCAAGCTTCTTGAGTGTTGTGGGAGCTGCACTCATCCAGGGATATGGGGAGTATTCCATCACACTCCTGACTTGTGCCTTGTAGATGGTGGACAGGCTTTGGGGAGTCAGGAGGTGAGTTACTCGTTGCACGATTCCTAGCCTCTGACCTGCTCTTGTAGCCACAGTATTTATATGGCTAGTCCAGTTCAGTTTCTGGCCAATGGTAACCCGCAGGATGTTAATAGTGGGGGATTCAGTGATGGTAATGCCATTGAACATCAAGGGGCGATGATTGGATTCTCTCTTGTTGGAGATGGTCATTCCCTGGCAGTTGTGTGGCGCGAATGTTACTTGCCACTTGTCAGTCTAAGCCTGGATATTGTCCAGGTCTTGCTGCATTTGGACACAGACTGTTTCAGTATCTGAGGAATCATGAATGGTGCTGAACATTGTGCAATCATCAGCAAATATCCCCACGTCTGACCTTATGATGGAAGGAAGGTCTTTGATGAAGCAGCTGAAGATGGTTGGGCCAAGGAACTTCTGCTGTGATGTCCTGGAGCTGAGATGACTGACCTCCAACAACCACAACTATCTTCCTTTGTACTAGGTATGACTCCAGCCAGCGGAGAGTTTTCTCCCTGATTCCCATTGACTCCAGTTTTGCTAGGGCTCCTTGATGCCACACTCGGTCAAATGCTGCCTTGATGTCAAAGGCAGTCACTCTCACCTCACCTTGGGAGCTCAGCTCTTTTGTCCATGTTTGAACCAAGGCTGTAATGAGGTCAGGAGCTGAGTGGCCCTGGCGGAACCCAAACTGGGTGTCAGTGAGCAGGTTATTGCTAAGTAAGTGCTGCTTGTTAGCACTGTTGATGACCCCTTCCATCACTTTACTGATTCGAGAGTAGGCTGATGGGGCGGTAATTGGCCAGGTTGGATTTGTCCTTTTTGTGTATGGGACATACCAGAACAATTTTCCACATAGCCGGGTAGATGCCAGTGTTGTAGCTGTACTGGAACAGCTTGGCTAGGGGCGCAGCAAGTTCTGGAGCACAAGTCTTCAGTACTATTGCCAGAATATTGTCAGGGCCCATAGCCTTTGCAGTATCCATTGCCTTCAGCCGTTTCTTGATATCATGTGGAGTGAATCGAATTGACTGAAGACTGGCATCTGTGATGCTCGGGGCCTCCGGAAGAGGCCGAGATGGATCATTCACTCGGCACTTCTGGCTGAAGATTGTAGCCAATGTTTCAGCCTCATCTTTTGTGCTGATGTGCTGGGCTCCTCCATTGAGCATGGGGATATTTATGGAGCCTCCTTCTCCAGTGAGTTGTCGAATTGTCCACCACTAATCATGACTGGATGTGGCAGGACTACAGAGCTTAGATCTGATCTGTTGGTTGTGGGAACATTTAACTCTGTCTATCACTTGCTGCTTGTGCTGTTTGGCACACATATAGTCCTGTGTTATAGCTTCACTAGGTTGACACCTCATTTTTAGGTATGCCTGGTGTTGCTCCTGGCATGCCCTCCTGCCTTCATTGAACCAGGGTTGATCCCCTGGCTTGATGGTAATGGTAGAGTGGGGGATATGCTGGGCCAGGAGGTTACATATTGTGTTTGAGTACAATTCTGCTGCTGCTGATGGCCCACAGCGCCTCATGGATGCCCAGTCTTTAGTTGCTAGATCTGTTCGAAATCTATCCCATTTAGCATGGTGGTAGTTCTACACAACACGATGGAGGGTATCCTCAATGTGAAGGCGGGCTTCGCCTCCACAACGACTGCGAGGTGGTCACTCCTACTGATACCGTCATGGACAGATGCATCTGCGGCAGGCAGGTTGGTGAGGGTGAGGTCAAATATGTTTTTTCCTCTTGTTGGTTCCCTCACCACCTGCCGCAGACCCAGTCATTTAGGACTCGGCCAGCTCAGTCAGTTGTGGTGCTACTGAGCCACTCTTGGTGATAGACATTGAAATCCCCTGCCCAGAATACATTCTGCACCTTTGCCACCCTCAGTGTTTCCTCCAAGTAGTGTTCAACATGGAGGGGCACTGATTCATCAGCTGAGGGCAGTATGTGGTGATCATCAGGAGGTTTCCTTATCATCAGGAGGTTTCCTTGCCCATGTTTGACCTGATGCCATGAGCCTTCATGGGGTCCAGCGTCGATGTTGTGGACTCCCAGGGCAACTCCCTCCTGACTGTATACCACTGTGCTGCCGGTTCGACAGAACATACCCAGGGATGGTGATGGTGATGTCTGGGACATAATTTGTAAGATATGAGGATGAATATATCAGGCTGTTGCTTGACTAGTCTGTGAGACAGCTCTCCCAATTTTGGCACTAGCCCCCAGATGTTAGTAAGGAGGGCTTTGTAGGGTTGACAGGGCTGAGGTTGCCATTGTTGTTTCCAGTGCCTCGGTCGATGCCGGGTGGTCCGTCTGTTTTCATTCCTCTTTTGTGACTTTGTAGCGGTTTGATACAACTGAGTGGTTTGCTAGGCCATTTCAGAGTCAACCACAATGCTGGTGTCACATGTAGGCCGGACCTGGTAAGAACGACAGATTTCCTTCCCTAAAGGACATTGGTGAACCAGATGGGTTTTTACAACAATCAATAATGTTTTCATGGTCATCATTAGACTTTTAATTCCAGATTTTTGTTGAATTCAAATTCCACCATCTGCTGTGGCAGCATTAGAACCTGGGTCCCCAGGGCATTACCCTGGGTCTCTGGGTTACTAGTCCAGCGACAATACTACTATGCCATTGCCTCCCCCAGATATCTTTCTATCTTTCTTGGAACTTGGTCAAGACTTTTTTGGCAGTCTGAATGAAACACAAAGGGGTGTGAATTATCTTGGGACTTCTTTAACTTTGCCAGCATAACTTTGCCCAAAACTCTCTTCACACCCGAAACACGGTTTTCATTCAACTCCAGGTTATGGTGATGAAGCAGAAGATGATCCAAAGAAATGCACCCCTGGAGACTCATCCTCCAGTACAGTACAGCCTTCACTTGACAGGCAGACACACTTTCCCTCCTCCCACCTCATGCACATACATTCTATTAATGTCATTAGTAGAATAGTAATCAGGCATGAGAACCTTGGCTGAATTTTTTCCATTCCTTGGCTTAAGGTCACCGAGGCTAATTGTCAGGACCCCGTCACTGCCAAAGGATGAAATCATGTAACTCAGCACATCAAAGATCAAACTGGTCATTTTCTTGTTTCAAAAGTCTGATCCATACCAGGCAATGCATCACCCAGTGAAGCAACAGACAAGCCTGTGCTAGTAAATCACCATCCAAACAGATGACACAAAGCTGGGTGGGAGGGTGAGCTGTGAGGAGGATGCAGGGATGCTTCAGTGTGTTTTGGACAAGCTGAGTGAGTGGGCAAATGCATGGCAGATGCAGTATAATGTGGATAAATGTGAGGTTATCCACTTTGGTATCAAAAACAGGAAGGCAGATTATTGTCTGAATGGCTATAAGTTGACAGAGGGGAATGTGCAATGAGGCCTGGGTGTCCTCGTACACCAGTCACTGAAGGTAAGCATGTAGGTGCAGCAGGCGGTAAAGGCGGCAAAAGGTATGTTGGCCTTCATAGCGAGGGGATTCGAGTTCAAGAGCAGGGATGTCTTGCTGCAATTATACAGGGCCTTAGCGAGACCACACCTGGAATATTGTGTGCAGTTTTGGTCTCCTTATCTGAGGAAGGATGTTCTTGCTATAGAGGGAGTGCAGCGAAGGTTTACTAAACTGATTCCTGGGATGGCGGGACTGACATATGAGGAGAGATTGAGTCGGTTAGGATTATATTCGTTGGAGTTCAGAAGAATGAGGCGGGGGAATCTCATAGAAACCTATAAAATTCTAACAGGACTAGACAGGATAGATGCAGGAAGGATATTCCCGATGGTGGGGGAGTCCAGAACCAGGGGTCACAGTCTGAGGATACGGGGTAGACCATTTAGGACTGAGATGAGGAGAAATTTCTTCACCCAGAGAGTGGTGAGCCTGTGGAATTCATTACCACAGAAAGTAGTTGAGGCCAAAACATTGTACGTTTTCAAGAAGGAGTTAGATATAGCTCTTGAGGTGAAAGGGATCAAAGGATATGAGGAGAAAGCAGGAGCAGGCTATTGAGTTGGATGATCAGGTGATCATGATGAATGGCGGAGCAGGCTCGAAGGGCTGCTTCTAGTTTCTATGTTTCTATACTGTGCAGCAAGCTTCTGGCTCAATTGTAGCATTCCTTTTGTCTGAATCAGAAGGTGCATAATTTGAATCCTACTGCAGTCAGTCCCAGCAAGTGGAGACTCCAGCTCTAAATTCTGGGTTGACATTCAGTGGAATAGTCAGGGCTGTGGCTATTGGTATGGTGGGTGCACAAAACCCTTCTGTCATCTAAAACTCTGTTTTAACTGGCACCAAGTGCCATTCACCCATCGGCCCTGTGCTTACTAAGCTACACTGGCTCCTGGTTATGCCTTGATTTTTAAATTTTCATCCTTTTTTCAAATCCCTCCATGGCCTCATCCCTCCCTATCTCTGCAGCCACCTCCAGCCCCTCCACACTTCAAGATATATGCGTTCCTCTAATTCTAGCCTCTTGAGCATCCCCGATTTTAATCACTCTACCACCGGTGGCGTGTCTTCAGCTGCCTAGGCCCTAAGCTCTGGAATTCCCTCCCTAAACGCTGAAAGCTGAAATGCCGAATCGCTGAAAGCTAGTATGCAGGCACAGCAGGTAATAAGGAAGGCAAATGGAATTTTGGCATTTATTGCTAAAGGAATAGGGTATAAAAATAGGGAAGTATTGTTGCAACTGTACAAGGCATTGGTGAGACCGCACCTGGAGTACTGTGCACAGTTTTGGTCCCCTTACTTGAGGAAGGATGTAGTTGCATTGGAGGTGGTTCAGATGAGGTTCACTAGATTGATTCCAGAGATGCGGGTTTGTCTTATGAGGAGACATTGAGCAGTTTAGGCCTATACTCGCTAGAGTTTAGAAGGATGAGAGGAGATCTAATTGAGGTATATAAGATGCTAAAGGGGATAGACAAAGTAGATGTGGAGCAGATGTTTCCCCTTGTGGGGCATTCTAGAATAAGAGGCCATAGTTTTAGGCTAAGGGGTGGTAGATTTAAATCAGAGATGAGGAGGAATTACTTTTCTCAAAGGGTCGTGAACCTGTGGAATTCACTACCTCAGAGTGCAGTGGATGCCGGGACACTAATAAATTTAAGGAGGAGATAGACAGATTATAAATTAGTAATGGGTTGAAAGGTTATGGTGAGAGGGTGGAAAATTGGAGTTGAGGCCGAAATAAGATCAGCCATGATCGTAATGAATGGCGGGACAGGCTCGAGTGGCTGAATTGCCTACTCCTGCTCCTAGTTCTTAAGTTCTTATGTTCTAAACCTCCCTGACTCTCTATCTTAATTTTCTTCTTTAATACACACCTGTATTACCATGTAATTTTGATACAACTAAGTGTCTTGCTAGGCCACTTCAGAGGGTAGTGGAGCCACATATAAGCCAGACCAAATAAGGATGCCAGGCTTCCTTTTCTAATGGACATTCTTGCACAGTTGGATTTTTATGACAATCTGAAAGCTTAATGGCCAAAAAGTTTGCAAAATTGTATAAAATTGCCCCAGTAAAGCAAATTCTAAATTGACAGTGCAAGTGCTTTTAATTTACAGTTTAAAATTAATTCTGGCTTTGCAAGGTACGTTAGCTCTGTGCAAATCCTTGCAGGCAGTAAGTGCACTTTGTATAATTTACCTTGAAGCTGGTGTCTTGCAGTCTTAAAAGAAACGCTTCACTTCATTAAAAATAAAGTAAAACAATTGATTGAATTGATTGAAATAGAATGGGGACAATGCACATTTTTGTGATGAAAATCCACAGACCTGAAATGAACTCTTTTTCTCTCCAAAGATGCTGCCAGACTTGTTAAGTATTTCCAGCATTTTCTGTTTTTATTGCACATTTTTGTATACTGTCGGTAATTATAATTTGGTAACAATAGCTCACTTTCATGTAACAGCCAATCTGGCGCAAGCTATAGAAAATGGTTGATCATGGACTTTCTTGTTGCTACTTTCTACCTGGTGAGGATATCAAACCAGTGCTTGTCAATTAGCTAAGAACTAACCAGTAACATTAGCCATAACCTCGAAATCTGCTGCCATGCAAAGGTGGCCACATACTTTGTTGACCTTGCTGGGATTCTCCCTCAGTCCATGCACCCAATCTGAAGCTTGTCTAAACACAAGCTCTAACATCATATTCTTCAGGCGCTCTTGAAAATGGGTGTTCATCCAACAAAAGTAATGCAGGCAACATGCCAACTTTGTGTTGCCTATTCATTTAAATGAATGCTGAATGCAAGCAGCCTTAATTGTACTGCATGCATCAACAGGAGACCCAAATCGTAACTTCCTAGTCCCATTCAACTGTTCAACTGCAATATTTAAAACTAGCTTGCACCTCAAAGGTGAGGTGCATTGTGTCTGGATCAGGTGCTGGCAGTCATGCAGGAAGTGACACTGACCTGGGAAACAGTGAAGAATGACACAACACCGGAGAGAACAAACTCCAAGATTTTTGGATGCTTCTCACTGGAGGCCTTGACAGAGTATGTGCAAAGGAGGGAAGATGTTCTATAACTGCAGTGACAAGGAGACCCTCCAGACACATGCTCAGAAAGTAGTGGGAGCAGATAGTTGTGGAGGGCAATGACAGGAATCAAGCTCTGAGGATCTGGATGCGGTGCTGCAAAAGTTCAATGAAGTTTACATGTGTGGGCAAGGTCATTGCATCTTAAAATGCCATAACCTAACAGCTGCACTAGAGCCTCACACACTTCTCAATGCAACATATCCCCACCACTCACCAACCATCAATCTCTATTAATCAGGACTCACACTTCACATTCATAAGCCTCACTTATTTTTTGTTCTTTCATGGGATATGGGTATTGCTGGGAAGGCCAACATTTGTTGCCCACCCCTAACTGTCCTCGAGGAGGAGGTGGTGAGCTGCCTTCTCAAACTGCTGCAATCCATCTGGTGCAGGTACACCCACAGCATGGCTGGGAAGACAAGCCTCGCACACACATCTCACAGTTTGCACACACTGCCAACTATTCAACCATGACAGCCACATCACCCAATCAGGTTACATGACATCTCTGAAATAATTCATGCTCTCTTGAAGGGAAAAGTGGTACATAATTAGAGGCAGCAGGAACAAATCAGAGGTGGTCTGGAAGGGCTGCATTTCCTAACGTCCATGGAAGAGACAGTGCTGGTCATTGGGATCTCCATTGCTGAAGCTATGACCATGAGTGGAGCTGAAATTATTGATGGTGGTGGCATCCTCATACCTAATCCTCCTTCTTCCATCTCACTCCCTCTCATCCCACACTCTCTCCTGACTTACAGGTGTAAGCATGCACCTCCCAGTTTGCACCCCACCCCACAGTCCTTACCACAGCCTTACCCTCCGCCTTTTCCCTTTCAGATACTCAACAGATCTCACCAGGCCATGGAGGAACAACAAGAAGGGTAAGCGTTGCATTGTCAAAACCACCAGCTCAGATACTCACACTGTACATAATTTAGACAATAGCATAAAGACATGATATGCATATGATGAGACAGCGAGCATGAGCAGAATGCAGGCAGGTGAGAGATATATTATAGTGCATATGCCAGCTCACCAAAGGGTGAGGTTGCACAGCAGCTCCACTGCAGAGGACTCAGTTAGTGATTTTGATGGGGAACCTCACAGAAAAACAGTAATGGATATGCACACAGAAATGCTGGGTACAATAAGGAGCCTGCCAGAAAGCTTGCAGGCAATATCAAGGAGCATGGAGGAGTCCAGCACTTTGCCCCGAGCATGGAGCTTATCCTTTGTAGTGTGCAAGAGGTGACCAACTCCATTAGCACATTTGGTTACCCAAAGATGATGCAATGACTGGTGGCCAATGTTGCAACTTCCATTGCAGCACAAGCAGCAGCTACCCATAATCTGGATGCCACCCTGTCAGTGCTCTTGCTGTTGCCTGTCAGCCAGTCAGCCAGGATTGCTGAGGTGCATTTTGAAGCAAGGCCTTCCAGGCCCAGAGTTGCTCAAGGTCAACATGTAAGGCCAAGAACAGTCTCCTCCACTGAAAGTCAGCAGCCTTCCATCAGCCATGCAGCAGCCACTGGGGCAGCACTACATAGAAATACTAAGGCAGGCAAAGGCATATGGAAGACAGGCATTAAGTGAATGCAGAAGGGTGATTAGTTGACTTTTGTATGCAATGCATTATGATTTCATTCTTTTGATTCCAGTTTAGGGCGGAGTTGATATGTGGCACCCTTAAAGCAATATTGGTGCAGTCAATGGCACCCTGCACCATGGGGGAGCCTCCAATCCTAGTGAAGCCATGTGTTCACCATATCTGTTTATCTTTGGCAAGGGCAAAGAAAATCTAATTAGATCTCCTGGAATAGAGAGTCTCAGTAAAATCCCTTACGCAACAGTGGATGACAAAATGCAAGATGTTATAAATATCTCTAGCCTTAACTCAGAAGCAGCCTGATGCATAAAAATTCATTGCTACAGTCACCTTCACAGGTGCTGGCAATGTGTTATTTGCCTTGCTCTGGGGTTGTGGCTGCAGCAGGTGGCAGAAAACAGGGAGGATATCCTTAATGAAATGGAGACGTCTCACACAATGTTCCTCGCTGAGTTTCAAGTAGGAGCATTGCACCCTGAAACCCTGGGCAGATATGCCCTCCTGCTGAAAACCGTCCACCCTCTCCTCCTCCCCCTTCTCCCAGCAGCTTGTCCTATTCCTTGTGGCCTCTGCTCATTCTCCAAGTCATGCTTTTTTTCCCTCAGGAATGCCCAATAGTGCACCCAGTCTGGGAACAACTGACTTGAAGTCAGGAGAAATTCTTCAGCGCCTGCCGCATCACTGCCTGTAGACCTTTGCAACTTGAAACAGCGATAGAAAGCTTTAAACACTTGTAGATTTGTAGTAACAACCAGAAGAAATCATTCAGTGGCTAACCCGCGAAGTAGTTGATGATCCCTTCGTTTCAGTCTAGGGGTGCTGGGATGCCCTTCCTACTGCTGCCTACATGTTCAGCTGTGTGTGGTTAAGAGAGGATGTTAGTTGGACCATTGAGCTCCAAAATGGGACTGATGTCAAATCTGCAACCCACGCAGATTGATGGCTTAGCCTCCCTGTTCTACATACATCTGGTGGACGTTCACTGTTTACGCACTAATACTTGCACCAATATGACTTGTGCGATCCACCTCAAATATGTGGGGGTATGCTGTAGATGTCATTCTGGAGCTCCAAGGTCATTCATGGTGCCCAAATAATGGGTGCTAATGAGTCCAATTGCTTGCCCAGCTAGGAATAGAGGCAGCGAGTGATAATGGTCTATTTCATACAGGGCAAAAGACTAATTTGGCGAGGAGGAAATTCCAAATATATTTGACGTATCAAGGAGAAATGTATCCGGTGATGGAGAATCAAGTCACGACAAGACACTGAAATGGAAAGAGTCAACCACGTAATCAACATGCCACTATACACTAGGTTGTGACATCAGTTAAAATAATTAAAGGAAATTTAAATAAGCTGCAAGGTGAAGAACAAAGAGATAGGCAAAGCTAAATGGGGAGAAAATGGAGAAATAAAAATAAAACAAGGATGATAAAAGCAAACAAAATTTTCCATCTTTTATATATTTGATCAATACCACAAATATCATGAGTCCAGAAATTGTTGTAAGTGATATTATTGGATGAGTGATGAACTCTGCTTTGCCTTTTGCTCAACAGTTACCAAACCACTTAAATTAATCTGCTTAATACCTCCACTAAAATAGCAGAGAAATGTCATATGAACATGTTAAATGTCTGGTGGTTGATGTTGCTAATAACAATGTGTGTGGTAATGATATGTTTTTATGAAAAAAAGTACAGTATCAAGAGGCAGAGAAAAATAAATACTGTGATTTATCATGCAGGACAGACAAAATCTCAGTGTCAAGCTTGACAGGATGCTGGAGGTTGCTGTTTATGAGACTGCATTGTGACACTTCCCACTCCCTATTCCAAGTGTATGTATTTATAGGGGAATGTTGGCAGCTTTAAAGTTGTTGTGTGATCTTTGAAAGCAAATAATTAGGAGACGGATGTTCCAAAATGTTTCGTGTCCATTTGATTCCATGGTTTAAATTATGTCAACTTTGGAGAGATTTATTTTACGTGTCTAATACTTTAGCAGATTTTACACCTTAACTGCAGTAGTTAGGCCTGTTTGTGTTAGCAAAGTTCATAATCAAGCCCATGCATACTCACATTCAATAGTTACACTTGCACAAACTTTCACATCTACACCCTATACCCACATCAATATCAACTCCACAAAGTAATAACCAATACCAACACTAATATCAACCATCTGTTTTGTTGTCAACTATCTTCAACTGCTTTATCAATGACCTTCCCTCAATATCAAGCTCAGAACTGAGGCTGTTTGCTGATAATTGCACAATGGTCACTTCCATATGCAATTCCTCAGATAATGAATGCAGTCCACGTGCTCATGCAGCAAGGCTTGGCTGATACGTAGAAAGTAATTTTAGTATCACACAAAATCAGGCAATGACCATCTTCCACAACAGATAGACTAACTACTGTCTCTTGGTATTCAGGATTTCCCACCATCAAAATCCTGGGGGTCACCTGTGACAGGATACACAAGTGCCATGAGTTTGGCTCACACAAGTGCTGTGCTTAACAAGCATAGGTCAGAGGCTAGTAATTCTGAACAAGTGACTCACTTCCTGACTCCCTCAAACCTGTCTACCACCTACAAGGTTCAAATCAGGAGTGCGATGGAATATTCTCCACTTGCCTGGATGCTGCAACATCCATAACATCCATCCACACATAAGAACACCATCCAGGACAAAGAAGCCTTTCCACTACCTGAAGCACCTACTCTCTTCATGACTGGAGCACCATGATTGCACTAAGTACTATCCACAAGACGCACTGTAGCAATTCACCTCCCAAACCTGCAATTTCCATCACCTAGAAGAAAAAACACAAGAAGCACCATAATCTCGAAGTGTCTCTAGATCACACTATTCTAGGTCAAAAATTTGGAATGGCACAGAGCACCTTCATCAAATGGACTGCAGCAACTCATGAAGAAGGCCTACCACTATCTTCTCAAATACAACCCAATAAATGTCAACCTTGCTAGCGCTGCCCATATACTGCAAATATAAACCAAAGCAAGAGGGATAGAACCTGAGGAGCGAAACTATTTACATCGAGTGGTAGGAGGTCAGGAAAGAATGTTAGGTGACCAGCATTTTAGAGAGAGCAGGGTCAAGGGAGCACAAAATGCCTCTCTTGGACAAGATGAATGCCTCTCCTGGACAGGAGAGATAGGACATAAATTGGGGAAAGATGTGGCAGGACTCTGGCAGGGGTAGTCTAGATTAGGTTTAGGTTGGTGTGCAAGGAAAAATTGTAAATCAAAAGAGTTTGTTGATTAAATTGTCTCAGTTTTTCCTATAAAAAAAGTCCCACAAGATCTTTGCACCTGTTTTTGGAGGTAAGGATAGTGAGAGCGGGGGGTGGGGAGGGTTCATGGAGACAGTTGGTAGTGGAGGAAAGAGGTGTGACTCACAGTAAGACCATTTTCACATCTCCGAAACCCTAAAAATTCAACTCCACATGGTCACACCCAGTACTCATAACAATACCAGCTCATTTTAATCATAACAAGAGCCCACTCATACCAGCATCACATATATGTGCCCCATACCAACATTAATCTAAGCTCCACACATTAATGTGCAGTGCTCACAATAATGCCAGCTCCACCTTCATGAGTTCAAGGGAAGATTTGCCAACGAATGAATTACAGGACTGGTTTACTTTAGGGACCAATTTCTTCAATTTCTTTGATGAAGTGATAAATCAACTGATGTGGTGTTCCTGCATTTCCAAAGTTTCTTTTCGCAAGCAAGGTTATTATTTAAACTCAAAGCCACGTGGATTCAGCGTAGACTATGAAACAGATAAGAAGCTGGCTGAAGGTGTGGAAACAATAAGTGCTTATTAGTGGGATCTCAGGGTGTAAGGAGGGACCGCCTTGGATGCCCCAGGACTCTATGGGACCATTACTGTTCCTGATTTACATAAATGACCAGGATGCAGAAACTCAATGCAAAGTAATCAAATTTACTAATGGCACCAACGGTGGAATCAACAATGGCAGCTCAGGAATAATAGAATGAATTGGACACAATATACAAGTACAGAACAATGGCAGATGAATTTTAATGGTGATAATTATGAAGTGATACACTCGGGCTTGAAAAATAGAGAACACATGTTAGAATTATAAAGTCGTAGAGCACTGGAGAACATTCAACCCATCGTGTGTGTGCCAGTTCTCTGAAAGAACTACAAATTAATCCCACTCCTCTGCTATTTCCCCATAAAAGAATTCTCTTCACCTCCCCCTTGGCTATTTTTGTCCATTAGTTTAAATCTGCGTCCTCTGGTTACTAACTTTTCTGCCAGTGGAAAACATTTTCTCCTGGTTTCCTACTCCATAAAAAACTTGTCATAATTTTGAACACCTGTAGTAAATCTTCCCTTAACCTTCCCTTTTCTAAGGAAAACAATCCATCCTCTCTACTCTCTCTGGATAACTAAAGCCTTTTATCTCTCTCCTATTTTAGTAAATCCCCTCTGCGCTCGCTCCATGACCATGACTTTGATGAGCAGCTTTATTTATTTAATCATTCATTGGATGTGGGCATGCTAGCAAAGTCACCATTTATCGCCCATCCTTACCTGCCCTTGTGAAGGAGACAGTGAACCCTCTTCTTGAGCCACTACACTGAAGGTACTCACATGGTGCTATCAGATGGGGAGTTCCAGGATTTTGATCCAGTGTTGAAGAGGGATCAGTGATATATTCCTAAAACAGGATGAGATGAATCTTGGAAGGGAATTTGGAGGTTAAGCTATTCCCATATGCCTGCTGTTCTTATCCTTATTGGTGGTGGAAGTTGCAGGTTTGGGAGGTGCTGTCAACTAAGCTTTGGCAAGTTGCTGCAGTGCATGTATATATACACACAGCAGCTGTGTTGCGCTGGTGGTAGAGGGACTGAATGATTACAGTGATAGATCCAGTGCAGAGCATGTGGAATATCTTTTCCTGTAAGGTGTTCAGCTTCTTGAGTGTTTTTGGAATGGCACTCATCCAGGCAAGTGGAGACTATTCCATGACACTCCTGACTTGTGCCTCATAGATGCTGGAAAGGTTGAGAGGAGTCAGGAGTGAGTTACTTGGTGCAGAATACCCAACGTCTGAATTGCCCTTGCAGCCACAGTATTTGTTGGACACACTGTTCTAGCTGAGGTCTAACCACTGGTTTATAAAGATTTAGTATAGCTTCCTTGCTTTTATACTCTGTACCTTTATTTATAAAGCCAAAGATCTCATACTGTTTTTTTAACAGCCTTATCAACTTTACTTGGGACCGTCAAAGGTTTGTACACCCCCAGGTCTCTCTGTTCCTGCACTCCCTTTAAGTTTGTACCATTTAGTTTATATTGACTCTACTAACTTCCCCTTCCAAATGCAGCTTTTCACATTCCCTGCACTAAATTTCATCTGTCATGTGCCTGCCCATTTTACCAGTCTGTCTATGTCCTCCTATCTCCTCATTGTTTACCATGTTTCCAAGCTTTGTTTCATATGCAAACATTGAATATATGCCCCTTTTACCTAGATCTTTGAGCACTACCTACCATTTTAGTACCCCCTGCATCCTTTCTAATTTCTCTGCCCCCTCCTCCTTCACTGTAACATTGGCAGTATACTCTCCTCCTGTGAAGAGAGATGTAAAGCAATCATTAAGTACCACAGCCATGTTCTCTGCCTCCACAAGATTTCCTTTCAATTTCCTCATTTCCACCTCTTCTTTGACTACCTTTTAGTCAACCCTTTTGACTACCTATATGTTTATAAGACACATCAGCAATTCCTTTTATGCTATGCACTAATTTTTTTCATATAATCTTCTTGTCCCACTCATTTCCTTTTTAGTTTTCCTCTGCTTTCTGAGACTGCTTGATTCTCTACCAAATTATTAACCTGACATTATTGTAAGCTTTCTTAATCTGTTTCATTTTCATTTCTTTAGTCATCCAGGGAACTCTAGATTTGGGTGCCCTGCCTTTCCCCATTGTTGGAGTTTTTACCAAAACTGTGTGAAGCCCTCCTATTTCTCATTTCCTATTTTATCAGCCAGTCTTTGTTTCCAGTTTATCTGGGTCTAATCCCCTTTTAACTCACTAAAAATGACTATCTTCCAGATGAGTATCTACACCTTTGGTTTTTCCATTTTTCTTTTCCATAACTATTCTAAACCTGATGATATTATGATCACTGTTCCCCAAATGTTTTCCCACTGAAACTGGCTCCACTTGCTCCACCTAACTCCCTAGAACTGGATCTAGCACTGCTTTCCTTGTTGGATTGCAAACTTAAGAATCCAATCAAGAAAGTTCTCCTGCACACATTTCAATAATTCCTCCCCCTCCTTGTATCTTCATGCACCAACTATCATGACTCGATTGTTTTTACTTCTTTAAGAAATTTGCCTGCAAATTTGCTCCTTCTTCTTTTTCTCAGTATTTGGTGGTCTGTTGTCAACACCCAGTACCATAACAGCTCCTCTTTTGCTCTTTAACCTGTCTTTGAACCATTAAGCACATTATACCTTTCCAGGGCTATAACAGTGTCCTTGATCAATTTTGCCAATGGCTCTATCCCATCTTTCTTTTCTCCATCTTATTTCTCCTGAGTACATTGGGGAATGTAAAGTTCCCATTCCTGCCTTTGTATGAGCCAAATTTCCTGCATTGTTGCTATATCGTAATCTCAAATTGACACTGAACATGTCCAATTGATGGAAAGCAGCAATCACCAATGCCAGGGGATTTTGAACTACATTGCTAAAACATTAGTATACAAGTCAGCTGCCGTTGTGATCAAACTTTATGATGCTGCGGCTAGATTGCACCCTGAATACTGTGTCCAGTTCTGAATGCCAAGAAACAGAGACATTCAAGCATTGGATACAATATATACTCACAAGGCTGATTTCAAGCACTTTGAGAAAAAAAACCCAAAGAAACTTGGGCTTTTCAGCTTAGAAATGAAGCATCAGAGATGTGAACAGATTGAAGCATACACAATTATTAAGGACATAAAGCAAACCTGGATAATTACTTTAAATCAAACGATAGTAGGAAAAAACTAGAGAACTAGAGTTCAAACATAAAGCATGATTTAAGACTGATAGTAGAACATTTCTCTTCACACAAAGAGTCATCAACATGTGCTAAAAATACCTTGCAGAACGAGTTGTGAAAGTCAAAATTCTGGAGTCATTTCAGGAACAATTAGAAACTACAAAGAAAGAATATTACCATCTTTCCAGATGGATTTGTATATGACCTTTTTCATCAGTAATAATCTATGATTTTATGAATGAACTACAGGGCAGGTTAATAGGGAATCTGTTTCAGGGTAAAATAACTGGGAATGGGTTGCAGAATGACTTTACTAGAGAATACCTTACAGGATGGGTTTACCGAGTAATGTGTTATATAGGAATTATTCAGGAATGGGTTACAGGACAATCTTAACGACGGGATAAGTTAAAAAGTGGGTTACCAGGGGAATGAGTTATAGGATAGCCTAACAACAAGGGTAGAAAAAAAAAACTGCTTATATCCAAAATAAAACACAGATTTCTGTAAAAACACAAGTCAGATAGTAGATGAAAGAAAGAAGACAATTTAACAATTCAGATGCAGAGGCTTTGTCAAACCTCAAGTTGTGGGAACAGCTTCCACTACACTAGTCTATTTTTTTTTCCAGATATCTATTCTGTATTTCCAATATTGTTTTTTTTTTCATTTCTTGCTGTAGGGACAGAGTTGGCAGCCCAGCTTGTTTTAACAGAGTATAAAACATCCAGTCCAAATATGAGTTATTTAATAGAAATTCCGTTGAGTGACAGAAAACTGCAGTTATTCAGGTGCCAGAAAAATCTAAAGAACAATTTGTATTGATAGTGAATCTGACTTCAAATAAATCAATCAATGCTGTTATCTACGCGATTAGGCATCATACTCTTCTTGGGACAAAGTCATTTCTATTTAACATAAATAAAACGCAGTCTTACTGATTTAAATTTAACGCTGTAACTTAAAAACTTTATCAAGTTAAACTGATAAAAATAAGCATTGGAGAATTCGGTAAAGCTTTATTGAAGACAAGTAGTATTTAACAACTTTGTTCACCAAGGATCAGAAGAAGTGAGTTCCTTACCTTTGGCAGAATGGACAGCGAAGCAAAAATTCCTCAGGCTCCTCAGGCTAATCTCTGTTCTGTGCTTCAAAGGTAAGAGAATGAAAGCGGAATTGTACTTGGCTGGGAATGTTACTAAAACATTTTAACATCACATCGATCACGACTAACACTTGTGTATATCTCGCTTCTAACATTACATCTTAACCCTAACTAAATGCTGTACCAACAGTCACATCTATAACACAACTAACCACTAACACTCATAGCTCTTTGCTAAAATCACGTCTAACTCCCATAACTGTATCTATCAAACATTGGCAACTTACGCCATGTCACAGCAGAGAGAGGAGGAACTGCCGCCCCTCACTGCCTCTCCCAGCACCTACAGGAACAGAAGCAGCAGCGTCCACAACATGTGGGGATGGTACGTCATACAGGCTGTACCATTCCCGGCCTGGCACTTCGAAAAGTCAGAACAATGGAAAAGGCAAATTTTATAAAAGTAGAATAGGGGAAAGTAGGCATTCAAATAGAGGGAGAGACAAGGTAAAGAGACATGAGAAAAAAAAAGCAGAAAAAAAGGGAGAAAAGAAGATAGGAATGGATAGAGGGAGAGAGAAGCTGAAGAAAAGATAGGAAGGAAAGGTGAAAAAAAGAGGTAGGAATAGTCAGACAGGAATGGACAGAGAGAGAACATAGGGACATATGGATTAGGAGCAGGAGTAGGTCATTTGGCCCCTCGAGCCTGCTACGCCATTCAGTAAGATCATGGCTGATGGGATTGTGGCCTCAACTCCACATTCCACCTACCCTGATAAGCTTTGACTCCCTTGTTAGTTAAGAATCTATCTACCTTTGCCTTAAAAACATTCAAGGACCCTGCATCCACCGCTGTCCAGGGAAGAGGGTTCCAAAGATTCACAACCATCTGAGAGAAAAATTTTCTTATCTCTTTCTTAAATGGGAGACCCCTTAGTTTTAAACTCTGTCCCCTAGTTCTAATCTCTCCTACAAGGAGAAACATTCTTTCAGCATCCACCCTGTCAAGTCCCCTCAGGATCTTATATGTTTCAATAAGATCACCTCTCATTCTTCTAAGCTCCAATGGATACAGGTGCAGCCTGTCCAACCTTTCCTCGTAAGATATCCCAGGTATTGGTCGAGTGAACCTTCTTTGAACTGCTTCTAATGCATTTATAAACTTTTCTAAACAAGGAGAACAAAACTGTTCACTATACTCTAGATGCGGTCTCATCAAAAAGCTATACAGCCTTGGCAAAAAATCCCAACTTTTATATTCCATTCCCCTTGCAATAAACATCAACATTCCATTTGCCTTCCTAATCACTCACTGTACCATCCACATGCCATCCTGACTTAGAAACATATCACCGTTCCTCCACTGTCATTGAGTCAACATCCTGGAGCTGTGCGTTTACCCACACCACATGGACTACAGCAGCTCAAGAAGGCAGCTCATCACCACCTTCTCAAGGGCAATTAGGGATAGGCAATAAATGCTGGCCCAGCCAGCGACACCCACATCCCATGAATGAATAAAAACAAAACACCTGCATACTAACATTTTGTGATTCATGCACCTGGACATCCAGATCCTGAATGAGAATGAAGAAAAGACATAGAAAGAGAGAAAAGTTAGGTGAGAAAGGAAAAGGTTGACTGAAAAAGACAGGGGCAGTGAGACAGAACAGAAAGATAAAAGGACAGGAAAATAGAGTGGGGCAAAAAGGGAAAAGGGCAGGATGAAAAGCAAACATAGAAAAAGGCAGAAGAAGAGAGAAACAAGTTTAGAAAGAACACAATTAGGGTGGGCCAGAGAGAGAGAAAGGCAGACAAAGAGTCAAGGGCTTCAAGTTTGTTAAGACCTGAAAATAGGTGTGGGATCACAATATTGCTTCTGATGCAGGCAACATGCTCATTATGACTGCACCAATATCTGGGAGCAAGTAGTCTGTGCAGAATCCTTGAAGTCAGGACAAAGTCTCTCAGTATGTGTCACAACACTCCCTGTAGACTTTAACAACTTTAAAGAAATTGAAAAACCACTAAACACTTTTACAATCTCAGCAAGAGCCGCCAAGATCAATCAACAACTAACCTGAAAGTAGTTGATAATCACTTAAATAACACTGGTGGCTGGGGTGTCCTCTCTGCTGCTGAATGTGTGTTCAATTGTGTGGGATTAAGGAAGGTGTTAACCATAGTGTTGTGCTTCAGAATTACAGTGCTAGCAGCAAATCAGTGTGTCGTGCTGATTAACTTCAATATCTGCCCTCTTTGCATACTTATGGCTGATCTCCCTCTGCACACACACCCTTAGCTAAATGACACCCACTGTGGCTCGAACTGCAAGTGTGCGCATATGCAATGGATGTTTGGGAGGCAACCTCTGGTGCTGAAAATCTGAATGTTATGGCCAAGGAGAGAGAGCAGCAGTGGAGCGGAAGAGGGAAAGGATGGGGAAACTGAGGAGATGTAAAGAGACAGAGATAGAGGAAAAAGAGAGCAAGAGGCAATAAAGAGTGTGGGAAGAGATACTAGGGAGGAAACAATGTTGTTCTAGTTCATTCAGAACAGATGGCCAAGCCTTGTGATTTTTTTGTACTCATTTCTGTTTGACACCAGAGCCGTTTCTCGTTGTTTTCCCTGTGATATACATTAGAATGCAGATTCTGAGGTTTCTTATTTCTCAATCACTTTGTGATCATTTCAGCTGGGAATTTATCTCTGATCTAAAAATATTGTGGAATCATGGTGATAACTGATTGATTTTCTTTGATTGTTGTGCGCATGTATAACTTATGAATAAGAACATGAGACAGATTCTTCTGGTTGGAAAAACCTACATAAGAATCCTGTGTTGTGGCTATTAAACTTCTCAGTGACAACTGTACACTCTCCTGGCTGACATCCCTTTCATTATCCTTTATATACTTGAGTTTACGCAAATCTCTGTTACCCTGAATCGTAACTCGCACAAAGTTCTGTTTAACCATCAGTCCTGTGCCTGTTGACCTACATGGGCTTCACCAATGCTTCAGATTTATCATTCTCACCCTTGTTTTTGCATTCTTCTATGACTTTTCCCCTTCCTATCTTTGCTACATCCTTCAGCCCTTCAAAAACTCCATGTCCCTCCAAGGGTGACCAACTTTGCACCATATTGGCTGCAGTGCCTTCAGCTGTATAGGCCCAAAGTTCTTGAATTTTCTCCCAAAGCCTCTCTGCCTCGCCACCTCTTATCCTCCTTGAAGACTCTAAGACCAAGCCTTTGGCCAAATGTCTTAACGTCTCTTTAGTTGGCTTGAAGTCAATTCTTTACCTGATTACACTCCTGTGAAACACCTTGGGTAACTTTACAACGTTAAAGGCGCCATATAAATGTGAGCTGCTGTTGCCATTGTAAATATGAAGCTTGGGTGGGCCAGAAGCCAATATAAGTCAGAATAGGGCCAATGGATGAACAGGGGTGTGTGCGTATGTGTCTGTGAGTGGGCAGCAGAGTTTTAGGTGAGCTCAGATTTATGGAGCATGAAAGAAGGGAGGCCAGTAGCAGTTGTCACTGAGTTATGTGCCATTTAGGATCGAAGGTTTTGGGTTCAATTCTGGTCAGTGCTGAGTGAACTAACATCAGTTAGGTGGAGTAGGAGGTAGTACAATTGGTCTCAGTGACATGAGGGGGTAAAGATTAGTGAGAGTTTCCGCCCCTGTGATGCCAACTGAAAAGTGCACCCATGTAGAAGTTTGTGTCAGGATGGTAATTAGCTCAAGTGTTATAGCTCATATGTCAAGCTAGCCAAGACTCATTGATTGGCCTCACATATGAAAAATAATCATTTGGCCAAGGAGTGTTGCTTGATTGTACAAATGCACACAGGAATATCAAAGGAACATAACACGGGGGCAGGAAGGGAATTGTTTGTGAAGGTGCATATTTTTCTTATTTGCTGAAAAAATTAATTTGATTGATCACAGTTTAAAAAGTATGGTATTAGTGGTTCATGTCAGCCTACTGCATCTAATTAAGTTATAATTTTTAATACTGAACAGTTCAACTTCAAATTTCCACAATTTTGTCAGCATTATATTGAAGCGGAGTAAATTATCTAACCTTTGTCACCAATTCAAAAGTGAATTAAATTAATAAGAGTAAAAGAATGCTACAACAGATCCACTGGGAGAAAGCTGTTGGCTGTTCATGTTGAAGGGAGAGTTATGTATCTTGTACATAGAGGATGCCAGCAGGTGATGCTATGGAGCAAAGGCACAAGTCTGGAAAATAAATTGCGGGTTAATCTGAACTGTGTTCAAATGTTGCTGATCTTTGACGATATCAAAACAAATAGTTCTGAAGTACACAGGTATCATTGTGCAATGGTCATGCTGCTGAGCTAGTAATCCAGAGAATGTCCCTCCATCCCATCGTGGCAGTTTGAGAACTTAAATGCAGTTTAAAAAAATCTGAAAATTAAAAACTGCTATCAGCTGCTGGGTTATCCTAAAAGCCCAAATGGTTCAATGGCTGGGATTTTAAGCTCCTCACAGAGAGCAGGCAGGGGGATCGAAGGGGGTGGTGGGGTTCCATAAAATTGTGTGAGATGGTAGCGGCTCCTGTCTGTCGCCTTCCCACTTCCACAGGTAGTTTACCCCACTGGAATACTCCCCTGTCCACCATACTCCCCACTCCCCTGAATGGACCCAGTGATCCACAACCCCACCTGCCTTTATACTGGGCCTCCTCGTTGGTCACCAGTTTGGGGTCTGTTGCAGTCTCAGAAGTGGCCACTGCTCCCAGTGGTGCTGCTGAGGCTGAAGAGCTACCAGCCCTCTGATTGACCGGCATCTCTTGGAGGCGGGACATCCTGTCTCAGCAGGAGCAGAAGCCACGATATCAGGCAACTAAATGCCTGAACCACATGAAATTCCATCATGGCTTCCAGGGACAGTGGAGGTGGGCTCACTCCCAACTCTCTGTCTCCACGTTAAATCCCTGTAAATATATCCTTTAAAGAAGGAAACCTGCTACCCTTGTCCAATCTGGCCTAATGTGACTCCAGTCCCACACCAACATGGTTAACTCTTAGCTAACCTTTTAAGTGACTTGACAAGATACTGAGTTGTATCTAACCAGGTATGGCAGCTTCGGTGGAGAGAAAAAAACAGAGTTAACATTTTAGGTCAATGATCTTTCATTAACTGGAAGCTGTTAGAGAGATGTAACAGTCTTTAAGCAAGTGCAGAGGCAATGAATGAAGCAGCAAGAGGGGTAACGGTAGAGAATTAAAGGACTGTGATAGTGTTTCAGGCAGGAGTGATTAATTGACAGGGGGCTGATGGTGCAAGGCAAAGGATGTAATAATGTGACAAGTAAAGAAACAAAAGATGAATTTAGAGGAGCTGTAAATTGCAACAGGATTATTGCATTATTAACACCGAAAGAAATGAGAGAAGTGATTACAATCTGAAGTTATCAAAATCAGTGTTGAGTCTGGAAGGCTGTAAAGCGCCTGACTGAAGGATGAGGTGCTGTTCCTTGAGCTTCATTGGAACAATGTCGGACAGAGAGCCAGAATGGTAGTGGGATGGAGAATTAAAATGACAAGCAACCGGAAGGTTAGGGCCACGCTTATGGACTGAATAGACGTGTTCAACAACATGATCACTTCAAGTACATTCAAGTGTATTTGGAAAGTGCCGATGACAAGAGAGATGCCAATATTGAAGATTCAGAAATACGGAGATTTAGCTCCTGATTAACATCTGGTCCAAATGCAGTGATTAAGGTGTCTTTGGTAGGACGTATCCCCATTGGCCAAATAGTTTCTAAGGGAAGACCCTGTGCTACAAATCAGAAATCCGAAAGATAGTGTATTTTTAGTTATTGAAGGAATGTGGAGCTGTACAGAATGATAAGAAATCAGAACGGATTTATCACAAAGCAGCAGCATTTACAAAGGCAGCAGCCTAAGGTGCAGCAAAAAAACCCCAGACCAGGCTGATTAGAAAGAAACTGCAGAGGTCAGCACAGAAAAAAATGAAGGTTGAACAGATTTGTGGGACTGAGAGATTGAGCTGAGAAATTCTCAGGCAGTGGGCAAAGAATTTAACAAAGCAGATTGACTTTACACTCTGTTGAATCTTAATCCTGTTCAGCAAAGAGATATTACACAGCCAGAACAGGAGTCTGATACTCAATTGTCTTATATCAGTTTTCTTAATTCTTTCACAAAGCAAAAGACGTATGCCAGCTGCAAGGAATTTTCCCTCTCTAACAACTTAGAACACTGGAAGTTGCAAAGCTGCAGAGTCAGGCAGGTACCACTCCCATGGGCTTGCTCCCTGCGTGCTCCCCCCTCTCAAATATCTGGCCACAGGACATGCACTCTGGAGCGGGGGCAGGGTTGGAGTTGAGTGGTGAGGAAAATATCAGACCATTGTCGTGGATGGGTCGCACTTTAGCAAGGCCTTGTATTAGAAAAGGGAATCAGAAACAGGTCCTGCAGCCGAGAGCTGGTTCAGGAGCTATGGGACCTCAGGGCTGTTGCTAGAGATCAGCAGGGCTCCAATTTTTGCTGGAGGTAAAAAATAACAATCGCACTCACCTCAGCACTTTTCATCTCTTGGATTGTAAGCTGTGGCTCAGTTGGTAGCACCCTTGCCGTTGAGTATTCAAATCCCACACCAGCTATTGATGTACAACATCTGGGTTGGTGCTTCAGGGCAGTACTGAGGGAGTCCTGTACTATCAGAGGTACCCTTTTTTTAATGAGATGTTAAACCAAAGCTCTGTCTGCCCTTTCAGATGGGTATAAAAGATCCCAAGGCACTATTTCAAAGTACGGTAGGGAGGTTATATCCAGTCTCCTCAGTCAGAATATTTAAAAACGACTGTTTGGTCAATACCACAATGTTATGTATGGCGGGGGGGCGCTAGCTGTGTGCCAATGGGCTGCTGCATTTCCTATATTATAACAGTGATATGCTTCAAAGATAGTAGCTGCAAAGAGTTTTGGGACATCCTGAGGTCATGAAAGATACAATATAAATGCAAATCAGCTTGTTGCCAGAGCCTCTGATCTAAAGAGGGTCCCAGTGCAAGCCCCAGCCCAGACATTATTTCACCTGGGACCCCCATGGACGTATCTCCAAGGAATTGAGAGGTTAGAAGAAATCCTCCTCTTCATTACCCTAGCAATAATTGACCTATGCCTTTTCCAGGTGAAAGCTTTGCTCCATCCAGTTAGTGATGACCCAGAAATCCAGGGTGTTAAATTGGATAAGATACGGGGATGATGATGTGTGTTGAACCCGTGCCCATCAAATTCATGTTGCCTGTGTTTTAAATGATTATTGTATGCACCCAGCACCACCCATGCTGTTCAATGGCTGCACGCAGGAGGCCCGATAGCACAAAAAGAGGTGCAGCTGGATGTGGTGAGAGCATTTCTGCTGTGGAAAATTCAACAATGGCTGACTAGGGTGGAGAGGCACTGCACTGATGGTTTTGGTGGAACAGGTGGAACCGATGAAAGATGTCCTGTTTTCTCAAGGATAGCAGGGGGCCCTCCGGACAATGTGCTCAGGAAGCTGTGGGAAGGGATAGTGGCGGAGGTCAATGCCAGGAGTATAGCTTCAAGAACTGAAGGCAGTGCAGGAAGAATTTTAAGGATTTCACATAAGTTGTCAAGGTCAGTGAGATTATCTTCAAATGCCTTAACCTACCAACCCCACCACCAGTCTCACCTACTGGTGAATTCACTACATCCTCTTCATCGACCTACCAACAACTTCAATCAAACAGAACTCAATCCTACTATTTATAACTTTTACCTCAAGATTTCACACTTTGTTGCAAGTCTGTGACCCACATTTCACAACTCACACACCCTGGCAGTGATTCAACCTTGACAGCCGCATCAGTTAGCATAACACTCACTGACACCTTCTTTCTTGCTGGAGAAGGTGACATAAAAACTAGGAAGCAGCAGAAAGAACTGAAGGGGACAAGTGCGCCTGCGTGTTTTAACTCCCATGGATGAGATGTTTCTGGTCATTATGGGAAGGTGTGGCGGGGGGAGGCGGTTTGGGGGTGGGTCACTGAGGATATGGCCACTAGCACGGCTGAAGTGATCGACAATGAGGGTATCTGCACACTTAATTCTCTCATCCCACTTCTCTCTCATGCCACAATCTCTTCTGACTGAGAAGCTGCGGGTTTGAGCATGTACTTCTTACTTTCTCTGCTTCGCCATAAACTAATCCCTGTCCCTTTTTCATTTTAGGTTTCTAAGAACGGGAACCTGCTGAGGCAGTGGAGGAAGAGGAAGAAGACACTGATGATGCACAGACATTGGCTGGAATTTTTCCAGCATGGCCTGCGGGGATGGGCAGCAGGGTGGTGGGGTGGGGGTGGGGATATCAATGGCGGCAGCCAATGAAGTGGAGATAGAGGTGGCTGCTGCTGAGGCAGGCAGGCCCCACCGATTGGAGGGGTGAACTCTCCAGCGGCGGGTGGACTTGGAACCATGGGGGCAGCCATTGCCACTGGGGGCCTCTCCATGAGTCATGGAACAGTCATTAAGGAAGGCCACTCGAACAGGAACTCGAAATGGTTTACCTGGCAGTGCCCTTACATGGCAGGGGTCCACTGAGGTCGGTAAAATGCTGGTGGGGCAGGGTGCGGGAAGCAGCTATTAATTGGTCAATTGACTGGTTTAATTGGGGCCCGCCTCCAGTTATTGGATGACCGAATCACTGCTGCTCCCGCCATTCCAAATATCTGGTACTGGTGGGAAGACATTTTGCTCCCCTGCCAATGCCTTCTGTTGCTATTTTACAAGGCCTCCAAACTCGTACCTCATCTCCAGAGGACTAGTAAAATCCATCACGTGATCTTACAGTCCAGCCACTAGCTCAGATGCTGACACTGCATGCATTTTAGAGAATAAGATGAAGGAGGGACAGGCAGAAGGTGAGTCAATGGGCACAAGTGCGTAGGAGCTAGGGTTGGGGGCAAGATTAGTGTCGGTGTCAGTTTGAAAGATGGTTGAGGTCACACACTTATTCTGCCACAAAGTCAGGTGTGCCAGGCTACAGCAGAAACTGAAGGATGTGCACACTCAAATGCTTTGTGCACCAGGAACCCTGCCAGGAATCCTGTACACAAAGTCAAGATGCATGGAGGAGTCCAGCACCAACTTGGCACAGGTTTACACGCTGAATTTGGAGCCCATTCTTTTCAACTTTTACATGGAATGGGTGTTCCCCTCCATCAGCACACCTGTGGAACCAATCATGATGGAGCGTCTTGTGACCGAAGTTTCAGCTTCACGTTCGGAGCAAGCAGCTTCCACAAAAAGTCTGAGTGCTGAGTGCAAGTTCACCCTGCTGCCACACAATTTGAGCTTACTGCCAGGCAAGCTTCAACTGCTTTCATCATGGCTCTGTTACCTGTGTTCAATGGGGCCTATGGGATGTCACAGCACAGAGTTCTCTAATAGATTACCAAGATTGCTGAGGCATGACAGTGCCTTCATGGAGTACAAGTCTGCTGTCCACTTGTTTGTTTGATCATTCTCCTGCCTGGCAATGAAGAATAACATTAGGACGTAGAAGGTCCTTATTTAGAGGAGGATTATTATTTGCCTGGTAACAACTGTGCTTGCATATACTGTAACTAACCCACTGAAGGAATTAGAAAATTGCTTGCAAACGATGACTAATAGAGGTGAAGTTGAAGTAGAAGATCTGCCATGAACGTATTGAACGGTGGAGCAGGCTTGAAGAGCCAAATCCCGACTTCTACTCCTATGTCTTCTATTTTTATGTTACTGGACTGATGACTCAGAGAATTTGGGGTAGATCTTGACTTTGTGTTTTGGTGTAAACCTGGTGACAGCAAGTTGCTAGCCTGTTTTACAGGTCTCCTTATTTTTCTTTCCAATAACTTCAATGGCGCCTCTTGTTCTGTGATCCAGTATTCTCGATTCTCCACCAAGGGAAACATTCTCTCAGCATTTACCCTGCTAAGGGCCATAAGAACTTTATGTTTCAATGAGATCACCTCTTGTTCTTCTAAACTTCAAGGAATTTAAGCCTCGACTACTCAATCTCTCCTCATAGGACCATCCCCACGTTCCAGGAACCAGTCTCATGAATCTCTGTTGCACTCCTTCTTGGGAAAGTATGTCTTTAAAGAAACCAAAACTGCACAAAGTACACCTGATGTGTCCTCACCAATGCCCTGTATATAATTGTATTAAGATTTCTTTACTCTTATAAGCTAATATCTCACTGTAGCAAATCTGACATACCATTTACCTTCCTAATTGCTTGCTGTACCCGCACATTAATGTTCTGTGATCCATGTACAAGGATACCCAGGCCCTTCTGAATGCAAACATTTCCTAGTATGTCAGCATTCAAAAAATTTCCTGCTTTTTAAAAATTTGTTCTGCCCAAATGGATAACTTCACACTTGACCACATTGTATTGCACCTGCCATGTCCTTGACCACTCACCCAACCTGTTGACATCCCTCTACAGCCTCTTTGCCATCTCCTCACCGCTTACTATCTCACCTAACTTTGCATTGTTGGCAAACCTGGATATGTTACATTCAGTCCCCTCACCTGACTCATTAGATTGTAAATAGCTGAGGCAGCAGCACTGATCCTTACAATACCTCAGTAGTTGCAGCTTGCCAATCTGAAAATATGCTGTTTATTCCTACTCTCTGTTCTCTGTCCTTTAACCAATGCTCAATTCATGCTAATATATTACTCTCAGTCCCATGAGTCCTAGGGCAGCATATTCTGACCCCTCCCACTGGCAGGATCTGTCTGGTCCCACCGAAGTGAATGGAAGTTTGAATGGCCTGCCGCATCTGCCACGGTGGGACCTGCTGCACTGGGGACGGAAAATCCTCACCCTAATTTTGTGTAATAACCCCTTGTGTGGCACCCTAGCAAACGCCTTTTGAAAATCCAAATACACTATATCCACTGGCTCCCCCTCATCCATCTTACTAGTTACATATTCAAAAAAGAACAGATTTGTCAAACATGAGTTCCCTTTCATAAGCCTGTGCTGACTCTGTTTAATCATATTATAATTTTCTAACTGTTGCTATTTTTCCATTACTCTATTAATGTACCCATTGATTGCAGCAACATATGAGGGATGGTACTTGATGCCAAGTTACAGAAATGATGGTTATATGATGTGTTGCTTAAGTGTGATTATTTATCTTTGCACACAGTTTGAATTTCCAGATCTTTTTGTTATTCACTGAGTTTCAATTTAAACAGTCTGCTTGTTATGTAGCCGCTAGATTGCTACTATCCCATGAACCATATGAGCTGTAAGTATTCATTGTACCATCTAATGTGATTCTATGAAGTTAATTTACCTTATAGCTGCCTGTTTTGTTTTTATATTTATATGAATCGTGTCTTATCCTTATGTGTCATGATAACCTGACTAAAATTGGTCATGCTGAATTGGTATATTAGCTGATTTATGGAATAAGATGACAGCCCCAAAATTGTGCAGCTGTTCTGGAAAACTTGGGCCATAAATCCATAGGGAATCTGCTGCAACAGCTACAAATACAACTGGGTCTCAGGGTCTTGCATTGCTGTTGCAAAGATAGCGTTAGTGGGAGGAGAGGATGGGCAGAAGTTTTGATTACCTCCCCAACAAGGGCATTGACAAAAAGGGGTGCAGGGCTCCCTAAGTCAGCAGTTTTTGCTCCTTCATTTGTGACCACGTGTTTTATTGCAGTTACTTCTGGTCTCACGAGGTAAACCTGCCTGATGTTTAGGCTGGGATGAAGTGTCATGAATACTTCAATCACAGAAAATAGTTAATCTTCAAGGACTAAACATTCTGGAATAATCTGTGTTTTCAAAGTTACTTTTTCTTAAAGGATTAATGCAGGACTCTGATTGCTTTTTTTGGGAAGAGACATCCATTTACAAGAAAAGGCCGTTTAACAGTTGTAAAGAAGCTGAAACCTCTTGACCCTGGTGAACTGTGTACAAAGGTGGGTCACATGAAATATTATGGCTATGAAAACATACATGCCTGAAAAAACTGTATTTAAAGTTGTGTTTTGTATTTTCTTTTGAGAGAAAAAGGACCAACCGCTTGTGAAGGAAGACAGCAGCCCTTTTGCAGTCCAGAGCCAGTCCACAGCCGAAAGTGAATATAAGCTGCTCCTAAATTGCTCTGCGTGCTGGGATTGAGTACCCTCGAGTGTTCCTGGAATCCAGGTGAAAAGCAGTGCAAGAGGCATCGATTGTTTCACAGATCAGCGCTGAGAGATCATCCTTTTTCCTTTGAACTATTGAGTTTTAATTTTTGGCAGAATTCCCCTTTTTTTATTATTTTGATGTGTGTGTGCATCTGCGTGTGCGTCTGCACGTACGTTTTATTGAAGAAACCTAGCCATTGAGTGCTTATTCTGAGATTAATAGGAAAAGCACATATTTGGCTGTATAACTAGCTGGAAGCATCATTTAAACATATGTTGTGACCCATGGGATGGTGGGACTAGAGACAGGCAAGGCACTCCTCCCATCCCAGGAGGGCAAAAAATTCTTTGTAGGGGGAAGTAGAGGCAACTTTCATGCATGGGTGCCACGGGTGCCACTCCAATTACAGGATGGGGGAAATGGTGGAAACCTAGCCCTTCCCAGTGTCTGCCCATGATAATAAGAGTCAAAGATAAGTGCACTGGACTAGAGAAGATACATTTCAGTGAAAAAAAAGAAGGAATCTGGCTCAAATTGACTGAGAAATAAAGTTAATAAACAGTCTGATAAATCAGCAATGGGAAATAGAAGATAGGAAATGGATAGAATACAGAATAAGTATGATCCCTACAAGCGGAAAAGGGTTTGAGCAAAGAGAAGAGCTCATTGGAGAGAGAAATTAAAAGCAAACGAACTGAAAAGGGAGACACCTGATAAAATTCGGCTTAACAAGGTCAATCAAGTGCATAGCAACTGCAGTAGGGAGATGAAAGAGAAGATTAGGAGGGCTAAAAAGCAATACGAAGGGAACTTTGGATGTCGAGGGATATACAGGATTGGATAAAGAGGAAAAGGGAGGCTTATGACAGATACCGAGGGCTCAAAACAGCGGAAGCCCCAGAGGAGTATAGAATGTGTAGTGGGGAACCTAAAAAGGGAATTAGGAGAGCAAAACGGGGGCATGAGAAAACATTAGCAGGTAAAATAAAGGAAAATCCAAAGTTATTTTACAAGTACATTATGAGTAAGAGGATAACTAGAGAAAGAGTAGGGCCCATTAAGGACCATTTTAGTACTGTGTGTGTGGAGCCGGAAGATGAAGGTAGGGTTCTAAATAAATACTTTGTGTCGGTGTTCACAAGTGAGAGGGATGATGTGGGTATGGAAATCAGGCAGAAGGACTGTGATATAATTAAAGAAATTAGCATAGGAAGGGAAGAGGTTCTAAGCGGTCTGGCAGGCTTAAAAGCAAATAAATCTCCAGGCCTGGATAAAATGTATCCCAGGCTGTTGAGTGAGGCAAGGGAGGAGATAGCAGGGGCGCTGGCAATAATTTTCAATACCTCTCTGGCCACAGGAGAGGTGCCAGAGGACTGGAGGACAGCCAATGTGGTACCATTATTCAAGAAGGGAGGAAGGAATAAACCAGGGATCTACAGGCCAGTCAGTCTAACCTCAGTGGTGGGGTAACTATTGGAAGCAATTCTGAGGGACAGAATTAATCTACCCTTGGGGTGGCAGAGATTCATCAAACACAGTCAGCATGGTTTTGTTAAGGGGAGGTCATGTCTGACCAATTTGATTGAATTTTTTGAAGAGGTGACCAGGTGTGTAGATGAGGGCAATACCGTTGATGTAGTCTACTTGGGCTTCAGCAAAGCTTTTGATAAAGGCCCGCATGGGAGACTGATACCGAAGATAAGAGCCCATGGGATCCAAGGCAATTTGGCTAATTGGATCCTGAATTGGCTGAGTGGCAGGAAGCAGAGGGTGATGGTCAAAGGGTGTTTTTGTGACTGGGTGTCTATGTCCAGTGGGGTTCCACAGGGATTGCTGTTGGGTCCCTTGCTGTTTGTGGCATATATAAATGATTTAGACTTGAATGTATGAGGGTTAATCAGTAAGTTCGCGGATGACACAAAAATTGGTGGGGTGGTAAATAGTGAGGAGGATAGCCTTAGATTACAGGAGGATATAGACGAGCTGGTCAGATGGGCTGATCAGTGGCAAATGGAAATTAATCCGGATAAGTGTGAGGTGAAGCACTTGGGCAGGACAAACAAGGCACAGGAATACACGATGAATGGTAGGACCCTGGGAAGTACTGAGGATCAGAGGGACCTTGGTCTGCATGTCCACCGATCCCTTAAGGTAGCAGGACAGGTAGATAAGGTGGTTAAGAAGGCATATGGGATACTTGCCTTTATTAGCTGAGGCATAGAATATAAGAGCAGGGAGGTTATGCCGGAACTGTATAAAATGCTGGTTAGGCCACAGCTAGAGTATTGTGTGCAGTACTGCAATCCACATTATAGGAAGGATGTGATTGCACTAGAGAGAGTGCAGAGGAGATCTACCAGGATGTTGCCTGGGCTGGAGAGTTTTATTCATGAGGAGAGATTGGATAGACTGGGGTTATTTTCCCTGGAGCAGAGGAGATTGAGGGGGACATGATTGAGGTGTATAAAATTATGAGGGGCATAGATAGGGTAGACAGGAAGGAACTTTTCCCCTTGGTGGAGGGATCAATAACCAGGGGCCATAGATTTAAGGTGAGGGGCAGGAGGTTTAGAGGGGATGTGAGGAAGAATCTTTTCAGCCAGTGGGTGGTGGGAATCTGGAACTCACTGCCTGAAAGGGTGTTAGAGGCAGAAACCCTCTTATCATTTAAGATATATTTGGATGTGCACTTGCGATGCCATGGCATACAAGGCTATGGGCCTAATGCTGGAAAATGGGATTAGAATAGTTAGGTACTTGTTTGACCGGTGCAAAGGGCCGAAGGGTCGATGGGCCGAAGGGTCTTTTTCTGTGCTGTAGACCTCTATGACTCTATAAAAATTAGTAGTAACTGGTGAAGGTGGGAAGAATCGATTTGGCTGTTAGAAGCTGCATGACTACCCCACTGTTGCAAAATGTTGATAAGATACTTTTGTCAACCAAGACTCTGAATCGTCTCTACTCTGTGTCTGGTCCTTTTGAGGCCGGCAACATGCAAACATTGTGCTACCTGCTCATCAACAAGATCAACAGCATTGTAACATCTGGCTGAGGGTAAAACACGTTAATGACTGGCTACTTACCAAGCAGCTGGCCTTGGTATGTGTGCGCGTGCGTGTGTGTGTCACAATGTATGGTTAGCCTGCACTTGGAGAGAGGTCTCCCAGTTTCCCTGATGAAGCATTGGAAGCCTTAGACCAGAAGGTGGATAGGAGGAGCGAAGCCACATGAGGCCAGGAAGCCCTCAAGGCTACTGTGAAGGAAATGGGAGTAAGTGGCCATGGGGCTGAATTCCTGGAGGAAATAGCTATAGTGCCTGAGGAAGTTCAATGACTTCACACAAGTGATCAAGGTCTGTGACTGGATCTTCCAATGGCATCTTCTACCTACTGCACAACTAACCTCTCATGCTGCCAACTGCACCATAGTCCTCTCAATTATCCATCAGCAATCAGTACACAGGCCGCACCCAGGTACTCCATTTCACACTCACACACTTACCAATGCTGTCAGCTTCACATCCACCTTTCACAGTCTCAATATACATTCAGCTATTCAGTTATGACAGGCCCAGCATCCAAACACATTGCAAATTCTTCTCTTTCTCTTGCAGGACAAGATTGCAAACAGCCACATCTGCATCTCCTGAACCCTCTGGAAGAGACAATACACAACAGCATGGGATTGGCAGTGAATGAGGTTATTGCATCTGTCACCTCTGAGAATATTCGGGATGATGACATGTTCCTGCTTTATGCAGCTTTTCAAATCCCACTTCATTCTTACCCTGCTCTGTGACACAAAATGCATGCTGCAGATGGTGTGACTAAGAACCTCTTGCTCTCCACCCAATTCACCTCTGTACTAATCCAAACCCTTCCCTTCCGCATATTGGCTTTCAGATATCCAAGAAGTGCTGTCTGTCCTGCTATTACAGCCTCACCATGAGGGGTGCAAGCAGAAGCAGATCTCTGATGAAGAAGTAGTCCAGCAATCTCTGCAGCAGCAGATTACTTGAGGCCGCCCTAGGGAGATGCCAGTGGCTCTGTGGTGTGCAAATCTACTGCCCTTTCCCAGGATGACAACGTTTGTGTTCTCATCACTGGCACTCCACCAGTGCCCTTGTTGCTTCCTTTCAGCCAGTTAGCTAAGACTGCTGCCACCCACGCCAAGGTACAATCCAAAACTGGGCTATCAAGGCCCAGAGTTGCTTGAGGGTCTCTTGCAAGCTCATCTGCCAATTCCTCTACTGAATGTCAACATCCTGCTACTAGCCATGCAGCAGCCAATATGGCATTGCTCTGTTGACGTGCTCGGCCAGGCAAAGGCAGCTTCAGGTGTCAAATTAATTTTCATGATTACTTTAGTATACTTAACCCAAATCAATCCAGTAAACTGGTGGAATTATAACAAAGAAAAGTCACCAGACAATTCAAAGCTGCTACAGCAAGGAAAATCCAGATAAACCTAGAAAAGTCCAGCCGTGGAGGATTGAAGACTGATACATAATTAGCTGCACTGCAATTGAGGATGTTTCATTGTATATCAGAACCTTCAAGATGATCATGAGAAATGTAATAAGGTGCTATACAGACACAGATATTTCTTGCATTTGGAATTTGGCCATACTCTAACTTATTGGGTTGTGAAAACCAACTGAGTCAAAAGCTGACAGCATGAGTTTGAGCTGAGATAAGGTATGGGGTAAGTTAGTTGACAGACTGAGTTTTTTAGAAGATAAATTTGCATGCAAGAGTGCTTCAGGGACTGACTGATATAGGTTCCTTTATATAGTGAAATAAGGGAGACAGGGATTAGCCTGAGTAGGTGCTTGATGCTGAGACAGAGTGACCTTGAATTGTAATGGCTCAATGTTAGCAATCTCATCTCTGAATCAGAGGTTTATGGTGGTTCTGAACTGATTTTGTGATTTCAAGTCCAACTGTAGAAACTGGAACACAACATCTAGACTGCCACTTTTGTTTGTTTGGGGTCACCAAAGAGGAAGAGGTATACAAAATTGACCAATACATAACAGAATGGTCAGAAAAGGAAAGGAAGGGGAGAATTGGAGCCCTGTAACACCAGTTTTTTAGGTGCTACTCAATCTCCTATTGATCTCCAAAGTGCACGCGCACACTTCTGAACATTCACTTTGGTAAATGAGTATACGTGCACTCAACACTCAACGACCCCTGGCAAAACGGGCAACTGGGGCATTGCAGTCTGCACGCAACATTAATGACAATGTTACTGTTTTCAGTCTTAACGTCACACAGCTGAACATGATGTCTAACAGCATAAAGCTTCCCAGCAGCACTAGCTAAAGAGATCGCAAACAACATACTGATTAGCTGCTGGATTACTTCTTCTGGCTGATTATTGTTCATGTTTTGGAGCTTTCCTATATTTACCTAAAGTTTGAAAAGTCTAGAGGGAGTGATCTGGCTGGTGCTATAGTGCTTTAGCTGTTTAAACGGTTGCACTGAAACATGTTGCTTCCAGACACAGGTAACCTGTAAGGCCTTCCTCTCTTTTTTATTCTTTCACAATATGTGAGTGTTGCTAGTAAGGTCAGCATTTATTGCCCATCCCTAATTGCCCTAGAGAAGCTAGCGTTGAGTCACCTTCTTGAACCGCTGCAGTCCATCTGATGTAGATACACCAACAGTGCTGTTTGGAAGGGAGTTCCAGGATTTTGACCCAGCAACAGTGAAGGAACGGTGATGTACCAACATATGGGCATACGAATTAGGAGCAGGAGTAGGCCGCTCAGCTCCTCGAGCATGCTCCACCATTCAATAAGATCATGGCTGATCTGACTGATATAGATCCAACTCAGGATGGTGTGTGGCTTAGAAAGGAACTTTCAGGTGTTATTGTTCCCATGCATCTGCTCCCTTGTCCATCTAGGTAGTAGAGGTTGTGGGTTTGGAAGGTGCTGTTGAAGTAAGTTTGACAAGTTGCTCCAGTGCATCTTGTAGTGAATATTTAAGATGGTGGATGGAGTGCTGATCAAGTGGGCCGTTTTGTCCTGGATGGTGTCAAGCTTCTTGAGTGTTGTTGGAGTTGCACTCATCAAGGGAAGTGGAGGGTATTCCATCACACTCCTAATTGTGCCTTGTAGTTGGTGGACAGGCTTTGGGGAAACAGGAGGCGAGTTACTTGTCGCAGAATTCCCAGCCTCTGACCTGCTTTTGTAGCCACAGTATTTATATGGCTAGTCCAGTTCAGTTTCTGGTAAATGATATTGATAAAGGGAGATTCAGAGATTGTAATGCCATTGGATGTGAAAGGGTGATGGTTAGATTCTTTCTTGTTGGAGATGGTCATTGCCTGGCACTTGTACTGCACAAGAGTCACTTGCAGTCCAAGCCTGAATGTTGTGCATGCTTTGCTGCATGCGAGCACAGACTGCTTCATGATCTGAGGAGTTGCAATTGGCATTGAACACCGCGGTATCTTCAGTGAAGATCCCTTTTCTGACATTATGGTGGATGGAAAGCCTTGAAGAAGCAGCTGAATATAGTTGCAGGGAAAATGGTGGCAGCGTTGTGCATCTGGGGTTCTGACTTCTGTTCCTGACACGTTTTTCCAGAGGGCAGTGGAGGCAGAACAAGCCCCTGAACTTGCCCATAATTCTATACAGGCCAACTAAGTTAGTTGAAGGCTTGTTGCAACCCCTCTCTGTGAAGGTTTTGCATTTTCCTGAAGGTGGCTGGTGTTTTGGAGCTGTCTGTCTCAGACCAGCTGAAAGCAGGCGAGAACCATGTCGGGAACGAGTCATCGAGGCCAGAAACGTTTCAAAAGATAAATGTAATGGTTTATCACAGGTGAAAGGATTTACCGCTTTCAAGTTAAATTTGCAGCAACCCATCACAGATTAGGGGAGGAGCCAGAATTAAGAATTTTGCCAGTTCAAGTGTCATCATCCACCTGGCATTATGTGGGCATCGGAGCAGTGGGCAAGGCAGTTTGCAGTTGGAAATGGGTGCTGCACCCTCAGAAATTGAGGCCAATGAGGATGAGGAGCAAGGGCAGAGCCCAAGGCATCAGGAGGTCAGCGGAGAGGGATGAGACACCACACTGAGCAGAGGATCTACAGGAAGAGTTGAAGAGATATGGACATGACTGAGAACCAGTGCTGAAGCAGACTGCGATTCTCTAGGCAGATGGCCATAGACATCTGTGCCCTCATCAGTGCAGATCTCTGCGACATTTCGCAGGTGGGTATACACCAGAGAATCACCCAGGTGACAGATGCCCTCTTTACCAAGGCTGGAAAACACACCAGATTCACAACTGAAGGGGCACTCAAGGCCCAGAGGCCACTGGGTCTGGTGTCTTGACTGGTCGGCTAGTGCCCTCCAATTCCTTCCTGCAAGTGTCTTCATAACATGACCCTCTAGAGAGGTGTGGACAGCGAGACCCTGAAAGGGGATAGCTCATCGGTGGAGGAACAGGAGGTAGAAGAGGAGCAGAAATTGGAGGTAGAGGGAGCTGACGCTGAACAGAGATGTCCCCTGCTGCAGGACAAGGTGCCCTCCTCCTGCCACCCTCCAGGAAGAGGACCTTCCCCTCTCCCTCAATACTGCCAGGGCTCCGGCTCCCCTGTGACGTCTTGCATCCCTGTAATAGAGCGGAAGGCTTAAGCACAAACTCTCTCCCTCAGGACAATCAGCAGCCTCAGTGCTGGCTGCCTTGGGTGTCTGAATGAGCCTCTACTTCATCTGGCCCATGTCTCTTCCTGCCCCCATTAGTTTTTAATTGGATTAGAAATCCGCCTCCATATCAATGAAGGGCTCACCTCCTTCGAAAATATGAAATTAATTTAGTTTCCCACCCGAGTTGGGTTTCTGACACCGAAACAGAGCCAGCTCCTGTTTTTCTGCCTCCATGGTGAAAATTCAGCTCCTGGCAGGAATATTTAATACCCAGTCCTGTACTTTTGTGTGTCAGGTTCCATTATTGCTATGACATCATATTCCACATGGCTATCTGCATTTGCAGCTCACCAACCTTTTTTTTAACCATGCTACCCATTCACATACATGCACAGTAAATCTAACTTAGATCTTAATACATTCCCTCCTACTTTGATCCCACCTAATACCATGCTATTTCCTACTTTAATGCTATCTATCTCTCCCAATTCCCTGCACACCTTGTTTTGCTTCTGATATGACCTCCTGGTTCCCACACCCCTGCCAGTTAGTTTAAATCCCCTCCAATTGCACAAACAAATCACCTGGGAGAATATTGGTCCCAGCTTAGTTCAGGTGCAACCCCTCCAGCCTGTACAGGTCCCACCTCCACAAGAATTGGTCCCGGTGCCCCAGGGATCTAAAGTCCTCCCTCCTGTACCATCTTTCCAGCCACACATTCAGCTACTTTATCCTCCTGGATACTCGCTAGAATGACATGCTAGGAGTAATCAGAGATGGTTACATTTGAATCCTGCTTGCTATTTTCTTTCCTAATTCCCTAAATTCTACCTGCAGGACCCTATCCATCTTTCTATATGTCGTTGGTATTGTGGAAGGTTAAGTGAAACATTTTACTTAACTCCTATTATCTAAAATCCTTAGATTGAAAAATTGAAAACTCTTTCGTGTTACTATCCCTTGTTATTTAATTTTAAGTTTATCCGTTAGATCTGTTAATTAATTAGGCACTGATTGTAATCATATGATAAATTATAAAATTGGCTTTAGTTTTTAATTCTTATGCTAATTAATCTATCAGGTCTTAATTTTATATTTGATTGATTTAGATTAAATTAAAAGTTTACCAGATTACTCAGCCCACATGACACCTTTCTCTATGACGTCTCTCAGTGATTCTTTTCCTCCTGTTCAGTTCAGACTCACCAGCTCACACAGTGCTGCTCAACTCCCTCTCTTTTCCAAACACCACTCTGGCTGCCCAGCTCCCACTCTTTTTCAAGCATGCAGCATGCACTTTTAATACAGTCAGTGATAACCTGCACCATGGGGAAGCCTGCAATCCCTTGCAGACCCTTGTGCTCACTCTGCGTGCTTCTCTCTGGCAAAAGAGAATGAAATGAAGTTATGTCTTTGTATGTGGAGAGCCCAGTGACCTACCCACCTCATGCAGCAGCGTATTGCAAACTGGAAGATGTTGCTTACATCTCCAGCAGCAGCCTAGAAAGAGTCAGGTGCGTAAAACTTTATGGCCACAGTCTCCTAGCAACCACTGGCAATGCACTCGCTGCCCTGCTCTGAGGTGGGAGTTACAATTGCTGGATTTCAGTGACAGCATGCTTAGTGAAGCGCAGGCACCTCAAACATTCTCTGCCCCTGAAGTTCAGGGAGGAGAATTGTCTGCTGACACCCAGGGTGGATATGGCCTCCTGCTGAGAGCCTCTCTCTCCCACTGGCATCCTCCCTCATTTAACAAACTGTCCTGCTTTGCATGGCTCCTGCTCATTCTCCCAGTTATGTTCAATTATAAGAGGAAGGTCTACTAGGCCACCCGTGTCTAGAATCATTTAGATCAATAAAGAGGGAGTTCAGCACCAGGTCCATCCTCTGGCAGGAACTTGTGCACCCGGCCGCCATGGTGGGTCATCGTTCTCGTCAGAAGCCGGCGTGAAACTGATGTGCATCCTGTTAATGCGATGCAGATGAAGGCCCCACCCCCACCCCAGCCTGATTATCTGCAGCACCAGCAGGAAATCACACCAGTCCACAACATGTCTGTGGCATGTACGTGTTGGACTTACCTGCAAAAAAGGCCTGAGGCAGCTTGCAGAGATCGGAAATCAAGATGGAGGGCTCCAGCGACAGGACCCTGGAACACCACATGCAGCGGTGGGTGGAGCATCAGCCACATGGACCTTCACGGTGCAGCAGCTTCCAGGAGGTGGGAGGCCTTGGAGCAGCTTCTCCCAGGGTCTTCAAGCAGCAGGTGGATGGCTGCAGAAGGCACTGTTGGGCAGCGATGGTCTGAGCTGGTAGGGGATTAGACGTGAAGGAGAGGAGTGAAGAGGTGGGGTGTGGGTGTAGAGGGCTGGGGATTGGTGAGTTTGGGTGTGGTAAGGGAAAGAGAAAGATGCTGCAGGGATGATGGAATGGGCGATGTGATATGGAGCAGGAGGGTAGTAAGTGCCCCGCTGGAGTTTGGGTGGTGGCAGGTGGGGGTGTTGTGCAGGTGATCCTCTCAATACCAACACTGGTAGCTTTGCCAATTGGCTTCCATAATGGACAGTTACTCTGCCTTTTTGCTTGAAATTCTTCACCCGTGTACGTTTTTAATTCGGCAGATGTTTTTTCTAAACTTAATTGATGTTCACTATTATTCAGATATCTGAAGGTATGTCCTCCAATGACTCTAGTGGAAGCTCCTGTGTCCAGGTCTGCCATTTACTTTCACTGTTACAAATATTGGTTTTGTCTTTCCAACCTTCAAATTAAACGAGTAAATATCTGAATTTGTTGTTTCAAGTTCTTCTACGTTGTAGATCTCACTGGACTTTTTCTTTTGTTTAGAAGTCTGCCTGAATCTTTCCTTGCATTGCCTCATTGTATGTCGATTTCTGTGACAATAATAACATTCAATTTTTTTAAACTGCCAATCGTCATAAGACTGCTTGTTTCCACCTCTATTGAAATTATTCTTTGTTTTCACCGTGAAGTCATTTTTTTCTCACTTTCCCGCTAGCAGCGGCTGTTTCCCACTTCTCAGCAGCGTCTTGCATCTTTGCATCCTATTTGACTGGGGTTTCCTACCCAAAGGGGAGGATGGCGCCATTCTGCGCGCCCTGTATGGACTATTGAGTCTCTTAATGCGCTCTCCAGCTTTATCTCTAGCGCCTTCTTAAAATCCAAATTTGCTTATGATAACAATCTCTTCTGAATTGTGTCCTCATTCACACTGCACACTAAATGGTCTCTGAGCATGTTGTTTAGGGATATACCAAACTCACAATGTTCTGTTAACTGCTTTAAGCTTGCCACATAACAGGCAACTGTCTCTCCTGGGGCACTACTTCTTGAGTTAAATTTGAACCTTTGTATCAAAGGCTTTGGCTGATAATGACACTTCACGGGCTCCACCAAATCATCAAAACTTTTCGAACCAAATTGGGTGACATCAAACTTCGAATCAAACCGTAGGCTTTATTCCCACATGTACTTAAGAGTATCACCCACCTCTTATCCCCCTGTAATCTTGTTCGCTTGGAAAAAGAATATAATGAGACCATCATCTGTGGTTGGATCGAAAGGATCAATTCTTCCGAATTGCAGCATTCAAAGAGGGAATAACTTCTTCGATTCAAACAGAACTTCTACTAACAATCGCTGGGTGAGGTATTAGTGCCGATTTCTTTTCAACTTGGTTTCTTCTGTTTAATCTTGTTTTATCCTCATTTTATCTTCGTTTTATACTCGTCGCCAGTTTGTTGCATCCTGGGGATCCTTGTCGCACGCTTGTTGTAAGCGGTCGCCGAGTTGGCACTATCGATAGAATTGATCAGCAGGAACTTCTTAGGTGGAAAATATTATTGGCAGGATTTTTAGCTCAGCAGGCGGGTACACGCCCGGCCTGACCGAGCATGAAATGATGCGTGATGGATTGGCCGAGTGTGCCAACGCCAACGTGCAGTCGCGCGATAGCTCAGTCAGCAGGCGTGATTCAGCCGACAATTAAAAGGCCTGTTAAGGCCATTAAGTTATCAATTGTGCTTAATTTTTCACTACCCGTTCAACCTATTGGTTGACAGGCAGGCAAAAAGGCCAAGCGGCTTTTGCATTTTTTGGAAACCTCATCCACGGGTGGAATGAGGTTTCTAAAATCAAATACAAATGAAATAAAAACTTTAATTTTTAATTTAATACATGTCCCTGACCATGTAACAGAGCCACATGAGGGGACGTTTCATTAAATTTTTCTGTTCTTTAATAATTTTTTCAATATATTCTTCATCATCCTAAGGCAGCTCCGTTCCTCAGGGAGGTTATTCAGCGCTCCTTTGTGCACATGTGCGAAGTTCATGCTAGGCCTGCTCGCCCTCCTCCCCTCACACACACAGACAGCGCTCAGCGCTGCCGCTCCCATATCACGCTGGGCAGGCCTTAATTGGTCCACCTGTGTAAAATCACGAAGTGCTGCCGATTGTGGGCAGCGGTCAACTTCCCAACTGCCTCGGCTGCCCCCGCCAATCCCGCTGCCCTATGTTTATTTACAGAGGCACTCAGCAGCAACTACATTTGTGCTTTCACTTCAAACCATATCTCTATACTACTGACTACTAACTACAGAGGTAGCCCGCCCTACTCTCTGATTGGTTACCAAAGATCATGCGATCTCCTTAGCAGCATTCTTCTTAAAGGTATATTACACATTAGATAAAACCATAATTACCACAATCCCTAACCCACATACCGACCTGTACAAGTGATTGTCAGATCCCTAATCCACATACTGACCTTTTAAATAATCTTCAGATTCCCAAATCACACACTGATTTATCAGGATAATTGTCAGATCCTGATCCTCATAATGATCTTTCAGGGTGATTCTCAGATCCCTATCCCTCCTAATGATCTGTCATAATGATTGTAAGATTCCTTAGCATCCTGAACTCTCACAGTAATAAATTCAGACCCTAATGTAGTACTCAGTTGTTCGGTATATTTTTAAAAAAATTCATTCATGGGATGCTGGCTATACTGGCATTTATTGTCCATCCCTAGTTGCCATTGAGAAAGTGATGATGAGTTGCCTTCTTTAACCACTGCAGTCCATGTGGTGTAGGTACACCCACAATGTTGTTAGGGAGGGAATTCCAGGATTTTGACCCAGCAACAGTGAAGGAACGGTGATATATTTCTAAATAAGGATGGTGAGTGTCTTAGAGGTGAACTTACAGGTGGTGGAGTTCCCATGTGTTTGTTGCCCTTGTCTTTCTAAATGGTAGTGGTCGTGGGTTTGGAATGTGCTATTTAAGGAAATTTGGTGAATTCCTGCAGTGTATCTTTTAGATAGTACACACTGCTACCACCGTGAGTCGGTGGTGGAGGGAGTGAATGTTTGTGGATGGGGTGCCAATCAAGCGGGCTGCTTTGCCTGGCTGGTGTTGAGCTTCTTGAGAGTTGTTGGGGCTGCACTGATCCAGGCAAGTGGAAAGTATTACATCACACTCCTGACTTGTGCTGTAGATGGTGGAAAGGCTTTGGGGAGTCAGGAGGAGAGTTACTCGCTGCAAGATTCCTAACCTCTGACCTGCTCTTGTAGCCACAGGATTTATATGGCTAGTCTAGTTCAGTTTCTGGTCAATAGTAACTCCCAGGGTGTTGATACTGGGGAATGCAGCAATGATAATGGCATTATAAGGGAGAAAAGATATAGAGTGCAATTATCCGGTGTTTGGCTATGTGTATCTGGTAATTGTTATCTGTTCTCTGTGTGATTAGTTAAGCCTGGCTATGGTTACTGAAAAAGAGAAACTAAACTGTAGACAAGATGCTGGAAGCATGAGAGCAGACATTTTAAAACATTGAATAAACTCCTCCTGCAGATATATAACCTGGAGTCTATCATCACTGAATATCTCTGAAGCATGAAACAAAACATCCAAAATCACACACTGACCTGTCTCAGTGATTGTGTCAGACCTTAACCCAGATATTGATCAGTTAGAGAAATCTCCAGATCCTGAAATCACACACTTATCTGTCAGATTACTTTAACGGCTATTAAAAATCTGGATTGGAAAAATATTCAAATCTGAAACTGTCATAAAAATGATTTTGGACTGACTTTAAACTACAAATAATTATATAGAATTTAAATGTCCAGCACCTCATCCCATATCCAGTTGCTTTCCTTTGAAGTGCAGTCACTGTTCTGTTCGCAAATATGGCAGTAAAACTGCATACAGTAAGTTAACGCTGTCATGACGACAAGAAACTGTGACTGAGTGAGAGCTACCTACAACTTCAGCACCTAACCACAGACATATTGAAGTGTTTAAAGAAGACCAGTTATTTAAAAAGTACTAGAAGAAAATCAAACATGGCTGCCATGAGTCACCTGATGGTTGATACTTTAAAGTTAACCACTTCCCGGGAAAGTCTATATGAATTGCACTGCAGACCTCTTATGTGGACTTTCACACCTCGGGAGTGCCAAGGTCACTTCAAACAGGTACACTCTTGAAAGGACGGCACTAAAGATGCAAAGTGCTCGGCTTTGATCAGAGACCCATCAGATGCTCAAAACCCCTGTGGAGGATGAAATAACCCCCATCTCCTATTGATCTATATCTTGAAATGTGTCAAAAGTTTTGGAGATGCAAAGATCAAAAAATGGGATTTGTTGGTCTACAACAATGAATGTAAGGATTGTTGATTAATTTCCCTTGCAGAAATATACAGACAGGAGTTTAAAGAATGAAGAAAGAAAATGTTGAAGGAGAAAGAAACATGAGTCATATAAAACACTGCTAAAAAAGAGCAGGAACGGTCTCTCTCTCTCTCTCTCTCTCTTCCTAAGGGCTAAAAGGGCATCTTCAACAAAGTGCAGCCCTGAAGTCAACTCCAGAAATCGACAGGAAACCGACTAACGTCAAACGGCCATAACGTTCAACAATCTGCACCTCAAACACAACCAAAGGGCTTAATTATATATTCTTTTAACTTTTAATTGGACTCTAACTTTCTTACTTGTTATCTGTGTGTGTGTCGTCGCATCTTTATTATTTTTTCTTGAGTTTAGTAACTAAGAAACTTACTCTTTCTTTGACTCAAGAAAACCCGGCTCCTCATTAACAAATGAATACATTTGGCTTGGAAAAGGCATTTACAGAGAAAATAAATTTTACAACCGTTGTAGTGACCAACCGAGGGGGCTGAGAAGAAGGGGAACCAACTCACTCCTCTTTACGTTGTTGTAACAAAATAAACAGGAAATACATTAATGATTAGTTAATTTGTTATTTGTCACGTTAACTAAAGGAGGAATGTTGCTGGGAACCAGCGAGATCTCCACACTGTTCAAATAGTGTCTGTGGTTTTTTACATTAATTAACCCAGGTGTATGGGGACAAAAATGCACTCTTTTTACTGCAGCACTCAACAATACAGCATTGGGCCCTTATAAATAATTTTGTTAACTACTGCAGTGGAGATTGAGCTGTGATCTTCTGATTGAGAGGTGAGAGTATTGTCAACTAAACCATGGTGACGGTTCAAATTTAAATGTACCTACTGAATAGTTGACAGAATCTTTAGGGAGAGCTATGTTAAGAACAGAATTCAAATGTTAAATTCAACGTGCTGTGTAATCTAAGTGCATAATATGAAAGAAATTACACTGTTCAAAATAGAGCATGGCAGTTTTTCTTCGTGTTCTGGTCAATTTTTTCCCTCAGTCAGCACCACAAGAAAAGGTTGACCCATAATTTGCTGTGGAAGGGCATCTAATGACATTTAACATTAGTTGGACTTGCCCTCGCACATTTAGGTTCGTAACTTTTTTGTGTGTCAAGTTACTGAAAGTGCATGCTGATCATGTCACAGCGAGGGAAGCAGTGCTTCTGGGACCTGCGTGAATCGGGCAAGCAACTAGGCATCTCTTTAACAAATCAGATTGAAGCATTGTGAAATTAACAGCTCAAGGATTGAGAAGGAAGTATAAATTAGAGTGGGTGAATTCAATATCAAATCAGGTACAGAAAGAGATGGGGAAAGAAAGATTGATTTAAGAAAAAGACTTGAAAGATCCTGCTTGACCAACCTTATTGGTTTTTTTGAGGAGGTAACAGAGGGAGCAGCTGATGGGAATGCAGTCGAGGTAATTTATCTGGATTTTCAAAAGGCTTTCAATAGGTGTTCCATAATAGACGAATGAATAAGGTAGGATAGGGTAGAGACAGAGGAAACGTGGCAGAATGTATTGCTAGCTGACTACAAGACTGAAAGCAGAGAGCGGGAGTAAAGGATGGTTATTCAGAGTGGGAGAAGCTGGGAAGTGGTATTCCACAAGGATCAGTGCTGGGACCACTGCTGTTCACAATTTACTTTAACAATTTGGACTTTGGAATCAAAAACACAATTTCTAAATTTGTAAGTGACACCAAATTGAGTGGGGTGAGGCAGGATATTCAAACTGAGGAGGATTGCAACAAATTAAAAAAAAAAAATTCTTTCGAGTTATCAACAGTCACAGATGGCAACTCTTTCGAGTACAATCACAGTTCTTGGTTTCCGGGAGTGGGACATGAACCCACAACCCTCTGATTCAAAGACGAGGGTGCTATGAACTGAGCCACAACTGACACCTCTTGCAACAAATTAAAGGTGGACATTAATAAACCAGCAGAATTGAGAAATAATTGGCAATTGAAGTTCAACACAGATAAATGTAAGGTCATACACTTTGGTGGGAAGAATGAGGAGGACACTTATGGCCGGAGGAGGCAAGTCTAAATGGGGTGGAGAAACAAGTAGATCTCAGAGTACAAAAACATCAATCACTAAAAGTTGCACAGCAGTTTAGCAAGGACATTAAAACTGCAAATCAAGCATTAGGCTTTTCTTCTAGAATTGAAGAGTTATGCTAAACCTGTATCAAACCTTGGTTAGACCACACCTAAAGAGTACTATGTGCGGTTCTGACTGCCATATTATGAAAAGATATAGAGGCACTGGAAAGGGTGCAGAGAAGATTTACAAGGATGATACCAGAAATGTGCGGGTGTACAGATCAGGAAAATATTAGGCTGCGGTGCTTTTCATTTGAAAAAGGAAGGCTAAAGAATTACAGATAGAGGTCTTTAAAATTATGAAAAGTTTTGATAGAGTGGAGAGGATGTTTGGGGAAGAGCATAGCTAGAGACCATCAATATAAGACAATCACTAAGAAATTTGATAGGGAATCCAGAAGAAACATCTTTATCCAAAGAGTGGTGAGAATGTGGAACTCTCTATCACAGGGAATAGTTGTAGTGCATAATATAGATGCATTGAAGGGGAAGCTTGGCAAGTGTGAGAAGGGAATAGAGGCTTACAATGGTAGATTTAGCTCTTTTAAAGCCAACTAAATAAACCAAATTAACAAAATGAGGAGCAAAGATGGGAGGATGCTTAAGTGGAACATAAAAGCCAGCATGAACTGACTGGGCTGAATGTCTGTTTCTGTGCTTTATACCCTTTGTAATCCTAAATAAGACAAAAGAGACAAAGGAATGGTTTAAAATGATTAAAATGTAACATTTTGCACTTTTAAAATCACCATGAAAGAATGAAGCTCCAGACTGGTTCATTTCTAGCATTCAAGAGATTGATTGGCAATAATTAACACCTATCACTTCAATAAGAGGGTACTTAGACTTTAAGTGATAAGACTTAACTTTATGTGGTTGGTTTACATAAAATTACATAGAATATACAGCATAAAATCAAGCCATCCAACCTAACTAGTCAGTGCTGGCATTTATAGTTAACACAAATTTCTCCCAATTGTATCTACCTCAATTGTATCTATCTCAATCTTTCAACATGTTTTCCTATTCCCTTTTCTTTAATTTATTTGTCTGGTTTCCACTTGAGCGCATTTGGGTTATTTTTCCTCGACCATGTTTTGTGATGATAAATTCCACATTCTAACCTTTCTCTTGAATGAAGTAATTTCTCTTTATTTCCCTATTGGATTTATTAGTCATTATCTTGTATTTGTGGCCACTAGTTTTGGATTCTCCCAGAAGCAGAAACATTCTCTTCACATCTATTCTGTCCAATCCTGTCCAAATGTGGGAAAATCCTGCCCTGTTAACTCTGCTTCTTTCTCCACAGATGCTGCCTAGCCTGCTGAGTATTTCAGAATTTTCAGTTTTTATTCCAGTCTTCCAGCTTCCACAGTATTTTGCTTTAGTATAAGGTGTAAAAGTACCCTTTTAAACCATTTAAACATCTGAGTTGGAATAATGGACTGTAGAATGTCATTCGTGTGTTTCGCAATTCTTTACGAATATCACAGATGTATTTTTTTTGAAAAGGGTGTATTGATAAATGGGAATCAGTATCTACAAGAAGAGTCTGTGGTACTTACTTAGCATTTCACACTGTGAGATCTTTGAATTTTAATACTTTTGCAATGTATCTTATAATTATGATTTCTACTTGCTTCTGTCTAGTTGCCAAAATATTCAAAATCACTTTCCACAATTACTGTGAGTGGAATTTAATGTTGGTTATTGGGGCCCTGCCCTCTGGCTGGAAGACCAGTGGGAACCCTGTGCCCCTTCTTTCTGGGAGGCCCAATTCTATTAGGAGGTAATCAGGGACTTACCCAGACAGTGTCGGAACTCCCACGATCAAGCCCTCAATGGGGTGGAAATCCGCCCCCAAGAGTTGCCTGCCAATCAGACCCCTGCAGTTCTCCAGTACTGGCCAGGAGCGGTGGCCACTGCCAGTATTACACTCAGACAGACCTGACCTTAAGGATCGCCAATGGATCCCCAGATAGAAGGGAGTGTGGGCAGGATGGGGGTAGCAGGGTGGAGGGCAGAGGTGACAGCGGAATTAGGGAGGAGGGTCAGAAGCAAGGACGGGGGGGATTGGCTTTCAGCGGGATCCCCCTTCCGGATGCCAGGTTCCTCGATCGGGCACAGAGTGCCTGTGGATGAGGGAGCCCCAGGTAGGCTGCAGGATAATCTGACAAGGTTTTCTGGGTGGCCTCATCGGATGGCGAGTCCCTTGTCTGCTGCTGGTTGAGTACCAGCGACAGTGGTTGAGGCCCTTTAGTGGCTAGTTAAAGGTCTCAATTGACCTTCAGCTGGGAAGGCCACCCGGCACCCTCCCACCCAATCAAACGGTAACCCCACCCCACCTCCAAACTCACCTCTGGGGTGGGACATTAAATTCCGCCCTATACGTTGATTTATATCGTAGAAAGCAGCCCCTCTTTAAAAATGAGTTCTCAGCACCCGATTCTGATTTTAATTTCACAACGTGAGACTGATTTACTGGCAGGTGAGCTCCCCACCCAGAGCCACATTCAGCCAACGTTTTTCTTGTGTTAAAGCGAACGTCAATCCAGAGACACAGCAAGAATTGAGCCCCATCTAATCTGAACATTGATCCTATGCTAGAATTGTTTTTCATCTTTTAAACTCTTATTTTCCCCAGAAAGGGGAAGAAAAGTCATTTGTTAAATTTCCACTAACACACGATATGGATCTAAAGTCTCCTCTCTCAGAGATCTACTTGTTGCTGCATCAGCTATTACTAATTATTGTCGATGGGGTGTGTGGCAGAGGGTAAATGCAGTTCCTAACTTGTAGAAAGGTCATCACTCTAAACTCACACACTCACAAACCCATCACTCATCCACAGGGATCTCACACCTCAAGACACAACACCACTAACTCACACACACACCCTCACATCTCCATCAGGCTCATATCCTCTGGAGCTCACGTCCTCATCCAGTCCATGGCTCCGCTCACCACACAAATATTCCACTTAGTGCCATGTGTCCTGCTCACACTCTCTCCATCTGTTTTCACGCAGGAGAAGCTGGTTTGCAACAGCAGAGAGAGGTCCCAGGCCGCGGGTGCAGTGGCCCACATTAGATCCCTCACTCACTTTGAGGAGTGTGTCATCACACTGCCTGGTGAGGATGTGGACTGTGCCTGTGGTGACAGTGAGGTCGGCACAAACACCCACATGAGGATCCTGCACCACATCATCCCTCTCTCAATGCAACTGTGAGTGCTTTCTCTCCTGCTTTTGACTCTGCTGCCATGCACTAATTATCATTACTTTGGTTCACAGGGAGCTCTGCCAAATGACTGAGACCCTCAGCCAGCCAATCCCTCAGCTTCATCCAGGTCCTCACCTCCAGGCAAGGGGGCACCTCCTCCACTGAGGAGTTGGAAATAAGCAGCCTGGAAGACCCGTCACAGTGCTTACCTACACCCTGCACCAGTGCAGAGATACACACCTCGGTGGGACCTAGATCTAGAGCAGGCTCGGGTTCACAATCTGGTGGTCACCGCACATGTCCGCAGCAGGAGGAGGCAGGTTCAGCTGAGCTCCCTGGTGCTCAAGATTGCTGGTAAGAGCCACCTGTGAGGTCTGAGTCAGATGACGAGCCTCTGGATTTGGCCTTTCAACTCATCGTAGAGAGTCAGCAGAAGGCAGGGGATATCACGCGGAGCTGTTGGAAGCCCTCAACGGAGTGGCATGCGAATCAGAGGAGTGCATGTGCCTGCTCTCTGATGAAGTGGTGCCCAAATGTGCGCACAAGATGTCTCCATGGGAAGGATGGTGGACACCATGGAGACCCTGGTCCAGCAGAACGTGGGGATGTGTGTAGACCTGCACTCCATCGCGGTAGCCATGGGTGAGTTACTACAGTGGCAACGCGAGAGTGAAATGGGACACCTCAACGTCCCTCCAGGTGCTCCATCCCCTCAAGGAGTCAGGCCAGGGCTCTCAGGCACCCAAAGGGAGGAAGCCCGGCAGCTGGACACTCCTGGATCCTCCACTCAGGCATCACAGAGGCTGTCCTCTCCCTCTGAGTCCCCTTTGCCTGTGAGCACTCTCAGCCTCATCCTCTGTCACTGTAGAGGGAGCAGTTGGCCCACAGGAGAACAGTCAAAGCAAATCAGGGCCTTCAAGGCCTCGGCTCTCCAGGGGACGCACGCTCCACCACTGCTGTGGATGTCAGGGCAGCACCTAAAAGTAGTGGTAGGCCTAAAAAAGATAAGAATTTCTGATCAAAAGCGGTTGCACAGGTGAACGTGCACATTCCCTGACTTCCTGAGTATCCCACTCCTTTCCACATTGATCTCCCTCACTTCTTCCTTCCTACCCCCACAGTCCACGTCTGCCACCAACCACCCTCACTGACCCTTCTACAACTACCATCGTGCCGTCATCCTCCCACCTTTCCGGCTCATCCTGCCCCCTCTCATACTCACCATCCCCTCCTACCGCGCCTGCACTCAGTTTGCTCCCAAGGAGGCGGGCATTGACTCCACAGACCCCTCCCTTCCATGTTCAACTAAACACCCCCCACCACTTACTCCCTCCTCCACCCTTACTCCTTCCCCCCTCCGGATTTTTTCCCCCTCAGACACTTCCCCCCCCCCTCCAAATTCCTTCCTCCCCCGATGCCCTTCCTCTTCCTGAAGCCCTTCCCCCTTTGCACTCCTTCCCTTCCTCCAAACTCTTTCCTTGACACTTTCCTTCACCCTTACACACCTACCTCCCCACTTGCCGCATTATTCCCCGTTACATCTCCCCGGACTCTCTCCTGCCCCTCCCAACCTCACACCCCCGACACCTTTGTTCCCCCCTGCTACTGACCTCACCCCCTTGGTACACCTTCCACTCCCACACCCCCTCGGTACACCTTCCTCTCCCATTCATAGCTGGACCTTCCTTCCCCCCACCTTGCCGATCAACAGTAACAGCCCATGGCAAAGACTGTTATGTTCTGGAGCAGACCCGAAGCATCAACGATGACCCCCCACCTTCCATGAGCTGCTTTGCAGTGGAGCCATGACCATGAGAATCCACCCAGCATGCGATACACGTGTTCCTCCAGGGTCCGGCAGCTGTAAGCCTTAAGCACCTTCTGCTCCTCGGATGTCCGCGAGCTGAGCAAGGCCCTAGTGGTAAGTCCCAGCTTCTGCATGCCACACATGTCCAGATGTGTTCTGGGCTGGTGTGTTTATCTGCCAGTGTAATGGTAAATCGGGCATGGGGACGGTTCTGGCCGAACCTTACTTTGCGGCCCTTAGCAAAGCGGGTTCACGATGGCCTCCAGCGGGATTGGCATTCCGCCATGGCGAACACCATGGGATGATCCCGCTGCGCTTTCATGCCAGTATGACACTGTTTTTAGGCAATCTCGCCATATTGCTCCCCCTGTCCCCCACTCCCCCCCTCTCCCCCCCCACCCCACCCCTCCCCGCCCGCCATGACACCTGACACCAACAGGACCGGAAAATTCCGGCCTTGCTCATGAAATTCTTGACCAGGCAATAAAGCTTGGCTTGTCTTAAAACAAGCCGTGCCATATTTTAACAGTGAACATAGTTTCTAACTCCATGGCCGGACCCGAACAGACATGAAATAGCTCGAGATGACGTTGGACGAGCGTCCTGACATCATGACGCGCTCATGTGATATTTCGCTCGCTGGGCGTGTGCGGCAGTCGGACGTGCGCCCGCCAACAATTAATTGGACAATTAAGCCCATTAGCGACACAATCAACAGCGATTTTATGTGGCCTGTGCACAATTATGGTTGGTAGACGGGCCATTCTCCCAGGCGGCATTCACGTTTTTGCTCAAACCTCGATCCAAGGCTGGATGAAATCTCTGTGGAGAAATAAAACAAAAAAAGAGATACCTGGGGATTGGTTTTTTATGAGGTATGCTTTCAGGTGCTTGACTGTGCTGCTTGGATGTACTTTGCTGCATTTTTTCGTGTCCTATAGCCTGTAGAGGTCTGAGGCTCCCTGGGGCAGCTGTCTGCCCTCAGGGAGTTCTCTTGACTCGCTCACCCATACCCGCCCTCCTCCTGCCCCCACGCTGGCATCGCTGAGTATTTCAGTGTGCATTTCACACTGGCTGCCCGTTAATGGCCAGCCAGCGTGAAATCACCATCGGCCCCCTGTGGCCCATTTCACGTCCACTCTTGGGCCCGCCGATCGCATGCGCCTGAGGACCAAAAAATTTAGGCCCATATATACCTTTGCAAAATAAATAGAAGCCCTTGCCAGCATACATGATGTCTATAACATGATTCATTTCGTCATAAACTGGTCTTTACCTCTTTTGATAGTGCCAATTTCTGATCCACTACAGAATCTCCTTGCCCATTATGTGTAGTACTGGCCAGATGTCAACTCGATCCAGTTTTCTCCAGTAGTCCAATCAATGTGCCTTTCAAAAGTCATAGTGATTCTCAATATTTTGTAGCCTTCAGAAAATAGTGATTTATAATCCTGTAATAACTGAAAATGCAATAGCAGTCGGTTTACTAGCTGCACAATTTTATGAACCACTCTATCCCCAGCAAAATAACTGAATTTCTTTTTGTATGATAAACTGCCTTTGGTTTTCTTGCCTGACAATCTTGTCACAAACTCAGTACAGCACAGTGAGCTTTGTTAGCCTTTGCTGATTCACTCAAGTAGACAATGGGCAGGATTTTTCGCTTGGCATGCGGGCACGCGCCCGGCACACTGGAACATGAAATAGCGCGTGATGACATCAGGCAAGCGTCCTGACGTCATCGCGCACTCGCGCAATATTTCAGTCAGCAGGCACGCGCAAGAGTTGGCAGCACCCCCGCCAACAATTAAGAGGCCTATTAAGGCCATTAACGTCGTAATTGACCTGGATTTTTCGCTTCCCGTCCAACGTTACGATTGGTGGGTGGGTGAATCGGCCAGGCGGCCTTTGGATTTATGAGGAAACCTTATCCAAGGGCGGGATGAGGTTTCTAATATTAATTTTAAAAAAAATGCTTTTGGCAGAATTTTTATCATCAGTATGTTGGGGTGAATGATTCTTATGCGTGGGCATAAGGAGGTGAGTCATTCACTGCAGGATTGCTAGCTACTGGGTTTTTATGGCTAGTCCAGTTCAGTTTCTGCTCAATGGTAACCCATAGGATCTTGACAGTGGGAGATTCAGCGATGGTAATGACATTGAATGTCAAGGGGCGATGGATGGTTGCATAATGTGTAGTTTATAACCGTGAAAGAAACTCAAGGTTTTGTTCACAATGCCCATTTTCAAAGATAGTAACATGTTTCCTTTTAATGAACTATCTGAAAAGCACAGGAACCTTGTACTATGTGACACATGATGGATTATTCTGCTGCTAAGATGTGGCTGTGCGCATCTTGGTCTGTCCTACTGAACCAAAGGATCTAATTCTGAGAATCATACAGCATGGGAGGAGATTGTTCAGCTCATCCCACCTGTACCAGCTTTCTGAAAGAGCTATGCACGCCCATCCTCTTTCCCATTGACCTGCGATTTTTTTCCTTTTCAAATATTTATCAAATTCTCTTTTTAAAGTTACTATTGAATCTGCTTCCACAACCCTTTCAGCCAGTGTATTTCAGATCAAAACAAATTACTGCATAAAATAAATTCTCCTCATATCCTTTCCCACTCTGGTTCTGTTAGAGCTCCTTGAATTGCTGTAAACTTCTTGTGAATCCATTTACCTAAGGGGTACAGCAAGAAACTGGAAGAAAAGATGCAAGAAAAAGTATCTGTTTAAAGTATACATACTAGATAAATGAATTGTAAATTACAACTTTTGTCTCGCCATTTGCTTACATTTTTACTGCAGTTAATTTAATTTTAATTACATTATTAGCTGTTTTAACTTCTACAGGGCTCGTTTCAAATAAATTACATCATTATCTCTAAGAATGGAGAGAATGGGAGCCCTACATAAATTCCAGCAATCTGACTTACTCCATTTTAGGATTCATTGTTCGATGTTGGCCATTGCATTTATTTTGAAAACCATAAGTGAAAGTCACATTTATCTGGTTGTTAATCAATGCTCTGCTCAGACAGTCTATTTTCAGGTCACAGAGCAAATATGGTGTCAGCCTTGGTTCAGTGGTAGCCTTCTTGACCTTGAGTTAGAATGGTTTCAACCCTGTTCCAGAGTCTGGAGCATATAATCTCACTTCAGCACAGCCCTGAGGGAATGCTGCACTGCCAAAGGTGTTTCCTATGGGCGCTGTGGGTGTACCCAACACCAGAGGAACAGCAGCGGTTCAAGGAGGCAGTTCACCATCACCTCCAAGAGCTGTTAGGGATGGGCAACCAATGCTGTCTTTGCCGGTGATATTTGCATCTCGTGAGTGAATAAACAAAAATCGGATGAGATGTTAATCAAGGTTCTGTCCACCATTTCAGGTAGATATAAAAGATCCCATGGGCAGGATTTTGAATGGTGAGGTTTCCTCCTGCACCACCCCCAAAGAGTCAGCGAGGAGTGCATCCCCACTGATATTGGCTGTTCTGCAGCTATTTAACATTCCCAGCAGCATTAATTAGCTGGAAAGGATACTCCTGCCCCTTACTTGGGAGGAAGGTATACCTCAGAGAGCTGCCAGCCAATCAGATTGGCCGACAGTTCTGTCTTCCCAGCAGTGCCAGAAGCAGCAACGACCAGGACTGGGACTACAAGCAGTCCAGCTAAGTGCGGAGGTTGCAGGGTGGGGAGGGGAAGTGATGCCCAGGGGCATGGGCAGAGGGGGATTGGGGGTCTTGGTGGAGAGGCTAGGGGAAATGGGAGCTCCGGCAGGGGGGAGAGGGTGGCCTTGTGGGGACGCCTGAAGTGGAAAGGAGGCTGTTGGTGGAGGCCCCTTCCCACTTGAAGTCTGAGCAGGATGACTTTATGGTCTTCTCCCCTGCTCCTGAGCTCTTCCCACCAGCCTCAAAATAGATGCCAAGTGGGAAATGGCCCTTAAGTGGTCATTAATTACACATTTAAGAGCCTCAGTTGGGATAAGGGCTGGTGGGCGAACCTAGGCTACACCTGCCCCACCTTAAAATTGTGGATGGGTCAGGACAGGCGGGAGGGAAGTAGGAAGGCCATGTGAGGAATTTTACAGGTTGTGCTGCCTGCAAATCCATCGGCAGGGGACAGAAATTCTGCCCCATGATTCTATTACAAAAGAAAAAAAGTGGAATTCTCCTAATCTCTTGGTCAATATTTCCCACTAGCGCCACTAAAAACTGATTATCTGACCCTTTATCTTACCATTCTTTATGGGATCTTGCTGAGAGTTATTTTTGTGCCATGCTTACCTACGTTAGAATGTTACAACTCTTCAAAAGTACTTTATTGCTGTGATTGCCTTTGGAAGTTCCTGAAGTTGTGAAACATGCTATATAAATGCAAGCTTCTTTCTTCTTTTCATTGTAACGGCCTGAACTGTAACACTAAAGTCTAAATGTTCTGGATGCACACTGCCTCATCTGCCCGTAGCACTAATCAGGAATTTACTTGTAGGTTCATTAGGTCTGCAGCTCTTCAACAAGAATTTTATGGTCCTTGGCACCTTCCCATGGATTGAGAGACATCACTGTGCAACTTGCAGCCAGAAGAGGGACTGAGAGAATCAGCATTGTGACTGAGAATTCATTCCGCCAGACCATCACCACGAAATTGGAACCAGGCACGGACTGATAGATGGACATATAGCACAATAGGAAATAAAAAGAAGAAATAAAGCACTTGCATTTATATAGCGCCTTTCAAAGCCTCAGGAGGCAATAAAACACTTTCACAGTCAAGTAACCTTGAAAGGCAGTGACAGCTGTAATGCAGGAAACAGCCAATTTGCACTCAGAAATATTCCACAAACAGCAATGAGAATAATGACCAAATAATAGGTTTATTTATTGTGGCTGAGTGGTAAACATTGATCAAAACACCAGGATAAACTCTTCCGCCCTTAGAAATATTACCATGGATTATTGATGTCCACCCAGCAGGACCAACAGGCCCGTAGTTTAACATCTTATTTGAAGTACGAGTACCTCCAACAGATAGGAGTAGCCAAATAGTTAGTTAAATAGAGCTACAGATGGGTAGCTGGATAAATAAAGGCAGGCAGGGATGCAAATAGAGCAATAGATAAGAGCTGGATCAGAAAGATAGATATTTAGGTAGATAAATGTACAGATGTTTAAAAGTACTCTGTTAGGTGATTAAAGTTCAGTGGATAGTAGCATTTGATGTACCTAATGAGCAGGAAATCTCTAAAATTGTACCCTGAGTTTGCCACTGACAGAATACTCATCAGAGAGGCATAGCCTGTCACTTATTTATGGATATGTTCTGTTGAAATAAAAGACAGTGCAAAATCCAAGCTACCTAACTATTAGGCATGATGATTGTAATATTCCCTTTGTACCCAGCACAGCATTAATATTTAGGAAAGGGTTTTATTTTGAATTTTTACACCACATAATTGACATCTAACTCCTTGATTCTTAATTCCAGTTCACTGCCTAAAATTGTACTTTTATTTTCCTTCAGTTGGAGAAATGTTATTTTTATTTGTTGCAAACAAACTTGTAGAAATGTGGGCCAGAATTTTGATGTCAGCTTGCGACCCTGTCACATGAGGGGACATGCATGAATAATTTTCGTCTTTCTTTATTAGAAAACCTCAATATGTACTTAATCTCCCTGAGGCACGGAGCTGCCTCAGGGAGAATTCTGCGCTCTTTCACGTGCATGAGTGAAAGAGCGTAGGCTCCAACTCTCCCTCTTCCCCCCGCCTGCAGAGATCGCTACCGGCCGTGCATCATGCTGGGCAGGCCTTGTTTGGCCCACCCACGTAAAATGGTGGTGCGAAGCCGATCGCCTGCTCCACGCCCATTCCAGAAGGGCGGGCCGCCCGACATGGAGAAAATCCTCCCTGTGAAGTTTTTAACTTGCATTACTTGACACAGTTTCATTAACAGAGACAAAAATAAACTCCTCAGTAACTTGTACCTGTAAAACTATTACATTTAAGCATAAAAAATGATGGGCAGGAATGCAGTTGGTCCATCAAGCTTACTCCACATTTAGGATGCCTGAAGCATCATGACGAGACATTTCTACCCCCTCCATAAGCGTCTAAACTCCTGGGAGGGGAAGAAAACAGAAAAATCCAGTGACAGTAAAGGGAAAAAAAATCTGGAAAATTCCTTTCTGATCCCTTTAGGTGATCGAAAGCAGATAAAAAATGCGTGCTGAGATAGAGGAGATATTAAGAGGGCAAACAAAAGTTATTCAAAGAAATGGATTCTTCAGACTGAAGTATCAGTCTACAGCTCAAGTTCCGAAGAGGAGCCTGAGTCCGCACTTTGAGAGATTCAATGTGAGTGCTACCATTAATTCAAGCTGGTCAATTAGACATTCATCTCATTTTCTTTTTGTGCAACATTCATGTGCACAGCTAGTATTGCATGGAAATTATGGGCAGAATTTTCCTGTCCTGCCAATGGTGGGTTTCATGGCAGGCAGGAGTGGAAAAGTCGGAGAGAAGCCAAAAATCGAAATCCTGTTGAGGGGAAATGAATTTGGAATTTTCCCCTAACCAATTTCATCGCGGCTGATAGTAGCTCGGGTTTCCTGCTGATCCATGTTGGGAATGCCATTTATATGCATTACTATGTAATGAATATTCATTAAAAATGCTACTGCCTGGAATCATGTTCCCCTTCCCAATTATGTGCCCCACCAGTGGGAAATTAGACCAGTCTAAATCACATTCGAATAGAAGTGGTATGCAGCTGTCCACCCTTACCTTGCTCGTGACTTCGAGTGCAACATTCAAAGCCCACCTGCAACAGTGCTGCTGCGGTTTCTCAGCAATGCCAGTGAGACACCCACACTTTTGGGGTGTAGGGCTGGTCTGCTCATGTGGATGTCTCCGTATTCTGGGAGGACAGCACTCTGTGTGCTGTGGGTCTCAGGCAGGGCTGGACTCTGAAACAGAAAGCAGCTTTGCGACCAGCGGGGGAGGATGACAGAGACATGAGGGACAATGGGGTATGGCAAGCTTGGCCTGCATGAAGATAAATGGAATGGAATGTGATGAGAAGACGTGGAGGAGAGTTTGTGAGGCATGCATGCCTGTCGAGTGTGTTTTTATTTATTCATTCATGGGATGTGGACTTTGCTGGCTGTGTTTATTGCCCATCCCTAGTTGCCCTTGAGAAGGTGGTGGTGAGCTGCCTTCCTGAACTGCTGCAGTCCATGTGGTGTAGGTACATCCACAGTGCTGTTAGGAAGGGAGTTCCAGGATTTTGACCCAGCAACAGTGAAGGAACAGTGATATATTTCCAAGTCAGGATAGTGACTGACCCAGTAAGGGCTGAGGATGGAGCATGATAGATGAGGTGCTGGTGATGTTAAAAAGACAATCAATGCTGACATGCTGAGCAATGTAATCCTTTGAGTGCATGTTGCCATTATGAGAGTGTGAGATTGGAGTGAGCTAAAGGTTAACTTGCCCTGGTGGAGTGGATGAACTGTTTCTGCGCTGAATGGCGATTCTTGGATGGGTGCCTGACGTGCTGACCTCTCTTGAAACTGCCCCCTGGGCAGACGAGGTGACACTGGTGGGCATCCTGGAGCCATTCCTTGGGTACTGAACATCCTGGTGCTGGCAGGGTTCACAGATTGAGAGCCACAAATGAGTCACTGCTGAACTTGGGAGCAGCTTTTTACCTCAGTGGAGCCATACCAATAAGTTCCTTACACACAGCTGGCCAGCTGAGAGTACTGGGTGTGTTTGGGTAGTGTTCAAATATGGTGCATGGACATTTGACCCCCATTAGGTAATGGCAGGGTGGACGAATCAGTGCCTGCCCTGCCATGTGATTTGGAGAGCTACTCGCCGGTGCATAATTAATGAGCTTCGGAACATGAAATCAGGTGCAATTTCCTGCCACGCCGCCCAGTGGGAAACGTGCCGCAAAACCAGCTCTCCACCGCAAGTATGGCGGAATCATCCGGTTCCGTTTGTGGTGGGTGTCATGGCAGGCAGGGGGGATACAATTTGATGTGAGGAGCAGAAATCGGTTTCACGCCAGCGTGAAAACACAGCGGGATCATCCGATTGTGTCCGCCATGACAGGACGCAAATCCCACTGCAAGCTGATGTGAACCCGATTTGCACCTTGGTAATGGGATGCAAATAAGGCCCAGCTGAAATCCCCCCGCTACCCCCGCCGCCCCCCAGGCCTGATTTACCGTTACACCAGCGGGAAAACATGCCGGCCCAAGACACATCTGGACCAGTGAGATGTGCAGAAGTCAGGTCTCACCTTTAGGGCCTTGCTCAGATCATGGGCATCCAAGAAGAAGAAGATACGAAGATGCTGGAGACCCATAGCTACTGGACCCTGGAGGGACACATGCATCGCATGCTGGGTGGATTCTCATGGACATGGCTCCGCTTTGAAGCAGCTCTTGGAAGGAGGAAGTCTCTGTTGATGCTTTGGGTCTGCTTCAGAACACCACAGTCTTGGCCATGGGCTGCTACGGATGATTGGCGAGAGTGGGGGAGAGGAAAGTATGGCTGTGAGTGGGAGGGGAAGGTGTACTGGGGTGGGGGGTGGGGAGCTTGGGAAGGAGGGGACAAAGGTGCCATGGGGGTGTGGTTGGGATGGGGGGATGAAGGTCTTGGCGGGGGTGAGGTTGGGAGCAGGTTGAGGGAGTACGGTGGGGGGAGGGTGTAATGGGCGAGAATGCAGGAAGTGGGGAGGTAGATGTAAGTGGGGTGGAAGTTACAAGGGAGGGAGTTCAGAGGGGCAAATGTGTCTGGGGAGCAGAGGGAGTTTGGAGGGGGGAAAGTGTCCGAGTGGGAGGGAGTAAGGGTGGAGGAGGTAGTGAGGGTGGAGAAGGGAGTACGGGTGGAGGAGGAATGTCCAGGTGAACATGCAGGGGAGGGGTCTGTGGAGTCATTAACTGCCTCCTTGGGAGCGAACTAAGGGTGGGCGTGATAGGAGGGTATGGTGAGTGTGAGAGGGGGCAGAGGGAACTGGTAGTGTAAGAGGGTGAGAGTGCATCTGTAGCAGTAGAAAGGACGGCAAGGGTGGTTAGTGCGAACTTGGAGACAAACAAGGGCCCCGGTGGTGGGAAGGAGGAGGTTGGGGAGGTCAATATGGATGGGGGTGGGATTGTCAGGAAGGTAGGGAATGTGCATTTTCACCTGGACATCCTGGAAAGACAAGGGTTCATGTTGGTAGGTGACAGTGGGGAGGTGGAAGGTGATGCCAGGGGTTTGACAGTGATGGAGGAAAGGGCATTGGTGACTGGGGGAGGGGAAAGGGTGGAGGAGTGAATCAAAAACTTTACCACAACCATGGTTGTCAAAATTGAAAGTGAGCGGAGCCTTGTGTTGGTCGGGCACAGGTGCTGCATTGGGAGTGTGATCAGTGGGTGGGTGAAGATGCAGCTCAGATGGACAACTGAGAGAGAACCCCAGCAGGCAGCATTGAAAATGCTTGGGACAGTGAGACGAGTGTGATGGAGGAAGGTTCCAGTGCATGGGAGAGTGCTTGCATGAGGCTCTGAAAGGCCCTGCCATACACATAATTCTCCCTCCAGAATCACTCATGGTCTAGCTGTGTGCAGCTGAACTACTAGTGGGGCTGGGGGGTGGATGGTGGGAATGCAGTGATAGGACTCATGAAGCCTGCCAATAAAGCTGAAAGGCACCATTACATATTAATCAATGAAAGTGAACGTATTTTCAGGTTATAAAGTGACAAAATGTGTTCACCCGTGCAAATACTTGTGATCAGAATTTCTTATCTTTTCTAGGCCTACGACTTCTTCCAGGTGCTGCCCTGACATCCACAGCAGGGTTGGGGACAGCCTGTGCAATGGATGTCCCTGTTGCCTCTGATGACTTTGCTGTTCATCCTCTGGAGAGCTGAGGCTTTGAGTGCCCTGCCTTGCTTTGGCTGTCCTCCTGTAGGCCAGCTGCACCCTCTATGGTGGCAAAGGACAAGGTTGAGTGGATCACAGGCAAAGGGGACTCAGAGGGAGAGCGCAGCCTCTGAGATTCCTGAGTGGATGACCCAGGGATGTTCAGCTGCCGCTCCTCCTTCCTTTGGGTGCCCGAGTACCCTGGCCTGACTCCTCGAGGAGAAGCAGCACCTGGAGGGATATCGAGGTGCCCCATTTCACTTTCGCGTTGCCACTGCAGGAACCCACCCATGGCTACTGCGATGGGGTGCAGGTCTGCACACATCTCTGCATTCTGCTGGACCAGGGTCTCCATGGCGTCCGCCATCCTCTCCATGGAGAGCTCCATGTACGCACATGTAGGTAGCACTTAATCAGAGAACAGGTGGGTGCACTCCTCCAACTCTGTGCCACTTTTCTGAAGGGTTTCAGCAGTTCTGTGTGATGTTCCCCCGCCTTCAGAGAGGTTATCAGGCAGAAGCTGATGCTGGGTGATCCAATTTTCCAGTATCGCTGACGTCCACGATGGGAGAAGCACTTAGAGATGAATTGATCTTGTAGTAGGCACTGGTACAAAAGTTCAGACGTTCCAGTAGGAAAAACTGGACAGAGCTCTGGCTCTGCTGCTGTTTTGGTTGATGGAAGACGACAGACTGCCTTTGTTCTGCTCCACAAGGCAATAATGCAGGTTCTGGCAGCTTGGGAGGGGAATGGGGGCTGGTGGTCAGGGGGTGGGAGGAAGGGAGTATCATGTGACATAACTCCTACTTCTCCCCCTTGGTTTGGACAAAGGATGTATATTCCTGGTTTGGCTAATGTGTCATCCATTAATAAATTTAACAGAGATTAGAGAGTCCCCCTTTGTCCTCACAGACATATTGTCTCCATTGGCCAGAGTTCTGCTTTGGAAATTTAAAGGGTCTTTGTACATTTCTTTGGACTTTGGTTTCTGCTGTCACAGGGGCAGCATTAGTGCCTCTTTACAGATAATGAGGTCCTTGATGTTTTCTGAAGGCTAGAAATTCCTTTTGTGTGAGGTGTGGCTAGTCAGGCTTCAGTCAGTGTAAAGCCTTTGCCTATTAAAAAAATAATTTTATAAAGTAGCCAGGGTGATAAAGATATATATATATTTTTTTCCTTTATGTCTTCTGGGCATGACAATCTCTATATTTATGGAAGGTGACACTTGCCTTGGAGGCGGTACAGTGAAGTTTCACCAGATGAGCCCTTGGGATGAGACAGTTTTTCTTTGGTGAGGGGCTGAGTAATTTTGGTCTATACTGTCTGGAATTTAGAAGAACAGGAGGCAATCTCATTGAAACAAGATTCTGAAGGGGCTTGACGGGGTAGATACTAAGAGGTTGATTCCCCTGGTTGGGAAATCTAGGATATGGGGGCACAGTCTCAGGATAAGGGTTCTACCATTTATGACTGAGATAAAGAAAAACTTCTTCACTCAGAGTGTTGTGAATCTTGGGAATTCTTTACCCTAGAGGGTAGTGGATGCTTCATTGCTGAGCATATTTAAGATTGAGATAGACAGATTTTTGGTCTCTCAGAGAATCAAGGGTTATAGGATTGGGAGGGAAACTGGAGTTGAGGCAGGAGATCAGCCATGATTATATTGAACAGCAGAGCAGGCTCAAGGATCCTATTGGTCTACACTTGCTCCTTTTTGTAATGATTCCCCAATATGGAATCAAAAGTCACTTTGGGACCCACTATCAGTTCCTGTAGTGTGCTTTCTTACTCTACAGTCTTTCACCCTTTCTGCCAGCCCATGGACCTCACTGCTTGAACATCATCCTGAATACTCCAACATTGTTTAAACTCGTCAGTATTTTTGCATGTGTCACAGTTGTCGGCTCCCTCCATTCGTTAGATCCCTCCGGAATGTATGTCCATTCTGGGCAATTGCCTTTGCATGTGATAGCTCTGTCCTATGTGACATGATCACTCACTTTACCACTATTCACCCCTTGATCCACCATATTATGTTCTTCAGGACGTTTATCACAAAACACACGAGCACTTGAAGTACAAAATGCCTTGTTTACATCCATCAGCTGCTAAGAGTCCACAGCTTTGTAATTAATTCCCATTAATTATGCATTTGATTGCCGTGATTGGTACTGTCTTAACATCACAACCTTAACAGGGCCTTTCCATTCCCTAAGGCCCTCTCTTTTACAAATAGCGAATCTCTTGTATTAAACACTGTCTCAAATGGTCTTATATGATGCCTCAGAGTTCTCTGAATTTTTTCTGAGACCTCAGCCTTGATGAAAATCTATCTCCCTGCATGTAAAGCATTCAAATTTGCAGAAAAAATGGAACTAGTTGTAGTGCCTTTAGATCAGGAATCACAAACACATGATACAGAAAGCAATTTGGTATTGTGTCCCTTAACTAATTAGTAGGGATACCTTTGTTGTCTCAGATGTTTCTTTGCCATATCTTGGGGCGACAAGGCCATCAACTTATAGGTCCTGGAGCATGCTTATTCTGTAAGCATACAGTCATTACTAAGCCAATGATGTATGCAACGGCTTGATCACATTCATTGGATGAATGATGGCTGTAAACCCAAAGACCTTCTGTACAGAAACTGGCTACTGGGTCATGACTTGCTGGAAATCCATACCTCAGCTACAGGGACACCTGAAAGTGGGATAGAAAGATGGCAGACATTGACACAGGCAACTGGGAGACAACCACCAATGGCTATGACTTCTGGAGGATGACTGTTCAGAGGAGCATTGGAAGAGGCGAGGAGAAATGGAAAGTTCATCTGGCTGAGAAGAAGGTCCAGAAAAGGGTCAGACAGGTCGAGAAGCAGCGAGACTGAGAGTGGCATTGGAGTGTTAAAAGAGTATGAGGAGGGGCGAGACTGAGAGTGGATTTGGGAGTTAAAAGAGCGCGAGAAGGGGTGAGACTGAGATAAACACAGTAAATTGTAGTATACATAGGAATTATTCCAAATTAAGATAATAATTAAGATAAATTGGTAAATACTGTAGTAAACACTTTATATAAAGTTTAAGGTATGTCAGTGCAGCTTGGCCATGTGGAAAGTGCATCTTGTGGGATGTGGGAAGCTGTGCAGGCACAAAGTGCCCTCAATAACTACATCTGCAGGAAATATCACCATCTGCAGAACCTCAAGCTCTGAGTTGCTGAGTTTGAGCGGCAGCTAGAGTCATTGTGGCGCATCCACAATACTGAGGATTACATGGATAGCACGTTTAGAGAGGTGGTTACACTGCAGCTAAGAAGTACACAGGCAGAGGGGGAATGGGTGACCACCAGGGTATCTAAGGGAAACAGGCAGGTCATGCAGGAATCCCCTGAGGTTATCTCGCTCTCTAACTGCTTTTCCATTTCGGATACTGGTGAGCGAGATGGTTCCTCAGAGGACTGTAGCAAGAGCCAAGTGTGTGGCACCACAGGTGGCCCAACTGCACTGGAAGGGAGGAGGAAGAGTGGAAGTGCTATAGTAGTAGGGGATTCTGTAGTTAGGGGAGCAGACAGCCCTTTCTGTGGCCATAGACGTGACTCCAGCATAATATGTTGCTTCCCTAGTGCCAAAGTCATGGATGTCAGAGAGTGGCTGCAGGACATTCGTTTGGGAGAGGGTGAATAGCAGAGGTTGTGGTCCACATTGGGACAAATGACATAGGTAGGAAAAGGGATGAGGTCTTGAAAGCAGATTTTAGGGAGTTCGGAAGGGAATTAAAAAGCAGGACCTCAAGAGCAGTAATCTCAGGATGACTTCCAGTGCCACATGCTAGTGAACATAAGAATAGGAAGATTGAACAGTTTAACACGTGGCTGGAGAAATGGAGTAGGGGGGAGGGCTTTAGATTTCTGAGGCATTAGGATTGGGGAAAGTGGGACCTGTACAAGAAGGACGGGTTACGCCTTAAAAGGACTGGGACTAGTGTCCTCTTGGGGAGGATTGCTAGTGCTGTTGGTTTAGATTGGCAGGGGGATGGGAACCTGGGGGGAAATTCAGAGTGCAAGGGAGAAAAACTGGCAGTAGGAAGTAGTGAAATATGAATTGATAATGAGGATATATCAGAGAGTAGTATCAAGGTAGATAGAATACTTGGAGAGTTTGATAGAGTTAGAGTGGGCAACAGTAAGTCATTAGATGGGTCAGAATAAGCAGGAAAGTAAAAAAAAGCCTAAATCATGGCTAATGTGCATGTATGTGAATGCATGGAGTGTGATTAAATAATAAGATTGGTGAACTGCAGGTATGGGTTGAAAAATAGAATTGTGATATTATTGCTATAACAGAGACTTGGCTCAAAGAAGGGCAGGACTGAACATTAAATATTCCTGGGTACAAGGTGTTTAGGAGAGACAGGAAAGGAAGAACAGTGTGGGGCAGGGGGGAGTGGCAATATTGGTTAAAGATGGCATTACAGTATTGGAGAGAGAGGATGTTCCAGAGGGGTCAAGGACAGGATCTCTCTGGCTAGAGGTAAGGAATGAGAAAGGTGCAATAGCATTGATTGGTGTAGTATATAGACCACCAACTAGTGGAAAGGATGTTTTTTTTTATTCAGTGAAGGGGTGTGGGCTTATTGCCCATCCCTAGTTACCCTTGAGAAGGTGGTGATGAGCTGCCTCCATGTGGTGTAGGTACACCTACAGTGCTGTTAGAAAGAGGGTTCCAGGATTTTGACCCAGCGACAGTGAGGGAACGGCGGTACATTTCCAAGTCAGGATGGCGAGTGACTTGGAGGGGAACTTCCAGGTGGTGGTGTTCCCATCTATCTGCTGCCCTTGTCCTTCTAGGTGGCAGTGGTCGTGGGTTTGGAAGGTGCTGCCTAAGAAGCCTTGGCGAATTCCTGCTGTGCATCTTATAGATGGTACACACTGCAGCTACTGTGCGTCAGTGGTGGAGGGAGTGAATGTTTGTGGATGTGGTGCCAATCAAGTGGACTGCTTTGTCCTGGATAGTGCCCAGCTTCTTCCGTGTTGTAGGAGCTACACTCATCTAGGCAAGTGGGGAGTATTCCATCACATTCCTGGATTGTGCCTTGTAGATGGTAGACAGGCTTTGGGGAGTCAGAAGATAAGTTACTCATCGCACGATTCCTAGCCTCTGACCTGGTCTTGTAGCCACAGTATTTATATGGCTAGTCCAGTTCAGTTTCTGGTCAATGGTAACCCACAGGATGTTTTTAGTGGGGAATTCAGTGATCGTAATGCCATTGAACATGAAGGGGCAATGGTTGGATTCTCTCTTGTTGGAAATGGTCATTGCCTGACACTTGTGTGGTGCGAATGTTACTTGCCACTTGTCAGCCCAAGCCTGGATATTGTCCACATCTTGCTGCATTTGGACATGGACTGCTTCAGTATCTGAGGACTCGCAAATGGCACTGAACATTGTGCAATCATCAGCGAACATCCCCACTTCTGACCTTATGATGGAAGGAAGGTCATTGATGCAGCAGCTGAAGATGGTTGGGCCTAGGACACTTGTGCATTGATGTCCTGGAGCTGAGATGACTGACCTCCAACAACCACAACCATCTTCCTTTGTGCTAGGTATGACTCCAACCAACAGAGAGTTTTCTCCCTGATTCCCATTGACTCCAGTTTTGCTAGGGCTCCTTGATGTCACACTCGGTCAAATGCTGCCTTGATTTCAAGGGCAGTCATTCTCACCTCACCTCGGGAGTTCAGCTCTTTTGCCCATGTTTGAACCAAGGCTGTAACGAGGTCAGGAGCTGAATGGCCCTGACGGAACCCAAATTGGGCATCAGTAAGCAGGCTATTGCTAAGCTTGATAGCTTGATGACTCCTTCCATTACTTCACTGATGATCGAGAGTAGACTGGCGGGGCAGTAATGGCTGGGATGGATTTGTCCTGCTTTTTGTGTACAGGACATAGCTAGGCAATTTTACACATAGCCGGGTAGATGCCAGTGGTGTAGCTGTACTGGAACAGCTTGGCTAGGGATGTGGCAAGTTCTGGAGCACAAGTCTTCAGAACTATTGCCGGAATGTTGTCAGGGCCCATAGCCTTTGCAGTATCCAGTGCCCTCAGCTGTTTCTTAATGTCACATGGAGTGAATTGAATTGGCTGAAGACTGGCATCTGTGATGCTGGGGACCACCGGAGGAGGCCGAGATGAATCATCCACTCCGCACTTCTGGCTGAAGATTGTTGCGAATACTTCAGCCTTATCTTGCTGGGCTCCTCCATCATTGAGGATGGGGATATTTGTGGAGCTGCCTCCTCCAGTGAGTTGTTTAATTGTTCACCACCATTCACGACTGGATGTGGCAGGACTGCAGAGCTTAGATTTGACCCGTTGCTTGTGGGATCGCTTAGCTCTGTCTATTGCTTGCTGCTAATGCAAAGAAATTATGGAGGGGTGCTAGAATTATGGAGTAATCATAATGGGGGACCTCAGTTATCCAAATATAGACTGGGATAGGAATATAACAAATGGACAAGAGGGGCTAGAGTTCCTGGAATGTGTTCAGGATAATTTTCTACAGTAGTATGTTTCCAGTTCAATGAGAGGACATGCACTTTTGGATCTGGTTCTGGGAAATGAGTTGGCCCAAGTGGATCAAATATCAATGGGAGAGCCTCTAGGGGACAGTGATCATTGTATCATAAGGTTTAGGTTAATCATGGAAAAGGACAGGGAACAATCCAGAGCAGGGATAATCAATTGAGGTAAAGCCAACTTCGATGGGATGAAAATGCATCTGAGTCAACTGAGTTGGAATCAAATGTTGGCAGAAAAGGCAGTGGCTGAATAATGGGTCACCTTCAAAGAAAAAGTATTGCAGGCAATGTCAAGGTACATTCCCTTTAAGGGGAAAGGTAGGGCAAATAAATCCAGAGTGCCCTGGATGACGAGAGAGATTGGTAAAGATGAAAAGGATGAAGTGCCCGCACGACAGATGTCAGGTAGAAAATACAATGGAAAATCAGGCTGAATATAGAAGGATCAGAGGGGAAGTGAAGAAACGAAAAAGAAAAGCAAGGAGAAAGCATGAAAAGAGGCTGGCAGCAAACATGAAAAGAAACCACAAGGTCTTCTATAAGCATGTAAATAATAAAAAGGTGGTAATAGAAAGAGTAGGGCTGATTAGGGACAAAAAGGGGGACTTGCACGTGGAGGCTGGAGAAATAGCAGAGCTGTTGAAAGAGTACTTTGCAACTGCCTTTACAAAGGAAGAATTTTCTACCCAGGCCGAGATGAGAGAGGAGGTACCTGGTACACTAGAAGAATTTACAATCAAGAGGAAGAAGGTGTCGGAAAGGCTATTTTTATTTAAAATAGGTAAAGTACCAGGACCGGATTATTTGCATCCAAGGGTACTGAGGGAAGTGAGAGTGAGAGTTGCAGAAGCACTAGTGATAATCTAAGACCATACGACCATAAGATGTAGAAGCAAAAGTAGGCCATTCAGCCCATCAAGTCTGCTCTGCCATTCAATGAGATCATGGCTGATCTGATAATCCTCAACTCCACTTTCCTGCCTTTTCCCCATAACCTTTGATTCTCTTACTGATTAAAAATCTACCTATCTCAGCCTGGGATATACTTAATGACCCAGCCTCTACAGCCCTCTGCAGTAAAGAATTCCACAGATTCACTACCCTCTGAGAGAAGAAATTCCTCCTCATCTCTTTCTTAAATGGGCGCCCCCTTATTCTGAGATTGTGCCCTTTGGTCCTAGGCTCTTCCACAAGGGGAAACAACCTCTCAACTTCTATCCTCTGAAAGCCCCTAAGATTCTTATATGTTTCAATAAGGTCACCTCTCATTCTTCTAAACTCCAATGAGTACAGGCCGAACCTCCTCAACCTCTCCTCGTAAAAAAAATCCTCCATACCTGGGATCAACCTAGTGAACCTTCTCTCGACTGCCTCCAATGTCAATGTATCTTTCCTTAGTTAAGGGGACCAAAACTGTTCGCAGTATTCTAGGTGTGGTCTAACTAGTGCCTTGTGTAGTTTTAGCAAGACTTCCCTATTTTTACACTTCATTCTCTTTGAAATAAAGGCCAACATTCCATTTGCCTTCCCTATTACCTGCTGAACTGGCTTTTTGTGACAAGGACAAGGACTCCCAAATTCCTCTGTGCTACAGCTTTCTGCAGTCTTTCTCCATTTAAATAATATTCAGCTCCTCTATTCCTCCTGCCAAAGTGCACAACCTCATATTTTCCCATGTTATATTTCATCTGCCAAGTTTTTGCCCACTCACTTAACCTGCCTATATCCCTCTGTAGACTCTTTGTGTCATCCTCACCACTTATTTTCCCACCAATTTTTGTGGCATCCACAAACTTGGCGATAGTACATTCACTTCTCTCATCCAAGTCATTAATATATTGTAAAGAACATATCTTTTTATTTCTGTTGGACTGTGAATTAAGATTACAATGGCTGCAGTTTGAAAGCCATGTCTACTGGAACAGTGTGAGGAATACATACAATGTTGCTGTCCTGGAACAGAGTGTGCCATGTAAGACAGGATGGTACTGAGGAGGAGTCCGGTCTAACAGGGAACTGCCTGGTAACAATTTTTAATTGGCTCCTGACCAGGTGACCAGGTTTGTGTGAGAGTAGTGCAGCAGAAAAGCTCCTAGCCTGAAAAGAGAGAAGACCTAAAACCTGTTTCTCCTGTGTGTGTAAGATTCCAGTAATTCCATATTAATAGCTAACTGTTTTTTCTTTTTTCTTCATATCTCTATAACCTGTTCTCTCTCTGAAAACCCCTGTCAAGAGGAAAAGGGGAAAATCAGTGTTGGAGACATTGAAAAGCAAGCGCTCGGGGCTTGGGGAGCAGTGGGGCTTGATATTGCAGCACACTATCTCCAGTGAGTCGTGATAAAGTTTGAGGGCTCATCCCGGGATATTTTGGAACAAAAGACAATGGCAATTTGGATGTAGATTTAGTAAGTAATAAAAGCTAAAAGAAAACACTAGGTTTGTACGATCAAAAATAAGATAGCACTGGAAACTGCTAAACCTTTTCTGCAAGTGGAAGAAATGTTCTTGATGATTTTACAAGGCATCCCAAAAGCCAGGTTAATCGAATTGACAAGTACATTAAGAGCAGGATTGCCTGCCAAAGCTAGAAAGGCAGAGATAATTAAAGAGATAGCACAGCATTTAAAAGTGGAAGGAATACCTGTGAGATCAAATTCTCCAGGTGGTGATTCATTGGAATGGGCTCAAATTGAATTGCAAATAAAACACATTAGAACTAGTGGCAGCAGAAAAGGAAAGAGAAAGGGCATTCCAAAGGGAACAGGCAGAAAGGCAGGAGAGAGAAAGAAATCAAGATAGGGAATTTGAAATGGTGAGGTTAGAAAAGATGGAAAGAGAAAAAGAGGGAGACAAAGAATCCCAGCTTAGAATGCTGGAAGTTAAAAAAGAGACACCAGTAGGTGAGGCAAGACTTACTTCCATATCAGAAACCAATGTGGAGATGTTTGAATTTGTACAAGCTCTTCCAAAGTTTGAGGAAAGGGACGTTGAAGCATTCTTTATTTCATTTGGGAAGATAGCTAAACAGATGAATTGGCCAAAGGAAAACTGGACATTGCTCATGCAAAGCAAATTGACAGGTAGAGCACAGGGAATGTATGCTTCACTGTCAGAGGAGGTTTCTAGGGATTATGATGTGATGAAAAAGTGCATAGTTGAGTGCATATGAGTTGGTTCCTGAAGCATACAGATAAAAGTTTTGAAATTTAATGAAACAGCCTGGGAAAAATTACATTGAATTTGAAAGGACTAGGCAAAGTAGTTTTGGCAGATGGATTGAGCATTAAGAGTTGAAACTAACTATGAAGTTTTCAGAGAGACCATTCTCTTGGAAGAATTTTCAAATTCCCTACCTTCTGTAATAAGAGCCCATGTTGAAGACCAAAGGGTTGCAACTGCTAGACAGGCAGCAGTAATAGCTGACGGTTATGAGTTGATCCATAAAACTAAAAATTTTTTCCATCAGCCCCATAAATTTGAAAAGGTTAGAAAGTGGGAGAGTGAAAGGAAGTCAAGTAGCCAGGGTAAAGAATGGATAACTGGGAATACCTTGGGATCTCCTCCCCAGATCAGGAAGGAAGGGACAGAGGGTGGAGGTGAATCTCGAAGGCCAAGTGTTTCCATTGTAATAAAGTGGGACACATTCATTCAGAATGCTGGAAGTTATGAGGAAAGCCCATGGGACTTATTGGAGTTCATAAGAGTGAGTCTGAAAAGGGTACTGAGAAAGAAAATGCCATGGATCAAATTGTAGCTTTAACTACAAACAAGGAACTGGAGGTAAACTGCTGTGAATGCAGGTGAACTGAATAAGGTAGATGAGAGATATAAAGGGTTTTTGTCTAAAGTTAACCCCTTTTTCATCAAATGATGCAGCTAAACCCATAATTATATTAAGGGACACAGGAGCTACTCAAACTCTTTTGCTGGAGAAGGACCTAGTTTTCTCTCCAGAGTTTAATGAAAACTAAAGTATTGATAAAGGGGATAGGTGGAGACTATATCCCAGTTCCATTGTACAAAGTGCAATTGGAATGTGATTTGTTGTCTGGGTTGGTGGTTGTAGGAGTGGTTAAAAAATTATCCGTGGATGGAGTTGATTTACTTCTGGGGAATGACTCGGCAGGAATGAAGATTATAGCTTCGCCCATAATTACGGAAAGTCCAAGAGAGGCTAAAGAGATGGAGCAGTTAAAAGAACAAGTTCCTGGTAATTTTCCATTGTGTGTGGTGGCCAGAGCAATAGCTAAACAAAGTCCATCACCAGTGGTCAAAATAACACTACGAGCAGATGTTAGGATAGCCGATACTTTCTTTAAGGATGAGGATAATTCAAAAAAAGTGTTTGGCAGGTCTTCACTAATTGAGGCTCAAAAAACAGATCCAGAGTTAAACAAGTTTGCATAGTCAGTTCATACCGATGCTGAGGCTGAAGGAGTTCCTGAGTGCTATTACAGTTCTGATGAGGAATTAGAGACACCTCAACGGACCTGCAGATGAGGAATGGGCGGTTGTTCAACAGATGGTGGTACTGCCCAAATATCGTAAGGAGATATTGCGAGTAGCACATGAAATACCTATAGCAGGGCATGTAGGAATACGAAAACCCAAGCATTGATAAACAGGCATTTTACCTGGCCAAGACTTCATAAGGATGTAGTGCAATTTTGTAAAGTGTGTCATACATGTCAGGAAGTAGGTAAACCTCAACATGTAATCAAACCTGTACCTTTAATACCCATTCCAGTTTTTGAAGAACCATTTATTTGGGTATTAGTAGATCATGTAGAACCATTACACAAAAAGAAAGCAGGACATCAGTATATCCTTACAATCATGGATATGATAACCCAATTTCCAGAGGTTATTCCTTTAAGGCCAATTACAGCTAAGGTGGTAGTGGAAAAATTAACTGTTTTTCCTTATTATTGCCTACCAATTGAAATACAATCTGACCAAGGTTCTAACTTCATGTCTAAAATTTTCCAAGACATAATCAGCAGTTTGGTATCAAACAACTGAAGTCTACTGCCTATCACCCACAGACACAGGGAGCTTTAGAGGTATACCATCAGACTCTCAAAACCATGATTAAGACCTATTGCCATGAATACCCAAAGGATTGGGACAAAGGATTAGATTTCTTACTATTTGCTACCAGAGATTCTCCAAATGAGTCTATTGGATTTAGTCCATTGGAATTGATCTATGGTCATGAAATTAGAGGACCTGTTTAAGCAATAGCAGTTGGCTGGCTTAGTCATAAATCTAGCCAAAAGCAAATTTGCAAAAGCAAGGGTTAATTACCTAGGTCACATTGTAGAACAAGGGCAAGTGTTGCCAAAAACAGCAAAAGTGAATGCTCTAATAGAATTCCCCATTCCTAAAATTAAACAAAAAAATCATGATATTTTTGGAAATATATGGGTTTTACCGGAAGTGTTTGACGAATGTCAGTTCAATAGCTGTACCTCTCACCAATTTGTTAAGAAAACAGGCAAAAGTGTTATGGTCAGCAAAATGCCAAGCAGCCTTTGAAAAGCTGAAGGCAATCTTAATAAATGGACCAGTATTGGCCACCCCTGACTTTACCAAACCTTTTAAAATGGCAATTCATGCTAGTGACTTGGGGGTAGGTGCAGTCTTCTGGCACGATGATCAATTAGGGATAGAGAAGCCCGGGGTTACTTTTCCAAGAATCTAAATCAATATCAGATGAAGTACTCTACAGTAAAAAAGAAACTCTAGCATTGTTGTTGTCTCTTCAATACTTTGAAGTTTATGCTCACACGATAACAAAGGAACATTAATCTAAGCTGACCATAATCTGTAGCATTCATTGAAAAGTTTAAACTCGAAATGCGAGTCTGTTTAGCTGGAGTCTATTGTTTCAACCATTCAATGTAAAGATTGTTCACATTGCTGGCAAAGATAATGGGCAGAATTTTCCCATTGGCGTGCGGGGGCAGGCCTGCATGCCCGCACGTAAAATGTTGCGCGGTGACGTCAGGTGAGTGTCCTGACAAAACTGCGCACCAACCTGATTTTTCATTGGGAAAGTGCCCTTTGATCTCCAATGCGCGCCCGCCATTGATTAACGGGCCACTTAAGGCCCTTGAGGCACTAATCGACAGCGATTTTTCAGCGCCTATGCAATCTTCATGTCGGCGCACGAGCGCAATGGGCAGACAGGTAGGACACATTTGTATAAACCTCATCCACGGGCGGAACAAGAGGGCTCATTGGGGTCGCGAGTTTGCTCTGTCAAATATTGATGTTTCAAAGTTACTTATACTTGCCTGTGTGATCTGCAATACTTCAAAACACACACCAGCTTCTTAGTCTGGACTCACAACCTTTAGGTCAGCACTCTGCAGTGAGGAATCTTTTTTGGGCCTGCAGGTTTCAGGAAGCCTTCCCTTAGCCTGGGAATGGGAGCTGAACTCTCCACTGCAGGCACCTCCTCTGAGGAGGAAGGGAGGGCTAGAAGAGGGAAGAGGCCAGGAGTGCACATTCAGCCTCCAGGGGAGTCACCTTTGGGAGGTCAGGCGCAGGCACAAGGGGTGCAGGGCCAAGAGGTAGTCCAAGGCAGAAGGGGCCACAGAAGACGCTACTATCCTGCTGCCAGGGTATACAGGCTGTGAAGCAGTTATCTCAATATGTCTGAGGTGCAGTGCCGAAGGAGGCTCTGTCTCTCAAGGGAGACAGTCAACTATGTCTGCCAGATGATTGGGTCTGAGATCTCCACTATCTGTGTGGGTGGACACCCCATGCCAGTGGCTCTAAAGGTTACAGCTGCCCTCAACTTCTATGCCTCTGGCTCCTTCCAGTATTCAGTGGGTGATCTTTGCGGTGTCTCCCAATCAGCTGTCCACACTTGTGTCAAGCAGGTTACAGAAACTCTGTTCAGGTGTGCATTGACCTTCATCCACTACCGTTAGGACCAGGCCAGCCAGACACAGCGAACCAGAGGCTTCGCGGCCATTGCTGGCTTCCCCCTCGTCCAGGGTGCAATAGACTGTACACATGTGGCCATCAAGGCGCCAGCAGGTGAGACTTGTGCCTTCCTCAACAGGTAGGGCTTCCACTCCATGAACGTGCAGATAGTGTGTGATCACAGGATGCAGATTCTACAAGTCTGTGCTAGGTATCCAGGCAGCTCCCACGACGTCTACACCCTCAGACACTCCCAGGTGCTGGGGCTCTTCAGTGCTCCAGCCCGACTGGATGGATGGCTGCTGGGTGACAAGGGCTATCCCCTCAGAAGGTGGCTCATAGCGCTTCTCCGTCATCCAAGAACAGAAGCTGAGCAGTGGTGCAATAGGAGCCACGCCTCCACAAGGGTTTAAATTACGATGGCTGCAGTTTGAAAGAGATGTCTACTGGAACAACGTGAGGGATACATGCAATATTGCTGTCCTGGAACAACAGAGTGTGCCATGAAAGACAGAATTATGCTGAGGAGGACTCCGGTCTAACTGGGAACTGCCTGGCAATAACATTTTTAATTGGCTCCTGACCAGGTGACCAGGTTTGTGTGAGAGCAGTGCAGCAGAATAGCTCCTAGCCTGAAAAGAAAGAACACCTAAAACACCTTTCTCCTGTGTGTGTAAGATTCCAGTAATTCTATAATAATAGTTAACTGCTTTTTTTTTCTTTTTCCCTCATATCTCTATAGCCTGCTTTCTATTTGTCAAGAGGAAAAGGGGAAAATCATTCTTAGAGACATTGAAAAGTAAGTGCTCAACCAGTGAACTAAGGACTGAAGGTGCTGGGAAGTCTACCTCATGTCCTCAACAAAGAACTGAAAGGAATTTGGAAGTCACTGATCAAAATCAACCCATCAAATCCTGTACTCAGGAATTGGTGCTTTTGAACTGTTTTATCCCACCCTTAAAATCCATGTTTTTGTGTGTCTTATGTGTCTTGTATGTGTGTGTATAGGGATTTAAGGCGTAAAGTTTCGGTTAAAGAGTTAAAAACTAGCAGTTCATATTTCTTTCTTTTGTCACCGATTAAAGACAATTTGTTCAATACACAGTTATTTACTTTTAAGTTTACAAACCTGGTGCTCATATTCTGTTAACCTAAGTAAAACAACTTGTCACATTTGTCGCGGCTCGGGGAGCAGTAGGGCTTGATATTGTAGCGCACTATCCCCAGTGAGTCATGGCAATACATTGGCCAGAATTTTACATTGGTCGGGTGGGCTTGGTGGGAGTGGGCGGGGGCGGTTGGGAACCCGACTGCCACCCGCGATCGGCTCTGCATCGCCATTTCACATGGGTGGGCCAATTATGGCCCATGCAGCATAATACGCGACTCCAGCATCAGCGAGAAGGGGCGGGCGGGGGCGGGAGCTCAATGTCCTCCGGGTCTAATGGTGACCCGGTGGCTGATTCAAAAGTAGCCGCGACAGCCACATGAAGGCTGCCATTGACTCGGAGGACCCTGGTTATGGAGAACGTCAGTGCTGAACACAGCAGGCGGGAGGGCAGGTCAGCGGGACAGTCGGCCCCATGGTTTACCGACGAGTGTCTCGCTGCCCTCCTGGAGGAGCTGGCAGCATCACTGGGATATCCTTATCCCCAGGGACAGGGGGAGGAGGACCCCCCACCTCACCAAAAATGCCCTGGAGGTGGTGGCATCCAGGGTCAGCTCCCTGGTGAGGGGAGGCACGCATGGGTACAGTGCCGCAAGAGCTTCAATGACCTCCTACGTTCGGGAAGGGTGAGTACCGTGTTGGCATGGCTCACTTAACACCGCAGCTAGGAGCGCCCCCATCCCGGACCTCAGAGTTCTTAGAGTGTGAGTGGAAAATGTCAACGAGGCAGCATCTGGGCAAGGGGTTGAGCCCTGGCTGCTTGGAATGAGTGTCCTGCAGCTCCAGGGTCACGAATCGGCTGAGCCCTGCGAGGTTTTCCTCAGGTAGCGTTGGCCAGGCTGCAATACAGGTACAGGGTGGACTAATCAATGATCCTCTCTCCTTTCAGGAGAAGACAGCCCACAATAATGCTGAAAGGCTGCGGACTGGCGGAGGACTGCCCCACCTTCTAATCCTGTCCAGATACGAGCAGGAAGCACTGGAGCTGGAGAGGCGCCATGCACCTAGGTCAACCGGCCGCGGTAAGGCTGGGGTGCCACAGGGAGGTAAGAGTGCAGTACACTGAGGTCAGAATGTCTGTAAGAGCAACCATTCCGCTGTTGTCTCGATATTGATGTGATTCTCGAACATGGAATCCTCGTTGATAATGGAAAGACGAGGGGACCCTGATCCGGGTGCCAGGCATGCACAGTGACAGTGTAATGACTTCAGCTAATGACATGTCCTTGTTCTTCCTTTCAGGCTCACCAGAAGCCCATCGGGGTCAGGAGCCTGAAGGCACACTGCTGACCCCAGAGGACACACACGGTAGAAATGCACCAGCATCACACCCTCTCAGCCAGACAGGCACCAGCGCCCATGAACTATTTTCTTAAACATCTGCCATTGTTCATCAACTGCCCTTTCTGCTAAATTCCTTTCCCAGCCCACTCCAGCCAACTCTGCCCTCATTCCATTATAATTACCTGTATTTAAGTTTAGGACAGTTGTTTCTGACCCACATTTCTCACTCTCAAACTGAATGCTAAATTCTACGATGTTATGGTTACTGTTTCCTAAGGGATCTTTTACTCTGAGATCATTTATTAAATCTGCCTCATTACACATTCCCAGATCCAAAAAAGCCTGATCCCTGGTTTCATCCACAACATTGTTTTTTTTTAATTCATTCATGGGATGTGGGCATCACTGGCTTGGCCAGCATTTATTGCCCATCACCAATTGCCCTTGTTCAGAGAGCATTTAAGAGTCAACCACATTGCTGTGGGTCTGAAGTCACATGTAGGCCAGACCACGTAAGGTCGGCAGATTTTTTATGACAATTGGCAATGGTTTCATAGTCATCATCAGTCATTTAATACCAGATTTTTATCGGATTCAAATTCCACCATCTGCTGTGGTGGGATTTGAACTACAGTCCCCAGAGCATTACCCCTAGGTTTCTGGATTACCAGCCCAGTGACAATACCACTATGCCACTGCCTCCCCTTCATGGGGCAGAAATTTTTGCTCGGTGGGCGGGCATGGGCCCGACCCGCTTGAGCGTGAAATGATGCGCGTTGACATCGGCTGAGCGTGCCGGCGTCAATTGCAGCCGCGTAATAGTTCGATTGGTGGGTACGCGCTGGAGTTAACAGCGCGCCTGCTGACAATTAAAAGGCCTGTTAAGGACATTAAATAATCAATTAACTTAAATTTTTCGGTGAAAAGGCCAAGCAGCTTTTGCATTTTTTTGGAAACCTCATCCACGGGTGGGATGAGGTTTCCAAAAGCAAATAAATATAGAATAAAAGTTTTAAAATTGAATTAATAACATGTCCCTGCTCATGTGACAGAATCACACGAGGGGGCATGTTTTACTACATTTTTATTTTCTTTATTTTCTTTTTTTTTAACAAAGTTTCATCTCCCTGTGGCAGCTCTGTTCACACGGCTTTCAAGAACCTCGGAGCTGTTGGATAATCGCAGGGGCTGAGGCTTCTCAAATGCTACCCCCTGGGTGTCCATACCTGCTTCACCTGCAGTCACACCCTCCTGTCCCTGATCACAGACTAAATTTGAATTACCTAGCCTGAGGGGTGTGACCGCCTCCTGGAGCAAAGCGTCCAGGTAACTTTCCCCCTCCCTGATGTGGCGCAATGTCTGCAGCTCGGACTTCAGCTCCTCAACCTGGACCAAAGTTCCTCGAGCTGCAAGCACCTGGTACAGATGTGTTCACTCTGGATCACCTTGGTATTCAGCAGCCCCCACATGGTGCAGCAGCAACACATCATCTATCCTGCCATCACTATCATTTTTTATTTAATTTGTTAATTAATTGCTCTAGTATCCCTGCTTTTTACACTTGAGGAATGCCCTGCTCTTTACACTCTACACTTTATTGTAATTTTTTGTTTTACACCATTAACGATCGTAGACTTAACAAGCTATTTTTAAGAAAAGAGAGAAAAAAGGACTCGGGATCTAAACACAAACTAAAGACCTTACTTTTACTTTAAAGACTAGAAATACGCACCAATCCTATTCACCAATCAACTGCTTTCCCTGCATTCGCATCACATTGTGGTTTGTGACGGCACTCCACCGCTGGGCTCACATGAACTCTCCCCGTTCTTTTTAAATGAGTCTCCCCACTCTCTGTGCTCTTTTTAAAATAAAGCCTCCCCATTCTCCGCGCTCTTTTTAAAATGAACTTTCCCCGCTCTCGTGTTCATATTAAAGTCAAGTCTCCTCGCTCGCCGCGCTCTTTTATAAATAAAGTGACCTCACTCTCCCCACTTTTTAAAATGAAGTATTGCCGCTCTCCACTCTCTTTTTAAGATGAAGTCACCCCGCTCTCTGCGCTTTTTTTAAAATGAAGTCTCCTTGCTCTTGCACTCTTCTCTAGGTACGGCTGACTGCCTGTCCCAAAGTCCTCTTCTTGCCCTCTCCTCTAGGTGCTTCTGATGGCCTGTTCCAGCCTCCTCCTCTTGCAATCTCCTCTAGGTGCTGCTGACTGCCTGTCCCAGGGTGCTCCTCTCACAGTCTCCATCTTCCAGTCTTGCTTAGTGACATGACTCACTGGGGATAGTGCACTGTAATATCAGGCCCCACTGTTCCCACAAGCCGTGAAAAAGTTTGATCAAACCACCAGATTGCCCCAATTCTACCTAACTGTTTAATTTAGGTTAACAGTTTGTAAACTTAATAAGTAAATAACTGTTTATTCAACAAAATGTCATTAACTTGTGGCAAAAGAAAGAAATATTAACCGCTAACTTCTAACACTATAACTTAAACTCTACTCCCTTCTTAAGTCCCTATACACACACACACACAAAAGACACATAAGACACACAAAACATAGATTTTAAGGGTGGGATAAAACAGTTCAAAGCACCAATCGGAGTACAGGATTTGATGGGTTGATTTTGATCGATGACTTCCAAATTCCTTTCAGTTCTTGTTGATGACATAAGGTGATCTTCTAGCACTTTCAGTATTTAGTTCACTGGTTGAGCACTTGCCTTTCAACGTCTCTAACAGTGATTTTCCCTTTTGGCTCCTGACAGGGGTTTTCAGAGAGAGAGCAGGCTATAGACATATGAGAAGAAAAGCCAGATAGCTATTATTGTGGAATTACTGGGATTTTCCACACACAAGAGAGAGAGGTTTTAGGTATTATTCCTTTCAGGCTCGTAGCTGTTCGGCTGCCCTGCCCTCACACAAAAACCTGGTCACCTGGTTAAGAGCCAATTAAAATACTGCTGTCAAGCAGCTCCCTTGGTCCAGGACTTCTTTTCAGCACCATCCACAGTCCAACAGAAAATAAAAAGATATGTTCTTTACAACAGTCCATCAGAAATAAAAAGATATGTTCCTTACATACCTCCACCCTGAAAAGAGATAAAACACCATTTCAAAAATGTGTTTCATCACAAGGTATGTGACACATTGACAACAACATGTAAATATGAGAACACAGTGTCTAACTGTCCCAATATCGTTGTATTCGCTTTATTCATGTCTTTATACATGAACTCATCATTGGCAAGTTCCCCTCCATTATCAATCAGAAACTTTGCTAGTGGCCTAAGTCCAGACTTATCCATTTCTCCATGACTTTTCTACAATAACTCTTTTGTCCTTTGTAAGTATTATTGCTGTAAAGAACATATTTTTATTTTTTCTCGGACTGTGGCTTTAAAAACTACCATAGCTGCAGTTTAAAAGAGATGTTCACTACAGCAGGAAGAAGAAAATCTCCAATGTTGCCATCTCCTGGAACACTGCCAGGTTGGACAGAATGGTGCTGGAAAGGAGACCTGGTTTAAGAGGGAACTGCTGAGCGACGGCATTTTGATTGGCTCCTGACCAAGTGGCCAGGTTCTGTTTGAGGATAGTGCAGTAGATTAGCTCCTAGCCTGAAAAGAGGAAAGACCTGAAACCTCTCTCTCCTGTGTTTTGTAAGACTCCAGTAATCCTGCCGAAGTAGCTAGCTGGCTATTCCTCTCATTGCTGTATCCTACTTTCTTTGAGAAACCCCTGTCTGGAGGAAAAGGGGAAATTCACCAGTAGAGACATTAAAAGCAAGTTTCAATCAGAGAACCACAGACTGCAAGTGCTGGGAGACCACCTCGTGTCAGCCACAACAACCTGCAAAGAATTTGGAAGAAAGCAATCAAAGTCAACCCCATTCTAATTCTGAATTCCGGATTGGTGCTATTCAATTTTGTCTCACCTTGTGTGTGTGTGTGTGTGTGTGTAGGGGTTTAAGGGGTAGAGACTAATGAACTATAGAGTTAAAAGCAGTTCATATTTCTTTCTTTTGCCACTGGTTACAGACAATTTGTTTAATAAACAGTTACTTGCTTGTTAAGTTTATAAACATGATGCTCGTATTCTTTTAACCTAAATTAAACAGTCAGGTAGAATTGGGGCAATTTGGTGGTCTGATTAAACTTCTCACATTAGTCTCGGCTCAGGGAGCAGTAGGGTTTGATATTGCAGCGCACTATCACCAGTGGTCGTGACATTGTAGAAAGACAAAATCTGCTCGGTAGACCTACAAAACATAGAATTAAAATATTTCTGCATTTTTCCAACTCCTTTAGATCTGTGGCAACTGCCTCGTTAAAGTCACATGTCATTGGAAGGCTTACAATGGGACCTGGCGGTGTCTTCTGTTAATTTTTCCAGATTTTGTGATTCTCTCTAGTCTCTTCTTTAGCTTCATAAACTCTTTATCCACCACACCTGTATCTTTTAGCAGGATTTTTAACTTTTAACAAATAGGATGAGCCAATTGTTTATTTAACATGAAATCAGTTTTCTTTATTTCTCTCTGATTCTTAACACCTGATGCCTTTAGTGCTTGTCAAATACTGTGATGATAAACATCAGTTTTGTTGAGCAGTTACCTAATGTCCTGTCTGGGTAAACTGCAGATCAACTCACTTTCAAAAATAACTGCCTTGTTATACTCCATATCAAATTTCATTTGTGCCTTTTTCATAGAAGGTTTACTCAACAACATAGCTATCTCACAAGAGATTACATCAATACTTATACAATGGCTTACTTCAGCTATTTTACATGAATTTACATACAACTCTGCTTAGTAACCTCAATATGCTGTCATCACCAAACCTTATATTCCTTATTCTTTTCCAATACTCACTATTTAGTGAGTCAAGGTATCATCTTAACCTGTTTTACATCCTTTCAAAGTACAACACTATCTGCACAGTTAAATAAGTCCGCAACTAACACATTCAACACTACTTAACACATTCAACAAAGGGACAATACTCTTTGTGGCCTTTATAATTTGTTTGGATTGATTATTTTCTTCATCTTCTTCCTCAGTATTCTCTTTGTCATATGTCACTGTGAGGACTATGCTTGTCTGCTTTGGGCAGTCCTTCGTACGATGAGACAATCACACCAGAAGCACCTGTTAACTGTTTCTTGGGCATTTGTCGGTGTTGGAACTTGTGAATCCCAATTGCATGCTTGTTGCAGGGTGACCAAGTTGATACTTTAGATAGAGTTGATCAGCAGACACTTCTTAGGTGGAACACATTCTGTTTATTTATAAGGTACTCAGCAGCTACTAATGTGTGCTTTCACATCAAACCCTATCTCAATACTTCTGACTAGTAACCACAGACGAGTAACCGCAGAGGTAGCCCGTGCTACTCTTCTATGGGTTACACAAGATCACGTGATCTTCCATTATAACATCCTTCTTAAAATTGTACTACACATTAGATAAAACCATAATTACCACAGTGGGATTCATTCATCTATTATTTCTGTTACAGTTATGTCTTCTGCTCTAATAAAAAATGGCAGACATCGACACAGACAACGGGGAGACAACCATCAATGGCCATGACTCCTGAAGGATGACTGTTCAGAAATGGAAAGCTCAGCTTTCCCACATACTCTCAGCATCCTCATTCTTCCCATCTTTAACCCCTCTATTGTATTGACACCTGCGCCCAGTACCTGGCCAGTTCTGATGAAAGAGCATGACTTGAAAGGTTAGCCCTCTTTCTCTTTCCACAGACGCTGCCAGGCCTGCTGAGTGTTTCCAGCATTTTCTGTTGTTGTCCTGGGACCTGGACCATTTTGAAATTTGACGATCATTATGTCTTCTATTCTTTGTGTCACTGCAGAATGTCCATTTTGTTTGTTGAAGGCTGAAGGAAATGATTGGTTCCCCAGGATTTTTTGAAAGGCAGCAGACATCTTATCCTAAAGGATGTCCCTCTCTGAGAACCAAACACCAGTTAAAACCAGCAACTCGTTCAGATATAAAACCTTTGCACAATCCGACAATTTAAACAATAGTACTGATCCAGAAATTTCCAAATTGAATTCTTCAATCTTCTATACAATCTGATAATGTCCATATTATATTCCTCCATGGAATGATTATCTGTTTTCCAAAATCTATCAAAAAACTGACAATGCCTCATAGACATTTAACAAATCATCCTGCTTGTAAATTTCATCCAAGGACTCTCATCAAAGGTCCAAATGTCACTATCCAACTAACAGGCACTGGATCACAAAATGCTTCACTTCTGAATTTATTTCTGGCAGGATATGACCATGCTAATGCCATACCTTGTTTCTTCTTTGATAGAGACATAATCCGTGTCCACACATCCACTTCATTCTTCCACTGGTCATATGTTTCAGACTCCAAGAATATCAGAGAGTTATAATTCCCCAACAATTTACACTTGCTTCTGCCATTTTTCAATGGTTACTAGGATTGTAATTTTCTGTCTGATCTTTTTCTTAGCTTCCAGCCTTCACCATAAGGCAACCTTTCTTTGCTACCATGTTCTAATCCAGAAAGCCATTTGGTGAAGGAGCGAAATGAGCATATATTTGTATACTTCTTTATTTATTAACTGAGTTATTAAAAGAGAGTTATACATTGCAAGCATACACCTCCTAACCCAACAATCATAGTTTTAGTCTGTGAATTAAGTGAATCACTAGTTAACGCCTGCCACCCGCAAACAATTAAACACTTTTAATCTACAAGTAACAAACATAAGCTCATTTACAAAAGGCACTTTCCTGAAATTCTTCCAGCATTTTTGAGTTTTATAGGTGCATTGAAAATCAAACCATAGGCTGCAGTTATCCATATGGAGAATCACATCACTGTCAGCATTACTCTCCCATCTGTAATGTATATACATCCAATACTGGAGGAGAAGAACATACAAGATAGGAGCAGGAGTAGGCCATATGGCCCCTGGAGTCTGCTCTGCCGTTCAATAAGATTTTGGCTGATCTGATCTTGGCCTCAACTCCACTCTCCTGCCTGTTCCCCATAACCCTTTACTATCCCTTGGTCTAAGAATCTGTGTCTTAGCCTTGAATATATTCAATGACTCAGTCCCCACTGCTCTTTGAGGTGGAGAATTCCAAAGACTAACAACCCTCTTAGAGAAGAAATTCCTCCTCACTTCCATTTTAAATGGTTTGCTCTTTATTCTGAAACTATGCCCACAGTTCTGGATTCCTCCACAAGAGGAAACATCCTCTCAGTACCTACCCTGTCCTTGGAACCTTATATAATTCAATAAGATCACCTCTCATTTTTCTAAACTCCAATGAATATAGGCCCAACCACCTCAACCTTTTATCAAAAGACAACCCTTTCATCCCAGGAATCAGCCTAGTGGGCCCTTTCTTAATTGCCCTTCAATGCAAGTGTTTTCTCCTTAAATAAGGAGACCAAAATTATGCACAGTACTCTAGGTGCGGTCTCATTAACATACTGTAAAGTTAGCAAGACTTCCCTACTTTAATACTCAATCACCCTTGCAATAAAACATTCCAACATTCCATTTGCCTTCCTTATTACTTGCTGTATCTGCAAGTTAACTTTTTGTGATGCATGTATGCAGTATATTGCACCATTCGGCAGTCTCTTACCTTTTAAATAACATTTTGCTTTTCTATTGTTCCTACCAAAGTGGAAAATGTCACATTTTCCCATATCATACTCTATTTGTCAAACTTTTGCTCACATGCTTAACGTATTTATATCCATTTGCATACTTCTTGGTCGGAACTTTCCATGACCCAGTGTGGAGGGGAATAAGGGACTGGAAATGGCTGCTGCTCCCACCCTGATCCTCTCTCTTGACAGAGTCCTGCACTGGCCGGCCAATTATCAGGTGGCAGGCATGGTGGCTGACAATTTGTCAGCCGGAGGTGGGGACCATGGTTGCAGTTGGATGTCTCTTTTTAAAGGACGGCCAGCACTGAACACTGCCTGAGACCTGCTTACCCATCTGTTTCTGCCCTGCTCTAGAGCTGGTTCAGATCAGCTTCATAACTACCTCAAGCCTTCCCCTTCAATTCCCCTAGGCAGCAGTGCAGACCTGCCATTGGGAAAAGGCCAAAAGGTTAGCAAGACTGGCATAATGAAGGCCTGAGGAAAGAGATAATTTTCAACATGATAGAAGAACTCCCTGCATGTTTTCCTCCAGTCTACTCAGGGAAGGCGGGAGGTCCTCTTCCTTGGGGACAGGAGGAGGAGTCCTCCCCACCTAATCAAGCAAGCCTGAATGGTGATTGCAAAGGAGGTCGGCAGCCAAGGGGTCATCATGAGAACATGGCTGCAATGCCATAAGTGCATCAATGGCCTTCCCTGCTCTGCAAGGGTGAGTGCTACACTTTAATTCCCTTAAGGAATGGATTAAGTGTGAGGTTACAGCTGCAGAGGAAGGAGAAACCACCATTTCAGTGGCAATGCGGTGAGGCTGCAGCCTCTGCAGCACAGCAGCTCTGTCAAGCCTGGCAGTGGCAACCCTCACAAGGTGGCTCCAAAATGTCCCAGTGCCCCATGCATACTAGTGGCCCCAAAGTTAACAGCTAGGGGGCAAGCCATTCGGATGCAAGCTTTGTCAATTCCTGTGAGGTGACTAACATTCCTCTTCTGTGATTCCACAAGTGGAGAGCTCACAACACCAAAGAAAGGGCCAAGACCAGCAGCAGGGTTCCAATTCTAGACATTCTGATGCCCGTGGAAGAGGGAACTGTTGAATTAGCAGGGCATTCTCTCTTGACAGTAAGGCTGGTGAAATTGCAAGAGGGTGAGTAGCCCCTTGAGCAGGCATGAGGGAGCCTTAGGTGTTCTGTGCCCTTGTACATCCATCGATCTGAACACCAGGCAATTTTGGAAAGACAAAGTCCTATCTTTCTGTTTTCTTATGCAGGTGAACCACAAGAACAGACAGCTGCCTTCTCTGGGGTCAACCATCCACCTCTGAGGAGGTGGGGTGACCAGAGAAGGTGCAGCATCACATCATTTCCAACACTCTCCACTACCACAGATAATTTGACATCAGTGGGAATGTGTTTGCAAGTTCATAGAATCACGAAATCTTTACAGTACAGAAGGAGGCCATTTGGCCCATCAAGGCTACACTGGCTCGCTGAAAGAGCATTCTACCTAATCCCACTCCCCTGCCTTATCTCCATAACTTTTCACATTCTTTCTTTTCATATAGCAATCCAATTCCCCTTGGAATACCTCAATCAAACCTGCCTCCACCACCCTTTCAGGAAGTTCATTCCAGACTCTGTAGTAATTGTAGCTTTAAGGAATGTAGTGACTGTAGCTTTAAGACTTATTGTGTTGTATAGTATCACGTGACAGTGTGAACAAATCAGCTTTAAGCGCAGAGAATCTTAGAGTGGGAGTTCTTCTTCTAGTTGTGCAGTTTGATGGAAGCATGTAACTGCTGCTGCAGCCTGTAAATAAAGTTTGATGTTTCTAAAGAGAAACCTGCCTGGAAAATCAAGTCCATAACAAACTGGCGACGAGGATAAATTGGGTCCGGCATTGTTCCTTGCCCAGCAACTGAGCATCTTTTTTAAACAGAAGAAAAGGAAGAAATACTCATCAGATATACCACATTTTGGCAGGGTTGACCCTTTTGAACCATCCGTAGAGGATTGGTATCAATACGTAGAATGCCTCGGGTTCTGTTTCCAGGCAAGTGAAATGACGGGGGAGGAAAAGAGGAGGGCAATTCTCCTAAGCATTTGCAGGAATAAAACCTATAATTCAATCCAAGGTAGACCTCGTAAGGGACACTTTCAACCCAAACCCTCAGTCACCATGCAGATGTTCAGGTTAGATTCGAGGGTTAGAGCCCCTGGAGAGACCATTGCTACATATGTGGTGAAATTGAAACAACTGACTGAACACCGTGATTTTGGGGAGATCCTAAGCGATATGCTCAGGGATCATTTGGTCTCTGGTGTGCAATATGATGCCATTCAACGACCATTATTATCTGAAGTAAACCTTTATTTTAAAAAAGCGTTGGAAAAAGCACTTGTGATGGAAAGTGCCGAAATGCAAAGAAGCACAGGCTATACAAGGTGCACAAAATGGCACCATTTTCGAGTTGGGGTGGGAATGGACAGCTGGCTGTGGTGAAAAAAGTTGTGTCTCCACCACGAAGCGGGAGACAATCCCTGTTACCGAAAATTTAAAATAAAAAAAGGAAACACCTCAGTAGCAAATCTGAAAATGAATTGTTACCGATGTGGAAGCAATCATATTCCTGAAACTTGCCTTTAAATATTTAAACATGGATGCTCAACAATTGAATTTGGAGCAGACTTCAGCCAAATTGGAAACTTAGACTGATGAAGCTATCCAAGTGAAGGATAATAGCACTGTACCTGTTTATTATAAGCATGAAACAGCACAACTCCCAATAATGGTAGTAGAAGGTGAAGGACCAAGCCTTCTAGGTTGCAAATGGTTGAGGGAAATTAACCTTAATTGGCCAGTGAGATTTCAAAAGGAATCAGGAAGAGTTTTTGAGTTAGGAAAGAAACAAGGAAAGGTACTTCAGAATGAGCCTGGAGAGTGAAAGGACTTTAACAGGATGCAAAAGGAGTGTATAGCCATTCAGCAACCTGAGGAAATGAAGATTGTCTTAAACAGCAGCATGGAGGAACAGCAGAAGAGACTCACAGGGACTCTGCTGAATTACAGAATTCAAGATGAAGCAAGTGAGTTCCACAAAGAAAAGGAAAACCTGTTGAAAGACCTTCACACACTACAAGAATCTTTCAGGTCAAAGTTTGTGCCTCTGGAAAATTATGAAGAGAAGCAGAAAGAATTTAATGCCACTCTGAATAAATTGAAGAACCAGTTGGCAGAAGAGACACAGCAATGTTCAAGGTTCCAGAAGGAAGCCAAAAGATACAAGAAGGAGACAGAAGAGTTGAAGAATCAGCTGAGTGAAACAAAAGAGGCTTTAGAAGGATAACTCATGGAACTTTCCAAACCACAGGTGGGTGATGAAGTCATGGGCAGCTAAACCCCTGAATGGAAACAAGTTGAGATTTTGCCTGAGAAAAACCTGGCTGACTGTGAAGTCAAAATGAAGAATAAGACTAAACTCTGTGGCAGACAGAAGGAGACTAGATGGAAGATGGTTCAGAAAAGACAATGAACGACGCCTCCGCCCTCCCCCCCACCCCCCCCCCCCCCCCCCCCCCCCACTACTACAGGTTCAACTCCTTCAGAATTACTTACGAGGCAACATCTTTGAATGAGATTAAGCCTGGTACTTCTCAATTTGGAGGGGAAGGCAGAGAAAAGTCAAAGGAATCAAAAAGCGACCATGATTTGCCTAGTCATGAGTGAGAATTCAGTGTTGGTTAAGCAGTATATGCATGAAACTTTGGTAGTGGATTGAGCCAGTTACCTGGCGTAATAAATTCTGTGACCGAACCCTTGTCATACTACATAGAAGTGGAGGGCCAGATCACCTGCAAACACATGGATCATTTGGGAGGAAGGGAGATACCCCAACAAAATGATATTCCACCTGTAACTGTTGTAGGACCTGTGGCCCCTGTTGAAATTGTTCAACCAAGGGAAGGCACACTAGATGTCTCTGCCGGAGTAGATAACACTGAACCGCCTGTGCCTAAAGAGATACCTGATGTTGCTGCGGTTTTAGATAATGTGGATCCTGTAAGAGATTTGAAAGTCGTGGAGCTATGACGTTCTACCTGGATCAGGAAATCACCTGAGCGACTGAACTTATAATTCCATGACCCGTGTATAAAAAAGGAATAAAAAAGGGGCAGCCACATTGTTAGATGTTTATTATAGACCCCCAGATAGTCAGCAGGAAATTGAGGAGCAAATATGTGCACAATTTGTGGAGGTGTGTAAAAACAATAACAATAGGGTAATTATATTAGGGAATTTCAACTTTCCCAACGTTAATTGGGATTGACATAGTGTTAAGGGCTTGGATGGAGTGGATTTCTAGAAATGTGTACAGGAGAACTTTTTAGGTCAATATGTTGAGGGTCCAACAAGGGGCAGCGCAGTGCTGGACCTAATTCTGGGGAATGAAGCCAGACAGGTGGCTGAAGTGGTGGTGGGGGAGCATTTTAGTGATAGCAACTACAACATGGTACAATTTAAGCTTGTTATGGACAAAGAAATCGACAAGTTGAAAAAATGTTTTGGATTGGGGGAGAGCGGATTTTAGTAAAATAAGGCACGATCTGGCCAAGGTAGACTGGGAACAGCTACTTGTGGGGAAATCTATAGAAGAGCCGTGTGGTGGGTGGGGGGGGTGTTCAAAAAGGAAATGGGGAGGGTACATGCTCAACATGTTCCCTCTAGGGTGATAGGAAGGAGTAACAAGCCCAGAGAGCCATGGATGACCAGAGATATTTGGGATATGATGAGAAGGAAAAGAGAGGCTTTTAGCAGGTACAAGGGGAGCAAATCAATGGAGGCATTAGTGGAGTACAGAAAGTGCAGGGTGGAGCTTAAGAAAGCAATTCAGAGAGCAAAGAGGGGATATGAGAAAGCTCTGGCTGGTAGAAGTAGGGAAAATCCCAAGATATTCTATAAGTACATCAATGGGAAAAGGATAGCCAGGGAAAGAGTAGGGCCCATTAGGGACCAAGGGGGCAATCTATGGGTGGAGCCAGAGGACATTGGTAGAGTGTTGAACGAATACCACATCTGTCTTCACCCAAGAGAATGAGGATGAAGGTATGGAACTCGGGGAGAGAGACTGCGAGGTTCTTAAGCAAATTAATATAAGGAGTAACAAGGTATTGGATGTGTTGGCAGGCTTAAAAGTGGACAAATCTCCAGGTCCGGATGATTTGTGTCCCAGACTGCTGAGGGAGGCAAGGGGGAAGATCGCAGGGGCTCTGACCCAAATTTTTAATTCCTCTCTGGCCACGGGGGAGGTGCCAGATGACTGGAGAACAGCTAATGTAGTTCTGCTATTTAAGAAAGCTTGTAGAGATAAGCCAGGGAACTACAGACCAGTGAGCCTCATTAGAGTGGTAGGTAAACTATTGGAGAAAATTCTGAAGGAGAGAATATATCTCCACTTGGAAAGACAAAGTTTGATCAGGGATAGTCAGCATGGCTTTGTCAGAGGGAGGTCATGTCTAACAAATTTGATTGAATTTTTTGAGGAGGTGACCAGGTGTGTAGATGAGGGTAGTGTAGTTGATGTAGTTTATATGGATTTCAGCAAAGCCTTTGACAAGGTCCCACATAGGAGACTTATAAAGAAGGCAAATGCACATGGGATACAGGGTAATTTGATAAGGTGGATTCAAAATTGCTTAGCTGTAGGAGACAGAGGGTGATGACTGAAGGCTGCTTTAGTGGCTGGAAGCCAGTGCCCAGTGGCGTACATCAGGGATTTGTGCTGGCTCCCCTATTATTTGTCATTTATATAAACGACATAGATGACTATGTGGGGGTTAGGATTAGTAAGTTTGCGGATGACACAAAGATTGGCCAGGTGGTTAACAGTGAGGTTGAATGTCTTTGGCTACAGGAAGATATAGACAGGATGGTCAAATGGGCAGATAAGTGGCAGATGGAATTTAACCCTGAAAAGTGTGAGGTGATACACTTTAGAAGCGGTAATTTTACAAGGAAGTATTCAATGAGCGGCATGACACTAGGAAGTTCTGAGGAACAAAGGGACATTGGCGTGTATGTCCATAGATCTATGAAGGCGGAGGAGCATGTTAGTGGGATGGTGAAAAAGGCATATGGGACACTTGCCTTTATCAATCGAGGCATAGATTACATAAGTAGAGAGGACATGTTGGAGCTGTAGAGAACTTTGGTGAGGCCACAGCTGGAGTACTATGTGCAGTTCTGGTCGCCACATTATAGGAAGGATGTGATTGCACTGGAGGGGGTGCAGAGGAGATTCACCAGGATGTTGCCTGAAATGAAACATTTAAGTTATGAAGAGAGGTTGGATAGACCTGGGTTGTTTTCGTTGGAGCAGAGAAGACTGAGGTGCGACCTATTCGAGGTGTACAAGATTATGAGGGGCATGGACAGGGTGGATAGGGAGTAGCTGTTCCCCTTAGTTGAAGGGCCAGTCACCAGGGGACACAAGTTCAAAGTGAGGGGCAGGAGGTTTAGGGGGGATGTGAGGAAAACGTTTTTACCCAGAGGGTGATGATGGTGTGGAATTCGCTGCCTGGATGGATGGTGGAGGCAGGTTGCCTCACATCCTTTAAAAAGCACCTGGATGAGCACTTGGCACGTCATAACATTCAAGGCTATGGGCCAAGTGCTGGTAAATGGGATTAGGTAGGGAGGTCAGGTGTTTCTCCCATTTCGGTGCAGACTCGATGGGCCGAAGGGCCTCTTCTGCACTGTGCAGTTCTGTGATTCTGTATATATTTGTAATGTCATGAAGGTAGATGCTCTTGTAACTATAGCCTGGACAAAAAATTTAAAGGGGGAGGAACATATTAATTGTAGTTTTAAGGAATGTAGTGACTGTAGCTTTAACTCATATTGTGTTGTATATTATCATGTGACAGTGTGAACGAATCAGCTGTAAGCACAGGGAACCTTAGCATAGGAGTTCTTCTCCTAGTTTTGGAGCTTGATGGAAGCATGTAGCTGCTGCTGCAGCCTGTAAATAAAGTTTGATGTTTCTAATGCGAATCCTGTCTGGAAAATCAAGTCCATAACAAACTCCAATCACCCTCTGGATAAAAAACACTTTTCTCACATCACTTCTACTTCTATTGCCAATTATTTTGAATCTGTGCCCTCTAGTTCTTGATATACCCTTGAGTGGGAACAGTTTCTCACTATTTACCCTGTCCATCCCCCTCAGGATCTTGCATGCCTCTATCAAGTTGCCTCTCAGCCTTCTTTTCTCCAAGGAAAACAGACCCAACCTCTCCAACCTATCCTCATAGCTACAGTTGTTTATCCCTGGAATCATTCTTGTGAATCTCCTCTGTACTTTCTCCAATGCCTTCACATCCTTCCTCAAGTATGACGCCCCCAGAACTGGATGCAGTACTCCAGATGAGGCCGAACTAGTGTCTAATACAAGTTTAACATGACTTTCTTACTCTTGTACTCAATGCCCTTATTAGTAAAACTTAGGGTACCATATGCTTTATTAACTACTCTCTCAACATGCCCTGCCACCTTCAATGACTTCTGTACATATGCACTGAGGTTCCTTTGTTCCTGCACCTCCTTTACAGTTTCTCCCTTTATTTTATACTGTCTCTCCACATTCTTCCCACCAAAATGAATCACGTCACACTTCTCTGCATTGGTCTTCATCTGCTATTTGTCTGCCCAATCCACCAATATGTCTATGTACTTTTGAAGTTCAAGACTATCCTCGTCATGTTGACAATATTTCCAATCTTTGTATCTGCAAATTTTGAAATCATGCCTGCATACCACAGTCCAGGCCATTAATATAGTTATCAGGAAGAGCAAGGGTCCCAAAACTGACCCTGGAGAACTCCTCCAATCTGAAAAACAACCATTTATCACTACTCTGTCCCCTGTCACTCAGCCAATTTCTTACTCAAGTGCCTACTTTCCCCCTGATCAGCCTTCTCTGTTACATCCTCAAAAAACTCCAGCAAGTTAGTTAAACATGATTTTCCCTTAATGAATCCATGCTGGTTTTCCTTAATTATCCCATACCTGTCTAAGTGACTATTGATTTTGTCTCAAACTACAGTTTCCAGAAGTTTCCCTACCACTGAAGTCAAACTGACTGGCCTGTAGTTGCTGGCATTATCCTTGCACCCCTTTCTGAACAAGGTTTTAACATTTGTAATGTTCCAGTCCTCTGGCACCTCCCCTGTGTCTAAGGAAGACTGAAAGATTATCACCAGTGCCTCTGAAATTTCCACTCTCGCCTCCCTCAATATCCTTGGATGCACCTCATACAGTCCAGGTACCTTATCAATTTTAAGTAAAGATAGCCTTTCTAATACCTCCTGCTTCTCAATTGTAAATTCCTCGAGTGTACCAGTTACCTCCTCTCTCACCTTGGCTTGAGTAGCATCCTCTTCCTTTGTAAAGACAGATGCAAAGTACTCATTCAACACTTCCGTTACTTCTCCTGCCTCCACATGCAATTCTCCTCTTTTATCCCTAATTGGCCCGACCCTTTGTTTTACCACCCTTTTATTATTACTGATAGAAGACCTTGGAATTCCCTTTTATGTTAGTTGCCAGTCTCTTTTCATGCTCTCTCCTTGCTTTTCTGATCAGTTTTTTCATTTCCCCTTTGGTCCTTCTATGTTCAGCCTGATTCTCTATCGTACACATACTTCTTCCCTTTCATCTTCACCTTTATTTCTTTCATCATGCAGGGTGTTCTAGATTTATTTGTTCTCCCTTTCCCCTTCAAGGGAATATACCTTGACATTGCCTGCAATACTTTATCTTTGAAGGTGGCCCATTGTTCAGCCACCGTCTTTCCTGCCAACATCTGATTCCAACACACTTGGCTCAGATGCATTCTCATCCTATCGAAGTTGGCTTTCCCCCAATTAATTATTCCCGTTGGCTGTTATTTGCAGGTTGTCCCTCGATTTGAGGATGACATCTACTCCGGATTGTGAGTTTCTGCCATGCTTCTTCGTGTGGCTGAGCAGGCCGGTTTTCTACTCGCAGATCTTTGAGCACATGGCGCTGGATGTTTCATGAGGTAGTGGAACCAGAGTGCAGGGTTTTCTTCTTTTTCCTTACTTTGCTACCATTGTCCTCAGCCATCATTAAGGCCTGGGAATTGAAGTTTGATGCAACTTGATGGACAAATTACCACCATTCTGAGTAACTGGTAGCAAGCTCCTCCCAGTCATTAGGATCAATGCTGCCATGCTTCATGGAGAGATTCAGAATATCTTTGAAGCATTTTCTTTGTCCTTCCCCGGAACCATTGGCCATTGAGAATTGAGAAAACAGGACCCATCAGGGGGATGGTTTTCAGCTATCCAGACACAGTGTCCAGTCCATCGAAGTTGATTTTGCAAGGGTTTTGCCTGAATGCTTGTGGAATTGGCTTCAAGAAAGACACTAGCATTTGTTTTACATTCCTCCCACTGAATTCAGGTGAAGGCATTGCTGTTGGATTTCTCTAGTGCTCTTATGTGCTGCTGATACACAGTCCAGGCGTCATTGCAGTACAGGAATGTGATGAGGACAACTGCTCTGTACACCAGACTTTTGTTGGCTTTTGGAGGTTTTTGTTGTCAAATACTTCTTGCCATAGTTTGTAGAAGGCTGAGCTGGCGCAGTTGATCTGGTGGTGGATTTTCTCGACAATGATGGCTTTTTGAGAGAGGTGACAACCAAGGGATTGGAAGTGCTTCGCATATTCCAGAATCTCCCCTTCAACATGCATGGGAGATGGAATATTTAGTTGATCAGGTGTGGGTTGATATATGAGTTTTATTTTGGCAAAATGCAAGGACAGGCTGAGTTTCTTGTTTGCAAAATTGAAGAGATCGAGAGTGGCTTGCAAATCCGGTGCAGAAGCTGCACTTTGTCTGGGAACTCCTCTGACCTTGTCACCATAGGTGGCCCTATGAAGACTGATGGCGTCACTCAATGGGCTGTTGACAGAACATTAATGTGGCAACCCATGGAGAAGATGTTCACGAATAGATTTGGGATCAAAACCTGGTGAGAGCACCACACACACTCCTTACCAGCTGTTTGAGGCTGTGACATCTGGGGAAGTAGTGTGTAGGTGGCCAGGCCCACGCTGAGCCCCAAATGATGACATGTCTTTTGGAGTCACCAGCAGAACAGCAGATGCTGGTAGTTCAGTGTGAGTTGTGTGAAGATCTGGCAGATCTGTGCACACCCTGGTTTGGACAGTGGAGGAGTGCTATGAGTGCTCTGATTTCCTGCTTGCCTGCACATGTGGTCACATCCATCCAGAGATTGGTAACTCTCCTGTTGAGCGACATCTAACAGATCAGTCAGTGGATGCCAGAGCTGTGTGCAGACCAGTGTACTTTCACCTTGCCCATGAGCTTAAAAGAGAAGTGACAAGGTGAGACGGGTAGTAGAATCCATTCCTAAAGGTGCATGGAAGATTGAAAAGCTGTGGCACCTGGGAGTGCCTGAGTATTGTGTCTGCTAACAGGGTAATGTTTATACACCTGCAGGATCCACTGGTGGTGATCGCAGACCAGTTATATGTTGATAGAATAGAATCCCTTCCTGTTAATAATGGCTACTGCCTGGCCTGTGATAACCTTGATGCATGCAGTCTAGGAGACCTTGCATCAAAGAGAATCCAGCAATGGCACACTCTGGGACTGACTGGCTGCATCAGCTTGGTCATGTATGAATTGCCTAGCCCTCCCAAAAGGGCTTCAGTCACCACCTGATGTAGTGATGCGCAGCTGATTGGGAGCTGATACCATACCTATCACCAGTGGGCCTCTGGGATGAATTGGCAGCGAAATTAAGGGCCATGCTAACCTTCACTGGCATTAGCATTGGGGGCTTCTGGTGATCAGCTTGTCCATCATCATGGCACAAAAATGTTGCATGGCCTTTTGGGAGAGGCATAACCTTTGGCAACACTGTGGCTCTGACATCTATAAGTAGTTTACTCCTCTGTCTATACGCCCCTGCTGCAGGGTGACTTGTTTTTTGTTTCAATGATGCACACAGGCCGTCGACATTGTAGCTGAGCTAACTTTATTGATAACACATTTTCCGAACATGAACATGTATCTGCAGTAACTGAATTCTGTCAAGACAAGTTCCAACATGTGCTATCTGACCTTCGACCCTCAGATCAGGTGAACCCATGGGCTGAATTTTTCCCCTTTTGGGGGGGGGAAGTTGATGGGTGGATGCACACAGGCATGCTTCCAATCAGCGCCCCGATTGGAAGCGCGCCGCCATTTTATGTGGGTGGGCCAATTAAGGCCCGCCCAGCGTGACGCCAGCACAGAAGCGCTATGCACTCGCTGTGTGGGCGGAGGGGTGGGGGGGGAATTCCCAAAATCAAGAGTGCGCTCTTTCGTGCATGCTAGGTCACCGGGCTCCATGCTCCTGATACACTCCTCTTGCAAGGTGAAAGAGACATGCGTGGGTTAGCATGGATGTTCTAAGAACCTCTCTTGGTTAAATCTGAAGGCCCCTTAACGCATCCCAGAGAGTGCTGGCCACCAATTGGATGGCCAGAGAATATTGCGCTGCATGGCTGCCTGAATCCCCACCCACTTCTGCCTCGCTCCACTTGATCAATTGGTGGCAGCTTTGCCCATTGGACTGCATGCTGTGCTCTCAGCCCAGGCGCAGGCATTCTACTAACCCACACTGCAAGGCTGCACTGTTAACTTGAACCATGGGGCAGACTGGTCCAATCCTGAATGATGACATTGCAAGGGGCCGTGAGCGCCTCCACCAGTGACTGCTCCATGGCCAGCTTTAGCAAGGAGATTGTACAACATGCGCAATCGTCCAATTGTTCTGCAATTCACTAAAATGCTCATTAGTTTGCAGTCTGTGCCTGAGGAGTGAAGAGTTCTGGAGCATTTGGTGGCATTTTCAGGCCTCTGCATTGCTTGAGTAGGCAGATAAGGTCGAGGCCCGACTTTGAGCATGTCAATGTGGCTGCGTCTGAACTGTCTGAGCTGCGGAGGAATTTTACTTTATAGAAGGTTTCCCTGTTGCGTCCCTCCCCTTCCACTCCACACGTGCCTGTGCACTACCATCAAGTGTGGTGCAGGCCTTGCTCCCCGCCCCCAACCCTTGCGCCCCCCAACCTAACTTGCCTCAACCACAGGGCAACACTTGCCCCCTAACACTGCAACCCCATCCCCACCACCCCCCACCCCGCCAACAACATGCCTCAACCACAGGGCAGCCCTTGCCCCAGCACCGCTCTGTTAGCGAGCCGGGAAAATGCGACTTGTCTGTGCCCTCACATAAATGCGTGGAGCTTCAACCTTGAGATCCAACAGGTGCCATCACGAACGCTGCACAAAGTCACTGTGCACTCACCACCGAGTTCCCCTCGCCAGCTGCACACCTTATAAATGCTGTTGTGAAACACTGTACGCCAATGTGCTTGGATGATACAATGTGCGGGGTTGATTCCGGTGAGCTGGGCTTATAATAAATGGTTTGCAGATGTACTACAATGAAGTTCCCGACCTTCAGCGGCAGGAAACATGGCACGCCATTGACGTGGGGGATGGACGGTTGAAAAGGTGTTTCATGATGGTGTGAAACCGAGTTTTGGCCTTCCCACAATATTATCTGTTCATGCCCGCCATGGCGCCCAACACCAGCAGGCACAGAAAATTCTACCCTGAATGTTTTAAGTTCCTCCTTCATTTTGCCTCTTGATTTACTATTATTCTTGGGATGCTTTTGCATTTTCTACCATGATGCCAAATATCAAATATTTGTTCAAAGTCTCTACTATTGCCTTATTTCCCATTATTAATTGTGATTTCTCAACCTCTAAGGGACCAATGTTTACTTTGGCTACTCTCCTTTTTATATACTTATGGAAGCTCTTCTTATCTGTTTTAAATGTCTTGCTAGTTTACTCTCAATTTATTTTGTTTTAGTCATCCTTTGCTGGTGTCTAAAATTCTCCCAATCTTCTGGCCTACCGCTCATCTTCACAGCAATGCATACAACAATTTCTTTGTTCCCCATGAATAGTTCATCTGAATACTTAATCTGACTCACATAAAGTGTTTATTTCTTGATGGAATATGTTTTTGTTGAAATCTATAAAATATCTCCTTAAATGAGTGTCACTGTTTTTCTACCACCTTACCTGACCATTTATTTACCCAGTCCACTTTAGCCAACTCTGTCTTCATAACTTTGTAATTGCCTTTGTTTCTAAATTCTAAGATACTAGTTACAGGCTCACGTTTTTTTCCCTCAAACCGAATGTGAAATTCCATCATGTTATAATCACTCTTCCCAAGAGGATCTGTTGCTATGGGTTCATTAATTAATCCTATCTCATTACACATCACCAGGTCTAAAATAGTCTGTATTGCTGACTTTCTAGGGTCAGGGTCTTTTACAATTTTTGAATGAGTTTCCCAGCCCAAGCTGCTGTCTACTTAGAACAAGTTGAGTTCTAGGCACTGCACCTCAGGAAGGAATTAGTAGCCTTGGAGGTGGTACCAATTTTACCAGAATGATTCTGGGACCATAAATTATGAGGTCGACTTTGTATAAACCTAGCTTGTATTTCCTTGATTATAGGAGTTGAAGGCTGATCCAATCAAGGTGTTCAAATGATATTGGATTCAATAAAGTAGATGCAGAGAAAGTATTTCTTCTGGTGTGGAAATCAATAACAAGTGGGCATTATTTTAAAAGCAGAACCAAGCTACTCAGGAGTGAAATTAAGAATCCTTTCCTCAAGCGAAGGGTAGTATAAAGCTAGAACTTTCTGTCAAAGGCTGTGGAAATGGGTTAATTGAAATTTTCAAAACTGAGATTAATGTGTTTTGTTAGTGGACATATCAAAAGAGCAAATGGAATTCAGGGACAGATTGGGCATGATCTATCTGATTGAATGCTGGATCAGGCTAACAGGGCCAAATGGCATCCTTCTGTTCCTATGTTCTTATGGAGGTGCTGGTAGTACTGCAGCCTCTGTGCTGATGAGGAGACATAATTGGCTTTGCAGTTGCTCCCTGCAGTCAACTACATAGCTCCCCTGAAACAAGGCTCCAAAATTAGTTGCCGTAATAGGACACAATAAACCATCATGCTGTTACCTTCAAGCAAAGCTAACAAATTATGCTGCTTTAGGATGGAGAGTTTGGGTTCCTGAGAAGTTGGAAGTCTGCTGTGCACTTTTCTTGATTTACTTCGTAATACAATAAATCTTAGGATAAAAACGAAATACTGTGATTGCTGGAAATCAGAAATAAAAATAGAAAATGCCGGAAAAGCTCAACAGATCTGGCAGCACCAATGGAGAGAGAAACAGAGTTAACATTTCGAGTCTGGATGACTTCTTCGGAGCTAAAAAGCAAATGGAGTTTAGGGACATATTAGCTTTAGCTCTGAAAAAGAGTCATATGGACTTGAAATGTTAACTCTGTTTCTCGCTCCACAGATACTGCCAGACATGTTGAGGTTTTCCAAGCATTTCCTATTTGCAATAATATTATGACACAACCGATGGTGAAGGCTGTTGTTCAAATCCCAGAGGGAAACTTGAAACAACTGTCATAACCAATTTTTGCAATTTGTATGTTTTGGGATGCAGACTTTGAATTCAATAGTAATAGGACCACTGAGTCTCAAGAGGATTTTTAAAATAAAACTAAATTAAACATTTATTAATACAAGAAAGATTGTAAACACATACATATGTCTTCAACTGACTCTCAGTTACACCACCATTAAGGCAACAGTAAATCTAATAAATTTAAACAGACACCTGGTAAAGCACACCCTGGATGGTTGCATTCAAAATGAGTTTCTTTCAGCTCTGGGTCCTTGCAGATGGCAGCTTGAGGCTTACAGGCTAAAGGCTTTTCACACTTGTTGGATTTTAAAATGCCTCCACCTTACACACAACCTCCTTTCTCCTTTATACATATCTTTCTCTTTGAATGTAAATTTTCCATTATATCATTAGGATTTTAACTTTACCTCTTCTAACAATAACATCCTTTCACCCCACCAATTTTATTAGCAAACTAAAAAAAAACACATTGTTTGGCGTCTTCTACCTATGTATAAGATTTCACCCGCAGTCTTGAATGGTTTCTTTTAACAAATGTAAATTTACACTTTACCTTCTACCTTCCCTATGTTTACCTAAGTAACATCTCAAAACTACTATACACCAAAGCACCCACGCTAGCTGGCTTTAATCTAATTAAGACACACACACATACACACACAAAGACACAGATGCCAATAAACTCTATTTTAAAACAAATTCCAATCACATTATTGAAATTATTATATCATCTTGACAGATAATCTATGCTCACAATGTTCCATTAGTTGAAGCATGTCCAAATAACAATCACTGCTACTGTAGAAAGGACTATGGCTGCTCCAAATTTACACAGATTAATGCTGCTTCCATTGCTAAGTACTAATTTGGTGGTAGTTGAGCTGAAAAGAACTCAGTAATTACACTTGGCTGAACTTTTCACAGCATTGTTTAGTGCACAGAACCCTCAAATGTAATATATCACATTTCCAATGAAATCCAAAATGGCAGATCCCCAAAGAAAAATATAGAAATTGCATCAATTTCTGACAAAGTTGAATGATTTTTTTAAATGATTTGGCTTTACTGTAGATGGATGGAAGACTGTTTGATGTTGCAATATTCCCTCCACACATACGTTCTGCTTCAAGAAGATGAGCAACACCTTGCTTCCTGCTGGGCCAAGTCCGGATTCTGTGACCCACATTTCCTGCAATAGTGTCACTCTACTAGAAGAGTAATATCATCCTGGTTCACACTTAAACTCTTTCTGGATTGAAAGACCAAGATGAAGATTTGAGTATCGTAACACAGGAGACCAGCAAGCAGGAAATGAGCAAAGGACAAGATTTTCTAAGGCGGAGATGGTAGTGGAAGAAAGAGCAGGGGGAGATGTTGGCATAGTGGTATTGGTCATTGGACTAGTAAGCCAGAGGCCCAGACTAATGCTCTGGGGAAATGGGTTCAAATCCCACAATGGCTTGTGGAATTTAAATTCAAATATTCAACTCTGGAGTTAAAAGTCAATGTCAGTAATGGTGACCATGACAACTATCATTGAGTGTTGCAAAAGCCCATCTAGTTCACTAATGTCCTCTAGGAAAGGATATCTGCTGCCCTTACCTGGTCTGGCCACAATATGATGCCAGATCCACAGGAATGTGGTTGACTCTCAACTGCTCTTTGAAATGGTCTAGCAAGCCACTCAGTTCAAGGACAATCATAGATGGGCAACAAATACTGGCCTTGCCAGTGACACCTGTATCCCACAAAAGAATAGAAAAAAGTTAACATTCACAGCTGGTTCTTGCAGACACTGGCTTGTGGAAGATTTGACAGTGTTTGCAAGAGGCAAAACTGCTATCACCCAGTTGATCTAAGATTTCTCACCTATACTTATCAAACTTTTTGCCCTTCTTCCCAGGGCAGAAAGTGAGGTGGCCCTACATCTGGCTAAAAGAACTGTCAGTGCAACCTAAAGTAGTTGGCACAAATAAACACAGTTGTTAAGGGCCTATTGCTATTTTAATATTTAAACTGCTGCTTCAAATAATGAATACTGATTTTATTCTGACATTCAAAAGGAAATAGATAAAGTGCAGGTTTAGAAAGCAATAAAATGGTGAGTGATGGACTTAAAAAGACGGTATAGATGAAAAATGACTGACAAGGCTCTGAAAGGCTTATAGACAAGCTGATGAGCTGAATAGAATGTTCTTATTCGCATGTACTTCTCTATGTTTTATCCAGATGAATGCTGCCTGATTCACTATTATGGGAAAATGCAAGTACAACAAAGTACATTATCACCAAGTGCCATATTCTTATTGATTCCCAGAGCCACTGTTGCTCAGGTGCATATCAGAATGTAAGTGAATCAATTTTATTCATATGGACTGATAAGACGGAATTTTACTCCGTGTTTAGCTGTACAATATTTGACCAAGGAGTACTTGACTGTAGGTGGCTAAAGTTGACATGGGTGTACCTACACCACATGGACTGCAGCGGTTCAAGAAGGCAGCGCACCACCACCTTCTCAAGGGCAATTAGGGATGGGCAATAAATGCTGACCCAGCCAGCAAAGCCCACGTCCCATGAATGAATAATAAAAAAAAGGTTTTCATCCCCAGTGATGACACTCATCAATCAATGTGCTCGAAAAATAGTAAATTTATAAGAATACATTACAGGGTAAACAAGGCACTCACTAATGGAATTCAGAAGATTACATTTTAGTTTCTCTCAATAAAAAGGAAGCTCAGGTGTAGGTTCAAACCTTGGCCTCCTCCTGTTCCTTGCCTCAGTGACATCAACAGTATGCTGATGAAACACTGCTCCATTCCTCAAACATCATCCTCTACTCCTCGATCAGCACTGTACTGTCCAACTAATTGTCTGGTCTCAAGCTGTGCTTGAGCCAGAAGTTTCTCCAATATAACAGCAGCCAAATCCAAGATATCCAGTTGGTTTCTGCCAAAAAACTTGCATCTAAGACCCTGATTCCACCTCCAACACAGTGCCCAACCTCATTGTCTTGCATGATTCTGAGTTGTATCAACTCCCAATCTTATAGAAACATAGAAACTAGGAGCAGGATTAGGCCATTCGGCCCTTCGAGCCTGCTCTGCCATTCATTATGATCATGGCTGATCATCCAACTCAATAGCCTGCTCCCGCTTTCTCCCCATACCTTTTGATCCCTTTGCCCCAAGAGCTATATCTACCTCCTTCTTGAAAACATACAATGTTTTGGTCTCAACTACTTTCTGTGGTAACGAATTCCACAGGCTCACCACTCTATGGGAGAAGAAATTTCTCCTCATCTCAGTCCTAAATGGTCTACCCCATATCCTCAGATTGTGACCCCTGGTTCTGGTCTCCCCCACCATCGGGAACATCCTTCCTGCTTCTATCCTTTCTAGTCCTGTTAGAATTTTATAGGTTTCTATGAGATCCCCCCTCATTCTTCTGAACTCCAGCAAATTTAATCCTAATCGACTCAATCTCTCCTCATATGTCAGTCCCACATCCCAGGAATCAGTTGGGTAAACCTTCGCTGCACTCCCTCTATAGCAAGTACATCCTTCCTCAGATAAGGAGACCAAAACTGCACACAATATTCCAGGTGTGATCTCACCAAGACCCTGTACAATTGCAGCAAGACATCCCTGTTCCTGTACTCGAATCCTCTGGCTATGAAGGCCAACATACCGTTTGCCTTCTTTACCGCCTGCTACACTTGCATGCTTACCTTCAGTGGCTGGTGTACAAGGACACCCAGGTCTCGTTGCACATTCCCCTCTCTCATTTTATAGCCATTCAGATAATAATCTGCCTTCCTGCTTTTGCTACCAAAATGGATATCCTCACATCTATCCACATTATACCGCATCTGCCATGCATTTGCCCAATCAATCAGCTTGTCCAAATCACATTGAAGCATCTCTGCATCCTCCTCACAGCTCACCCTCCCACCCAGCTTTGTGTCATCTGAAAATTTGGAGATATTACATTTAATTCCCTCATCTAAATCATTAATATATATTGTGAATAGCTGGGGTCCCAGCACCGATCCCTGTGGTACCCCACTAGTTACTGCCTGCTGCTCGGAAAAAGACCTGTTTATTTCTACTCTTTGTTTTCTGTCTGCCAACCAGTTTTCTATCCATCTCAATACACTACCCCCAATCCCATGCGCTTTAATTTTACACGCCAATGTCTTATGCGGGACTTTGTCAAAAGCCTTCTGAAAGTCCAAATAAAACACATCCACTGGCTCCCCCTCATCAACTCTACTAGTTACATCCTAGAAAAATTCCAGTAGGTTTTTCAAGTATGATTTCCCTTTCATAAATCCATGCTGACTCTGTCCGATTCTACCACTGTTTTCCATGTGCTCAGCTATTAAATCTTTTATAATGAACTCTAGAATTTTCCCCACTACCGACATCAGGCTGACTGGTCTATAATTCCCTGTTTTCTCTCTGCCTCCATTTTTAAATAGTGGGGTTACATTAGCTACCCTCCAATCTGTAGGAACTGTTCCAGAGTCTGTAGAATCTCGGAAGATGACCACCAATGCATCCGCTATTTCTACCTATCGCTAAAATTCCCTATTTATACCTCCTTCCATTCCTCACCTCCATTAACTCCAGCAGGACTTTTCATAAACTCGCCTTGCCAGTCTTCCAAGTTGCAACTATATAAACCATAAATCTTCCACAGCTACATCACCTGCATCCTTTCCCAAACTAAATCCCTCTCCCCTAGTAATCCTACTTGGCCAACTTTTGTTATTTGCCCATTCCTAATGTAAAAAAATCATGCTTTTTGATAAATACCTTTGTGAATTTCTCCAGGTGCAGAAATATAAATTGAATAAAACATGTTTATGAACTTAGAATGTGTCTAAACTGTGATCTTGTACCTCTTCAATACCTAAAGTGTGAGGCTTATGTTTCTCAGCCTGTAATTGAGAAAATTGGTTTTGAAGCTACTGTGATTATTCCAGTCTAACCTTTTAGCTGTAATATCAATGGAAGCCATGAGCTCCTTGCACTTGTTGTTGGAGATGAAAGTGGAGGGGATAGGGGTTTAAGAAGGTCGTCTGCAATAGAGAAAAGGATTTTGGTAAAGAATCGTTGATTTATGATCACTGTTCAGTAATTTGGCTCACGAATAGGTATGGATCACAGATGCATCAACCTTTGAGTTCTACTTATTTTGGCGTATTATCATATAAATGAAATTATGCATCAAAAATTTATCTTCAGCTTTATGCGCACAATGAACTTCCTGTGCAACTTTGAATCAATTTTAACATTGATATGTGAAAGTTGGTTAAGCTGTGTGCTGCTGCATACATTTCAGAAACTTATGCACATTTACTATTCCCTTTGAGGAGATTTGGGTATTATGAGCAAGTGATTCTGCTTGTGGCAAATATAGATGCAAATCCTACAATTTTATGCTGTTATTTGAGTATGCACACAATATAAAATTATGTTCATGCCTGAGTGAAGTGAGAAGTGTCAAGGCACAGAATGAGTGGTTTAGTAATGAAATGAGATTAGAACATCTAGAAGGTATTGGTTCAAACATGGACAAAAGAGCTGAACTCCAAAGGTCAGATGAAAGTGACTGCCCTTGACATCAAGGCAGCATTTGACCGAATGTGGCATCAAGAAGCCCAAGCAAAACTGGAGTCATTGGGAATCAGGGGGAAAATTCTCTGCTGGTTGGATTATACCTAGCACAAAGGAAGATGGTTGAAGTTGTTGGAGGTCAATCATCTCAGTTCCAGGACATCACTGCAGGAGTTCCTCAGAATAGTGTCCTAGGCCCAACCATCTTTAGCTGCTTCATCAATGACCTTCCTTCCATCAGAAATTTAGAAGTGGGGATGTTCACTAATGATTGCACAATGTTCAGCATCATTCGCGACTCCTCAGATACTGAAGCAGTCCATGGCCAAATGCAACAAGACCTGGATAAATCCAAAGTATGGCTGACAAGTGGCAAGTAACATTCACGTCACACAAGTATCAGGCAATGACCATCTCCAACAAGAGAGAATCTAACTATCACCCCTTGACATTCAATGGCATTCAGATCGCTGAATCCCCCACTATCAACATCCTGGGGGTTACTATTAACCAGAAACTGAACTGGACTAGACATATAAATACTGTGGCTACAAGAGCAGGTCAGAGGCTAGGAATCCTGTGGTGAGTAGCTCACTTCCTGACTCCCCAAAGCCTGCCCACGATCTACAAGGCACAAGTCAGGAGTGTGATGGAATACTCTCCACTTGCCTGGGTGAGTGCAGCTCCAACAACACTCAAGAAGCTTGACACCATCCAGGACAAACCAGCTCGCTTGATTGGCACCCCTTCCACAAACATTCATTCCCTCCACCACCGACGAACAGTGGCAGCAGTGTGTACCATCTACAAGTTGACTGCGTGAACCCACCAAGCCTCCTTAGGCAGCACCTTCCAAACCCACTACCATCTAGAAGGACAAGGGCAGCAGATAGATGGGAACACCACCACTGGAAGCTCCCCTCCAAGTCACTCACCATCCTGACTTGAAAATATATCGCTGTTCCTTCACTGTCACTGGGTCAAAATCCTGGAACTCCCTCCCTAACAGCACTGTGGGTGTACCTACAGCACATGGACTGCAGCAGTTCAAGAAGGCAGCTCACCATCACCTTCTCAAGGGCAATAAGGGATGGGCAATAAATGCTGGCCCAGTCAGTGAACCCCACATCCTGTAAATGAATTTAATAAATCATACGTTAGGATTCTTTGCCCACTCAAAGGGTAAACATTGACATGAACATTAGGTGGAATGGCTGCTCTCCTTACAACTTCTATGTCTTTTTATGTTTGGTTCAGACTTTGGCGATAGCATCCTTCCATCTGCGTGTAAGATGATGGACATGCAGCTAATCAAACCAACTAGGCATGGCATGGTTTCATATGATGCACTTTTGCTGATGGCTGAAGAGACATATCCATGAGATTCAAGTTCTGTCACAAGTGCTGCAATTATCAGGTATCATTGTCGTTTGTTGTTTTCAGTGTTGGTGCCTGTTGCCAAGTTGCTGTAGTCACTGATCATCATGGTGGCACATGCCGCCCCACAGATAATGTTTCCATTTTCCTGTGTCATCAACTACTGTCTCTTAGGCACAAGAATCGATGTTTAGGGGTTTCATGTCACGCTTGCAAGCATCCTTGAAGCTTAAGTCTTACTGGTTGTCTGGCTCCAGCTATCCTGCCATATAGAAATCCTTAGGTATATGACTGCCTTCCAATCTGGGAACGTGCCCCAGCCAGCAAAGTCACCTCTGCTTGATGAGTGGCAATTTACTTGAGAGTTTTGCCTTTGAGAGGACTGCCGCATTTGTTATTTTTTTCTTTTATGAGATGCACAGAATGCACTGCGATCAACATGAATGAAAGTTATTGAGCTTCATTTATGGAGAGTTGTAAATTGTCCATGTTTCACAGCCATACAGCAAGGAGCTGACAGTATAGGTCTCATAAACCGGCATCTTGGCCCTAAGCATAAGCTTGATGTGACACCATGCATGTTTGCGAGTCAGCCAAAGGTTGTAGCTGCTTTCCCTATTCTTGTATTGAGTTCTGCATCAAGGGACAGATTGTCATTGGGGACCCAAGATAGGAGAATTTTATCACTACTTCCAGTGGGGTGTTATTTAGTGTGGTCAAGGGCAGAGATGTGACACCCTGTCCCATAATCATCCTTTTTTGATGCTTATAGCCAGGGAGAATAAATTTCAGGTATGGGAAGGACAATCATGAATCTTTGTAGTTAAGTTTCCATGTGAGTAGTAATCGCAACATCATCAGCATAGCATCAGCATCATCATCCCATCTTCATCAGAGACCTCCTCTATCCTGATGATGCCCTGCCAGTCAGTCACATAGAAACTCAGCTACATGGCCGAGCCACAGGTTTAAATTTACTGTCAATCACTTGTGTATTTTGACAATTTTGTAGTGGGTTTTCTTTTGTGCATATTTGCAATATGGGCTTGTGAACTGCATTAAGGAACACACTTGTGTTAAAGATTTGGCTTCGCCTATGAAAGGGTTAAAAATTTAACTCAGCTAAAAGCACAGCTAAAAATTCGTAGCAGAAAAACACAGAGACAACATTAATTCCACACATATACACCTTCACAAAGGCCTTTAGGAGAGGATTTTCCAGACAAGGAACCAGTCTTAAACTGATAACATTACAGCTGCGATGCAGAGAAAGACATGTTTTGATTTTCAACAATTCTCACTCAAACAAAGAGCCTCAGAAATATAGCAGACAACTGTCATGTTATTGAAACACAATTGATCTTCTTTAAATTAGAAATGTAGGTCAACGAGTCAGTCAGCTTTGCAGGACCATTAGAGATTTGAAGTCTAATACGGTTTCCTCTTGAGCTGAGACAAAGACAGCAGAAAACCACACGTTATAATTTTGATTGTGTGTATAAAAAACACTTGTTGTTAATTGTTTGAATATCCTACCTTTACTTTTGAAGTTGATTTGAAGTTTACATTGGTCTTAATTTTGCGCTTGTCGGGTGTGTGCGATCGGCGCGCCCGGGAACAGTTGGGAAATGGGCCCCCTACCGCGATTTCACGCTGGCTGGCCAATTAGCGGCCAGTCAGCATGAAACATGGGCTGAAAAGCTCAGCCCTGTTGGGGTGGGGGTTGGAAGAGGACAGGCAATGACGTCACCGCCGGTGTGGGTGGGCACTTCCACTGAGCTCCCTGAAGGAAGCTGCAGACCTCGAAATAATAAAATAAAGCACAAAAAAGCTGCAAAAAAATGTACATGCAGCACAATCAAGCACCTGAAAGCATAGCTCAAAAAAATGCTGTCCTCAGATATTTATTTTTATTTTGTATTCTAACGGAGATTTCACCTGGCCCTTGGATGAGGTTTCATCAAAAATGTAAAGGCCGCCTGGCCTATTGGCCCATCCGCCAGCTATAAGGATGGACAGGCCACAAAAAAATGGCTGACAATTGTGCCGTTAATGGGCTTAATTGCCCGCTTAATTGTCGGCGGGCATGGTTCAGACTGCCACGCGCACCTGCCGAGCGAAACATCAGGATGCCCGCCTGACGTCACCTTGCGCGATTTTACGCCCGTTCAGGTCGGGCGCATGCCCGTCCGTGGAACGTAAAATTCTGCCCATTGACTTTTAGGTAGAGAAGTATTTTGCATTTATAAATTAGTTCATCTTGCATTTACACTGTAATATTCAAAACATTATTAGAATGTAATCCAAGATTTGAGCTTATAATAAAGTATTGTTAAACAACCACTGTAAAAAGCTGTAGACTCACTCTATAAACTTCAAGAACCCTAACTCTTCTAGGGTTTTATAATAATGAATTCTAAGTTCTGGGGAGGTAAACTCTTTAAGAGAGACAACTCTGCTATAATATACCTGTAAAGTTTGTGTTTGATTCTGAGATACCTTTGTGTAGTGTAAATACTCCTGACTTAAGCTCTTATGATGATTTAAAATCTCTTTCAGTTGAGAGTTTAAACTGACATTAAGTTTGACAGAATAAATTTGCCTTGCCGGGGGGTAAAGATAGCAGAATCCTAACACTTGCACAGCTACTTAGATGTTTATTATCTTGTGCACGGGATTGAATTCCCATATTAAACTACACTTTGGTATGGAAAAGCTCAGGTCACAGAGCGCTATGCAGCTTGGACCTAAATTACTTTTTTTTGCTCTCCATGAAGTCTAAGGGAGTGGTTTTCCCCAGATATTTTAGGTGCTAAAGAGCCTCCACATTGATCAAGATGGGGTCTTACATTACAACACCAGCTTAGTCCATGTTTAGTGCAAGGTGATACCTTGCTAAAGGAGTTGAAGTGTGTGCTGGTAACGGCCACCTGGAGGATCATTAAGGGGCTGATTGACAATTAAATTGCTGGCTCGTGCACAGTTAAAAAGACTGCATACATTTTTGGTGAATAACATTTTAGTGACATGTCTAAAAGTGACCAGCTGAACAGGAGTAAACAAGTAAAACTGAGGCTTTTGAGCACTGCTTAAAGCTATGCTCAGTTTCAATTTACACTTGTTGATTGAAATCAAATAGCTACATTTGAAGACGGCTTTTGACAGACATCAGGAGACATTCTACAACAGTTTGTCAAGACTTCACCAACACCCTTATCAACATTTCTCCCAGAGATGAACTCACTGCCAAGACGCTGGAATAGGATGGTTTACATTGTGTACCTGTCTTCCAGCAATTGGACAATTGAGCGGGTAGTTTTAATTGAACGAGTTATTGGTATGAGATATTCACCAGTCCCCAGAGGTAAGGTATATAAACAGGCAACCAGGAAGGGGAACTAACATCGGACAGGGTCAAGAGCCAAAGAAGAGACCACTATCATGAGCTACAGAGATCAAACCACTTCACCTCTTCAGTCTTTGTGTCTGATCTGGCTTGATATGGGTCTTAAGTCTACTTATTCTGATTATTGTATTTGAACTATTGCAACTGTTGCTTCTCAATAAGCCACTTTAAACCTCTTGTATCTCCTTGATGCTTTTTTAGTAGGCTGTGACTCTTGATCAAATCTTACAACACTGACTTCACAGCGACAACTGCATTCTCTGTACATGGCAGATGGTGTTACAGTATCACTTAATTTTTATGCAACTAGAATGTTCCAGGCTGCTGCAGGTGATATAAGTCACATCTCACAATTGCCTGTGCACTTTGGCATAAGGGAGATCTCTGCAGTTCTGTATGCTCTGTGGAATTACTAAATATCATTAATTTATTGCCAGAAAAGGCCAGATGCAAAGAGCTCTAGGTTTCAGCAGGATTTCCAGATTCCCCATTGTCTATGGAACTGTTGATTACACATCTGTGGCAATGCAAATCCCTCATTTAAATTCAGAGGCATTCAGGAACAGGGTTTCCTTTAAAGTGCAGCTTGTCTTTAATTACCAGCAGCTCATCATGCAGGTGAATGTCTGCTCTCCAGAGAGCTGCTAAATGCAATTATAATGAGATAGTCATCTGTTCTACTGATCTTTTAGCCCAACACTATGTGTATGATTGATTGCTTGATGTCAGGGCTGCATGAGGGTTCCCCTGAGAAACCTGCAGACACCAGCTGAGCACACATAAAATGAGAGTCATTCAGCCACCAGGAACATCATTCATCAGACAGTTGGATTCCTGAAGCAGAGTTTTTTGATGCATTGACCAGTCAGGAGGTGCCCAGCAGTCCTCGGCCAAGAAGGTCTCCAGATTCATGGTGATTTGCTGCATGATTCACAATCTGGTGATCATGAGAGACCGTCCACTACCATTAGCAATTGTGTCAGTGGGTCAATGCTGAGGAGGAGAAGGAAAAGGAAGGGGAAGAGGAGGAGGAGGAGGAGGAGGAGTAAGAGGAGAGGAACAGGGGGAGCACCAGAAACTTCCAGCTAATTGACCCATGTGGGATAATGGGTTCATACAGCCCATGGCCTGAATTTTTCCCACATCAGGCGGGCTCAACGGAGCGGGCAGGGGGGCTTGTGGAGCCGATCACCTCCCGCGATCAGCTCTGCACCGCATGCGTGCAAAAGAGCGCTTCAATCTCCCTGAGGCGCGGAGCTGCCTCAGAGAGATTGAAGTGCTTCTGAAATAAATAAATTGAATAAAAATTTAATTAAACATGCCCCCTCATGTGACTGTGTCACATAGATGGGACGTGTTTTTATATTTCAGAAATTTTAAAAATTCAATTTGTTAAAGCATTAGTGGTTGTGAATGAGGTTTCCTAAAAAATGTAAAGGCTGCTTGGCCTTTTCGTCTGCCTGCCAACCATTAGGTTGGATGGGCAGCGTAAACTTCAAATTAATTAATCCCTTAATGGCCTTAATAGGCCTTGTAATTATCGCAGAATGAAACATTGCGAAACAGCGCGATGATGTCGGGATGCACACCCGACGTCATCACGTGTAATTTTAAGTGCCAGCGTGCTGGGCCTGCCCCTGCATGCTGACCGAAAAATCCTGGCCCATGTATTTCAATGTACCTCACTGCTTGTGGGATCAGTACATGATAGGTTAAAATAACTTTCAGTTCTGCTGAACAGGGATGCCTTGTTAAAGGTGATAAGCTTAAAACGTGGGAAAGACACTCATCCAAGTATTAAGGCTTTGGAGCATTTAATGCGCACTGTTTATAGTGGACCTGTAAGCATGGTAATGGAATCAATGGGAGAGATAGATGAACATGAGTGTGTCTTAGCTCCACATTCATCTTGTTATGACTAGGTGGTGAATTGTCTCCCCTCTATTCAACCTTCTTGCTTGGTCACAACAAAGGTTTAAGTTTTTTTTTAAAAAGGATATGTCTTTCCCAAATCAGAATGTATTTAACTATTTAAGCTGTGAGCAATAAGGAGCCAATCAAACAAAGTTTTCCTGAGTGAAAGAAAGAGAAAATTTATTAACCACTAAATCCAAGTCATAAGGCCCTCCACAAAAACACACACACACACACACACAAACATATACAGACACCAGAAATAAGGGGAGTTAGATTCTGAAGTAATTAGGGTTTGATTTAGTATGCAATGTACCTTAATGAATAATATTTGTTAGGCAAGATCACATGATCTGCAGCAATCAATAGGAGAGTAGCTTGGGCTACTTCAGCAGTCAGTGTAGGGATAGAGTTGGAGTTGAAAGCACACGTGTAGGTGCTGCTGAATGTATTTTAAATAAACTTAACGTTTTCACCCAAGAAGTGTCTGCAGATCAACTCTATCATTAACAGTACAAATCAGCCACCTTACAACAAACTGGCGATGAGGATAAAACAGGATTGAACAGAAGGAATTAAGTTAAAAAGAAATCGGCACTGCACCTCACCCAATGATTGTAAGTAGCAAGCTTCGTTGGAATTGAAGAAGTTATCCCCTCTCAAAATATCTCAGTTTGGAGATTTGATCCTTTTGAACCTGCCACAGATGATTGCTCTCATTACATGGAATGCTTTTCAAGTGAACGAGATTACGGGGAAAGAGAAGAGGTGAGTGACGCTATTGAGTATTGTTGGAGCAAAACCTACAGTCTGACTTGAAGTTTGATGGCACCCAGTGCTCCAGATTCGAAGAATTTTGATAAATTGGTGGACCTACTGAAGGGTCATTTCCAAACCAAGCCCTCAGTCGCGATGCAGAGGTTTAGGTTTAATTCATGAAATAGAACCCCGGGTGAGACAATTGGATGCTATGTTGCAAATTTGAAGCAGCTAATGGAACATTGTGCGTTCGGTACGACTCCGAACAACGTTCTCAGAGATCATTTAGTGTGTGGTGCGAAAGAGGACATTATTTAGAAAAGATTATTGTCAAGTGAATCTGGATTTCAAGAAGGCGCTAGAGAGAGCGCTGGCCATGCAAAGCACAATAGTAGATTCAAAAGCAATACATTGTGTGCAAAATGGCACCGTCCTCCATATTGGGCGGGAAACATCAGCCGAAAGAGGCTTGAAAAAGCGAGACTCTGCCAAAAAACGGGAAACAGGCCCCGTTAGCTGAAGAATAACGAAAAATAATTTAGCAGCAAAATCAATGAGTAATTTTAATAGAGGTAGAAACAAGCAGTCTTTTAATGATTGGCAGTTTAAAAAAATCGAATGCTACTATTGTTATAGAAATGGGCATATGATGAGACAGTGCACTAAGATTCAAGCAGGCTTATAAACAAAAGAAGAAGCCCAATGAAATCTACAATGTAGAAGAGCCTGAAACAACAAATTCAGACATTTACTTGTTGTTCAACCTGAAAGTTGGAAAGACAGAACCAACTTTTGTCACAGTGAAAGTAAATGGCAAACCTGTTAGAATGGAAGTGGACACGGGAGCTTCCACTAGAGTAATTGGGGAACATACCTTCAGATATTTGAATAATGGTAAACATCAATTAAGTTTAGAAGGAACAGGGGCCAAGTTAAAACTTATACAGGTGATGACATTCAAGTAAAAGGCATAAGCAGAGTAACTGTCCACTATGGAAGCCAATCGGCAAAGCTACCCTTGATGGTGGTAGCAGGTGAAGGGCCAAGCCTCCTGGGACGAAATTGGTCAAAGGAGATTAAGTTAGAATGGGCTGAAATTTTCCAGTTGAGAGCAAGGGGGCTACCAGGGCTACTTAGAAAGTACCCCACTTTCTTGAAGGTCGAACTTGGGAAAATCCAGGGCCTGCAGGCCAAGGTTCATGTGGATCCAGAAGCAACCCCTTGCTTCATGAAGGCGAGACCGGTGCCATATGCCCTGCAACAAAAAGTCGACATTGAACTGGACGTTATACAACCTGTTCAGTTCTCTAAATAGGCAGTACACACATTCCCTGTCCTTAAACCCGACCAAAACATCTGAATTTGTGGAGACTACAAACTATCGGTTAATAAAGTAGCTAAGCTAGACAGCCACCCCTTTCCAAAAATCGAAGACCTGTACGCCAATCTGGCAGGAGGGACAATGTACACAAAGCTTGACATGAGTTGCGCTTATCAACAACTAGAATTGGATAATGATTCCCATGAATTTGTCACAATTAATATCCACAAAGGATTGTACTAATATACATGATTGCCTTTCGGTGTCCCCTCTGTTGGTGCCATCTTTCAGGGAACAATAGAAAGCTTACTGCAGGGACTACCCCAGGCTGTAGTCTATTTAGACAATGTATTGGTGACAGGGTTCACTGAAAAATAGCATTTGGCAAGCTTAGAAGAAGTCATAAAACATTTCTTGCAAGTTGGAGTGCATCTAAAAAAAAAAGTGCACGTTCCAAGTGAGGGAAGTTATCTATTTGGCTCACCGGGTAGATTCACAGGGCCTCTACCTGGTTGAGGAGAAAGTGAAAGCCATAAGAGAGGCACCTGCACCAAAGAATGCCTAAGAGCTCAAAACATTCCGAGGAATGATCAACTATTATGGGCGGTTCTTACCCAATTTTCCTATAGTGCTGGCCCCCCTGCAGTCTCTACTCAAAAAGAACAACCTTGGTTTTGGGAGGGCCCCAGAAAGAAGCTTTCATAAAGGCGAAACAATTGTTGCACCCATCCAATCTATTAGTGCGTTTTGACCAGATGAAAGAATTGGTGCTGACATGTGACGCATCTCCCTACGGAGTGGGAGCAGTGCTCTCTCATTGGATGGACGATGGCATGGAATGGCCAATAGGTTATGTATCAAGAACACTCACCACAGTGGCAAAGGGATACTTTGAGATAGTAAAAGAAGGCCTGTCCATCATCTTTGGTGTCAAGAAATTTCACCAGTACATACACGGCCGCCATTTTACAATCGCTTCAGACCACAAACCATTGCTAGGATTGTTTAGTGAGGACAAGGCTATACCACTAATAGCCTCAGCAAGTCGGGTAAGGTGGTGGATCCCCTGGTGCCCCCCACAAGTTTCCCCCTCATCCCTTTGCGGGAGCTCCAGGGTTTTTTAGTGAGTAATCGCGGTTGCCAAGACAGGGTCCAGTCGGCCCTGGACCGGTGGCATTCTTTTCCTCTTGTGTTCTGGTCTGCCCGCAAGGCCCTCAAGGCCCCTGGGCTGGACTGGAACGCTAAGAGGAGGCTCCACACGTTTCTCCCTGGGACCTGAAGGAGAAGAATGATTAAAATAGTCCTCTCCTTACACTAGGCATGGTGGTGGTACATACTTCTGAGAATGAAGATTACCATAGCCAGCTTCAACATTAACGGCAGCAGGGACACACAGCATAAGTTCCAGAACTTCTCGGTCCTCAGGAACAGGAAGTATGCGATGTGCTTTCTGCAGGAAGCCCATATCGTTCCGTGGGACAAAGCTACATGGCTCCTGAAGTGGCGAGGGGGGGGTCTACATGAGTCATCTAGCCTCCAATTCTGGCGGGGTGGCTATCTTGTTGGCCCCACATTTTCAGCCGGAGATTTTGGGGTCCAAGGACCTGGTGCCAGGCCGGTTGCTGCACCTCACTGTGCGCCTGGGGGGCGCAGCGCTTCACTTTGTGAATGTGTACACTCCCCTGGGCGCGCAGCAGCAAGTGAGCTTCTTTGAGGAAGTGTCCACTCATCTCGGCTCCATCGATGCGGGTGAGTGCATCGTCCTCGGGGGGGATTTTAATTGCACCCTCGAGGCCCAGGACCGTCACGGTGCCCAGCACCGCTTGCTAGGTGTGAGTAAGTTACGGGACCTGGTCAGGTCCTTCGACTTGGTGGATATCTGGCAACATCCTGACTCCAGCATTTTCACTTTTGTGTCATCTGGAGTTGGAGCGTCCAGACTCGACCGCCTTTACATTTCAAGGGCGTACGTGTCCTGCGTTCTGTCGGCTTGTGGCCTGTGCAGCAAGTGCTGTGCATGGACCACCGTCTGGTGTGGGTGGGAGCTCTCTCTGGTCTGCGCTCGGACGGGGTCCGCGTACTGGCACTTTAACAACCTGCTGCTGGAGGACGAGCGGTTCCTGGACTCGTTCCATCGTTTCTGGGCCGGCTGGAGAAGGAAGCAGGGAGGCTTCCCATCCTTGAGGCTGTGGTGGGATGTGGGCAAGTCTCACATCTGCGTTTTCTGTCAGGAGTACGCGAGGGGGTCGACAAAGAGGTGGAAATCCAGGGTCAAGGAGTTGGAGAAGGAGGTGCTCGACCTAGAGACACGTCTCCGTCAGCCCGACGCGGACCCGGCCCTGCGGTCAGAGTACGATGAGAAGAAGGGCACGCTGCGGGACCTGCAAATCATCGGGTCCCGGGGCGCGTATGTGAGGTCACAGATCCGGTTCCTCAAGGACCTGGACCGTGGCTCCCCCTTCTTCTACTCGCTGGAAAAAAGGCACGGGGTCCGTCAGCGGCTCCTTACGCTGCTGGCCAACAACAGATCCCTTGTCTCAGATCCGGAGGGCATCAGGGCCATTGCCTGAGATTATTACACTGCCCTGTTCTCTCCGGATCCGTCCAGCGAGGATGCTTGAAGAGTTTTATGGGAGGACCTGCCGTGGGTCGGCCTGGAGGGCGCCAGAAAGCCTGACTCCCCTATAAGTCTGGGGGAGCTGACCGGTGCCCTCGACAGTCTCTCCAGGGGCAAATCCCCGGGGCTGGACGGGCTGACCATGGAGTTCTTCAGGGCATTCTGGGATGTCCTGGGGAGCGACTTCGCGGGGGTCCTGGGGGGAGTATCGCTACCGGGGAGATGCCCCTTTCGTGGGGCAGGGCAGTCATTACCCTGTTGCCTAAGAAGGGGGATCTCCGCCACCTTAAAAACTGGCGCCCGATCTCCCACCTTAGCACAGGTTACAAGATCTTTGCCAGGGTAATGTCTTCTTGCCTTGGCACAGTGCTGGACCACATGGTCCACCCTGACCAGTCCTACACAGTCCCGGGCCGGACCACATTTGACAATATCCATCTGGTCTGGGACATTATCCATTTTTCCCAGAGGGCTGGTCTGTCAAGTGCCTTCCTGATTCTTGACTAGGACAAGGTGTTCAACAGGGTGGATCACGAATATTTATTCAGGACTCTGCGAGCATTCGGGTTCGGGACACATTTCATCGCAGTGTCTAGTTAAGGTTTAAGGGTCCCTGATGGCGCCCCTTCACTTTGGGAGAGGGGTATGTCAGAGATGCCCCCTGTCTGGCCAGTTGCATTCTATTTGTGTGGAGCCTTTCCTGTACCTCTTGCGGAGGAGGTTGTCGGGATTGGTTCTGCGCGAGCCGGGCATCGGGGTGGTCCTCTCGGCTTACACCGATGATGTGCTCCTCATGTTCACTGACCTGGCTGACCTGCGGAGGATGTGCGAGCGCCAGGAAGTCTACTCTGCCGCGTCCTCTGCCAGGATCAACTGGGACAAGTGTTCTGGACTCCAGGTCGGAGTGACGAAAAGAGTGACTTACCCTGGCGGAATGGAGGATTTCATTTATCCTTTTATGGCACTGGGTGGCTGTCCTTCTCTGCAGAGTATTCGCGCTGACCACCACTGCCACCACCTCCCAAGCTGGGTTGGTGACATAGCTACCCATCCTGCGGCCAGAGCGGGGGTAGGGCACACCCTGGCAGGCCTCCACGGCATCCAGCAGTCGCTCAAGGGACCCGTCGTTGAAGTGGGGGAGCTGCAGTCTTTTTGCCTTTTCTGGCCATGTCTCCCAGACAGCGTTGGTGAGCTGGTGGCGATGAGCGCTTTGCTGGCGGCTGCCTTTTAAAGGTGGCAGCCGGTGTGATGCAACAGCGGGGTGATGGCGAGCGGGCGAATGTGAGCCAGCCCATCATGGAAATGGTGTGTTTCCCGGGAATGCATAAATAATGAGGCAGGCAGGGCTCATTTTACCCGCCTGCACTTAGTGCAATTCTAGGAAATATCCGCCCTATGTCAGTTCCAACATAAAATTACATTTGCTTTTGTGTTCTTGGCCTGAGTATGCCTCATTTATTTTGTAGGTGCAGGGTAGGCCAGTATGTAATGCTGGACATAGGTGGCTCGAAACTTTATTGCACAGGCACTAAGTGTATCTTGGGGACCAAGGAAAGGGTAATTCCTGCGATCCAGGATGGAGGCAGCAGCCCTGGCATGAGACGATAGTTCTTGTTTGGCAGCCTAGCTGAAGGAGCGCTGGATCAAGGCATCCCTGGTGTTCCTGCCTCCCTGGAGGTTACTGAGGCCTGGCTCCATGCCCTCAGTGTTCTCCTCACCGTGCTCATTTTCAGACTCTCTACTGGATTCATCATTTGTGGCCTGTGCAGCTGTGTCAAGATCCTCTTCCTCCAGTGGGTCGCCCCTTGCCAGTGCCAGATTGTGGAGAGCGCAGCATGCAACCACTATCAGTGACACTCACTCTGGGGGGTATTGCAGTGCGCCCCCAAATGGTCCAGGCATTAGAAGCGCAACTTGAGAAGACCTATGGTTCTCTCTACCACAGCCCTTGTGGAGGCATGGTTCCCATTGTACCGCTGCTCAGCCTCTGTTCTTGGGTAGCAGAGAGGCGTCATGAGCCACCTTTTGAGGGGATAGCCCTTGTCACCCACCAGCCATCCATCCAGCTGGGCTGAAGCACTGAAGAGCCTCAGCACCTGGGAGTGTCTGAGGATGTAAGTGTCATGGGAGCTGCCAGGGTACCTTGCACAGACTTGTAGAATATACATCCTGTGATCACGCACTATCTGCACGTTCATGGAGTGGAATCCTTTCCTGTTGACAAAGGCACCTGGCTGACCTGCTGTTGCCTTGATGGCCACATGTGTACAGTCTATTGCACCCTGGATGCGGGGGAACCCAGCAATCATTGCAAAGCTTTTGGCTCGCTCTGTCTGGCTGGCTTCATCCATACAGAAATGAAGGAAAGTCAATACCTGCCTGAAAAGAGCTTCTGTCGCCAATTTGATGCAACTGTGGACAGCTGATTGGGAGACTCTACACAAATTCCCCACTGACACTTGGAGAGAGCCGGATGCATAGAAGTTGAGGGCCACTGGCATTGGGTGTCCACCCACACAGTCAGAGCTGATCTCAGGGCTGATCATCTGACAAATGGAAGCCATGGTCTCCCTTGAGAGGGGGAGCCTCCTTCGGCATCGTACCTCAGACATATTGAGGTAGCTGCTTCGCTGCCTGTAAACCCTGGCAGCAGGATAGTGGTGTCTTCTATGGCCCCTCCGCCTTTGACTTCCTTTGGTCCCCTGTGCCTGCACCTCTGCTCCCACAGGTGCCTCCCCTCGAAGCTGCATTGGGACACGTTGCCTTCTCGCCCTTCTGTCCCTCTGTCCCTCTGTTCCTCCTCCTCAGAGGAGGTGCCTGCAGCGGAGACCACAATCCCCATTACCAGGGTAACGGAAGGCTGTCTGATACCTGGAAGGGTCCACGTGGTCTGAATCGTCAGGGGGCCTGGAAGACACCAATGAGTCCAGAAATGAAACCTGGAAATGCTATGAATGAAGCCCCGATCAGAGATTAAGCTGACAAGTATCAATAAGCCACCAGCAGCAAGTTATCTCCAAAGCTCCTCACTACTCACGTTGACAATGCTGCTGACCCTTCTTATAACGCCCTTGGATGAGGTTTTGCAAATTGTGGCCCGCTAGCTTGCCCGTTTCGCCTGTGCAATGAGCAAAAAATTGCATGGACAACGTTAAATCACCGTCGATTGGATTATCAAGGGCCTTAACTGGCCTGTTAATTAATGGTGGTCGCGGCTCTAACTCACGTGTGCCCACCGACTGAAGTAGCGTGCGAGTGCGTGATGACGTCGGGACCTTTGCCCGACCTCATCATGCGTCATTTTACACAAGAGCAGGTCGGGTGCGTGCCCGCCCGCTCAGTGAAAACTTCCTAAAGATAACTGGGAATCGAGAGGTGAAAGGGAGGGTGAAACTTAAAACAATCACCATCATCAGGGAAAAGGTGCTCAGAAAATTATTAGACTTAAAGGCTGACACGTTCCCCAGGACTGGATGGCCTGCATCCTAGGGTCTTAAAAGGAGTGACAGAAGAGATAGTAGATGCATCCATTATTATGCTTCAAAATTCCTGAGATTCTGGAAGGGTTCCTGCGGATTGGAAAATAGCAAATGTAACATCTTTATTCAAGAAAGGAGGGAGACAGAAAGCAGGAAATTATAGGCCAATTAGCCTATCACCTATCATAGGGAAATTTCTAGAATCCATTATTCAGCAGGTTACAGCAGGATACTCAGAAAATCAGAATAGGATCAGGCAGAGTCAATATGGTTTTATGAAACAGAAATCATGTTTAACTAATTTATTAGTGTTTTTTGAGGAAGTAAAAGCAAGATGGATAAAGGGGAACCTGTGGATGTGGTATGCTTGGATTTCCAAGAGGCATTTGATAAGGTGCCACATCACCAATTTCAAAGAGCATATGGTGTAGGCATAACATATGAGCATGGATAAAGGATTGGTTAGCTAACAGGAAGCAGAGAGTAGGAAAAATGGATCTTTTTCAGGTTGGCAAGCTGGAACGAGTAGAGTGCTGCAGGGATCAGTACCGGTGCCTCAACTATTTACAATCTATATCAATAACTTGGACAAGGGGATCAAATGTATATTAGCTAAGTTTGTTGCTGACACCAAGATAGTTAGGAAAGTAAGTTGTCAAGAGGAGGTAGAGGCCAGAATTTTCCTGTCGGCGATTTGGGGTCAGGGCCTGCTCGCCAACAGGAAAATGACATGGGATGACATCAGGAGGAACCCCCGACGTCATCCCGGTCCCTTTCAATTTTCAGGAAAGCGGTTGGACAGCGAAATCAGCTGTCCGCCCGCCGACCTGCCAATGGCCAATTGAGGCCATTGACAGGGTAATTAAAGTAATTAAAGGCCCTGCCCGTCCAACCTTAAGGCTGGTGGGCAGGCCAGGAGCCCTAGCGGGCTTCTGATAATACACGAAACCTCATCCACCGGCGGGATGAGGTTTCATGTTCCTTTTTTAAAATTTTAATAAATGTAATGTAATATTTATTAACATGTCCCATCTCGTGTGACATTGTCACATGAGGGGGACATGTCAATAATATTTTTATTTTTCTATTTTTTAACTTTTGTACACTGTCACTAATCTCCCTGAGACAGCACTTAGTCTCAGGGAGCAGGCCGCTCTTTCACGCGCACGTGCAAAAGAGCGCACTTTGACAGCTGGCGATTCCCACCCCACCCCCAGCACAGGAAGTGCATAGCGCTTCCTGTCAGGAAGGCCGCTGGGTGGGCCTTTATTGGCCCGCCCACTCAAAATGGCGGCGGGCCCCATTTCGGTGGTGGGGGTCGGCTGTCCGCCTGCCGCCGAGCCGGTGGGGCCTGCATGCCTACCAAGAGCAAAATTCTGCCCAGAAAGTCTGCAAAGGGATATAAACAGGTTAAATGAGTGGGCAAATATTTGGCAGATGGAGTATAATGCGAGAAAATGTGAACTTGCCTGTTGGCAGGAAGAATCGAAAAGCAGTACGCTATTTAAATGGAGAGAGATTGCAGAACTCTGTGGTGCAGAGAGATTTCAGTGTCCTGATGCATGAATCACATAAAGTTAGTATGCAGATACAGCAAATAATTAGGAAGGCAAATGTTGGCCTTTATTGCAAAGGGAATGAAATATAAAAGTAGGAAAGCTTTACTGCAGCTGTACTGGGTACTGCTAATAGCACATCTGGAGTATTGTGTACAGTTTTGGTCTCCTTATTAGAAAAAGGAGATAATTGCATTAGAAGCAGTTCAGAGAAGGTTCACTCAACACATTCCTGGGATGAAGGGCTTATCTTATGAACAAAGGTTGAATAGGTTGGGCACATATCCATTGGGGTTTAGAAGATTGAGAGGTGATCGTATTGAACCATGTAAGATCCTGAGGGGACTTGATAGGGTGGATACTGGGAGGATGTTTCCACTTGTGGGGGAGACTAGAACTAGGAGACACAGTTTAAGAGTAAGAAGTCTCCCTTTTAAGATGGAGATGAGAATTTTTTTCATCTCAGATGGCCATTAGTCTGTGGAATTCTCTTCCCAGAAAGTAATAGAGGCTGGATCATTACATTTATTCAAGACTGAGTTGGATTTTTGATAGACAAGGGAGACAGGCTTATGTGGGCACACAGGAAAATGGAGTTGAGACCACAATCAGTTCGGCCATGATCGTATCGAATGGCAGAGCAGACTCAAAAGGCTGAATGGCGTAATCCTGCTTCTCAATCGTATGTTTCCATGTTGCTAACCTTTGCTTTCATCTTGTTCTATGTGGATTTTTTTGTTTTCTTTGTTTTTATGGGTTGGTCTTGTTTATTTATCCCTTTATGTTGCATTCAGATACGTGCTATGTAGCCATTCACACCCCATCTCGACACAATTTTTATTTCTTTACAATACCCATTACCACCCGCTTTGGCTGTTGCACCTGATAACCCTACTCGACAAACTAGCGCGAATTTCCCACCTGGCAGCCAGACAAATTAGGGAATGATTCCTGGCAATTGAAAAAGATGGAGATTTGGTGGATGGGTGAATCGGAGAATGGAAACTAATAGGAAGGGGCAGGGAGGTGGGGTTTGAGGAATGGTAGAAGGGTGAACAATCAGTAGGGAAGGAGGGAAACACAGATTGAGGCTTGGTGGGTGGTTGTGGGAGGAGAAGTTCAGCCTGTTGTGGCAGTGGATGAGGTGTGGGGGGGGGGCGGGTGGGGAGGTGGAGGGGGGTAGTGGCAGTGGTTGGCAGAAGGTTTGTTTGAGAAGTTGGTGGGGGAATATGACTTCCAGCTCGCAAGCAGTGCTGAAAAAGCAATTATCTGCATGATGCAGTTGCTTCTATCTCTATTTAGCTGCTAGGCTTCCTTGGAAACTTGGGCAGTCAGTGTTAAATTTAATTCAGCTGCCAACTGCATTGTAGGAACCTGATTTAAATATTATCATGACAAGTTTTATTCTTTCCTGGAATGTGGGAGTTGCTAGCAAGGCCAGCATTTGTTGCCCATCCCTAATTGCCCATGAACTGAATGGCTTGCTAGGCCATATTGCAGAGGGCAGTTAAGTGTCAACCACATTATTGTGGAACTGGAGACACAGGTAGGCCAGGCCAAGTTACGATGGCAGATTTTCTTCTCTAAAGGACTTTAGTGAATCTGATGGGTTTTTACAACAATCGATAATAGTTGCCATGGTTACTATTACTGAGACTTGCTCTCAATTCCAGATTTATTAATTAAATTTAAATTCTACTAGATGCCATGGTGGGATTTGAGCCCTTGTCCCCAGAGCAATAGCCTGGGTCGCTGGATTACTAGTTCAGCGACATTACCACAACAATCTGCCCGAAGTGTCCTGCCTCTCTGGAGCAAGACTCAGACATGCCTCACAACATGCTGTCGTAAACATGACAGCAGGCAAGCTGGGCTGACACTTCATGACTTCTAATATTAATCTCCAGCCTTCACCCACCTTTTGTGGTTGTGGGAGGATGGAGTGGGGGGCACGGCTAATATCAACCCCAATCTTTTAGGGCAATGAAATTTCATTGATCAATAATCGTTATTTCTTTTCAAATGATCTAATCTTTCTTAGATTTAATCTTTCTTCATCCCTGAATTTTTGGTTCCACTTACTTTGTTTCCCTCTTTATTTGTTCTTCATATTCATCCCTATTTCTCTTTTTTTCTCTCATCCCTTATCCTGAATAAGAATGTGAATTGCTCCTGAAGGCTTTTATTTTCTTCACTTTGTTTTTGTTTCTCTTAATTTCTTTCCTTTTCCTTCCAGTTAAGTGGTTTTGTTCTGATTGATACCCACTTGATTTATATTCCTCCCTTTATGTACACCAGCTTTATGCTATCCATTTTTCATTCTCTGTATCATTTACTTTTACCTCACTCCTGGTAAACAGCACTTTCCTGATATATTGAATATACGTTGAATAGGAATTTACTGTTGTTTATTTTCCTGATGGGGGCTTTTATATTTGAGTAAGATTTCTGGCATGTATGTGATCTTGATTCTGATTAGTTCAATGCTTGGAATTATTAAACTAGCAACCATTGGGCATTACTGTCACATGACTAACAGGTCAAGGGTAAGCCTGCTATGGGTAGATACTTAAAGATACACAAATAGGTTTATAGTTAAAGAGAGACCAGAGGATTAAGGTGAGATGCTCATAGGAAGAGAGGGTAACAGAACTCAAAGGGAAGAGACCAAGGTGTGATTTTCTGATGAGGGCCACATTGCCAATGATGTGGTTTGGATTGGGCTGGCGATAGGAAGGTGGGGCACAGGGATCTTTGGTCTGGGGCAAGGTTCTACCCAAGAACCAAGGCGAGAATATTGCTGTTGGCATGCAGGGGCAGGCCTGACACGCCGATGTGCAAAATGACGCGCGATGACGTCGGGCGTGTGTCCCAACATCATTGCACGTCGTTTAGATATTTCATTCGCTGGGCGCGCGCCAAAGGCAGCTGCGTACCCGCCGAACTGTCAAAAGTCTATTAAGGCCATTAGGAAAGTAATTTAGCTAATTAACAGCGTTGCCCGTCCAGCCTTAAGGTTTGTGGGCTGGCAAAGAGACCAAGTGGCCTTCGCGTTTTTCAGGAAACCTCATCTACGGGCGGGATGAAGTTTCCTGAAAGTTTAATTAAATAATTAAATAAAATTTGCGAAATGCACAAACATGTCCCAGCTCATGTGACACTGTCACATGTGGGAACATGTTTAAATAATTTTTCAGATCATTTACTAAAAATTTGTACTATCAACTTGATCTTCCTGAGGCAGCTCTGTGCCTCAGGAACATTCCTGCACTCTTTTGTGCACATGCGCAAAAGAGCACAGGCCCTGTCTCCCCCACCACCCCGCCCCACCCCTCCCCCCCAGCCTGCAGAGGTAGTGCTGAAGCGCTATCGGCTGAGCGTCATGCTGGGCAGGCTTTAATTGGCCCGCCCACGTAAAATGACGGTGCACAGCTGATCTTGGGCGGCGATTGGCTCCGCGCCTGCCCCCGCCTGCTCCCAACTAGCCTGCCCGACACAGGTAAGATCTTGCCCCAAGTTGCAGTTCAAGCCAGGATGTCAATGCAATCGTGCAGTGTAATGTTGTGGCCTGGATGGCATGCTTCCTGTTGACAAGTGATCAGATGTGCTGAAAGGAAATGCAGAAAGGGGTCAGTAATTGTTGATCAACTGGCAGAGTTCAAGGGATGATTGGTAGGTGTGGGGAAGCTGAAAGTGAAGGAGATCGATGAGAGTGGCTTCCAGTGAGAAGGGCAGTGGGCGAGAAAGGATGATGGGGTGGTTTGGATGCCTCGATAGACCCTTCAGAGAATGCTGAGAGAGGAACAGAGGGTTGCTCTGGACAGATCTGAGCAAGAGGGAATTCAAGATTGGGTTGGTGGCAGGAGAGCTGGAATAGTTATTGGTTGAGAAAAGAATTGGGGAGATAAAGTACCCATGAGGGAAGAAATGAAGGATGGTGTAACTAGATGGAAAAAAGGGAGGAGACAAAGAGGAAGAGCTCAAGAGGAGCTAGGAGATAAAGACGGAAATATAACTAATAGATTTGAAATGAAATGGTAGCAAAATGTTCATGTGAATGGACACAGGAGTTTGGCTTACAATGGAATGGTAGAGATTAGGAAACACATGTCTTGCTTGTAAACAGAGCATAGTGTGATCATGTTGACTTGTAGGCAGGATGGAGACAACTTGAAGCATCAACAAATTATCACCGAGAACAGCCATCCAATGAAAAACTTCCACAAACTTGTAAAATTTGGCAAATGGTCTTGTTAATGCTAACAATCTAAAAGCTTAATTCATATTGGTGGAGATGTGTATCCTTTCGTTCACTCTCTCCTTCCCAGAGGATGCTCTATAATTAGCCAATATACTAAACAGCTTTCGCTCCTCACACATTGACAAACTGACAAATGTGATGAATGCGCTGGAGCTTTACTTACGTCTGGAGATAAACATGTATACGTATATAAGCAGCTTTATTGCAAATCAATGTTCCAAATTGGAATACAAGCAAAGCGGGAATAGGATAGAAGTACGAAATGTGCTGAAGACACTGTCAAAAATGTAGATTTTTTCTTTCTTGATATGGAGTGTGTGGAAAGTTTACTTGTTGAAGTGGTGAGAAGGGTACTGTTGGAAAAATGAAATGTTTTCACCTATGATAGATTATTCACTGATTTCTACTCTGGTTACAGCACACACACAGTGAAAAACAATATTTACTCAGAAGGAAAGCAGCACCAACATTTTGACAGAGCCAAAGCATGTTTCCCTAATATCTGTGCCTGTCGTATGTTCTTGACCTGATTCTCTGGTATACAATGTTGAATTCAACTATAGGTATTAATTGGATTCTTCCAGCAGCATTCAGATGAGAAACAACACTTTGAAAGGGAAGAGAATTCTGACTTGTATTTATATGGCCTCTTTCATTACCTCAGGGTATCCCAAAATGCTTCAACAGCCAATGAAGTTTTTTTGAAGTATATTATAACGTAGGAAACATGGAAATTAATTTTCAGACAGCCCAATGCCATTACAATCAATAACTTCATCCAAAGTGTTCTCTGGGTCAATTCCATTCAAAAGTAATTTCTTTAAGAGAGAGACTATGTCAGTCTACCACAGGATCTAGATGGCAGCCAGGCTTGAGCTAGTGGCAGGTAACATTTGTGACACAAAAGTACCAATCACCAGCTCCGAGACAAAAATGGTGCAACAAGTCCACAAGACCTTCAATGGTAGAATTATTGCTGAGTCCCTGACCATCAACATCCTGATCAGAAGCTTAAATCATTCATCCATTCAAAATTGTGATAGCAAAAGCTTCTCCGGCAATTACAAGGCTCAAGTCAGAAATGTGGTGGAACACTAACCACTTACCTGGGTGTGTGCAGTCACAAACTGAATGCTGTGAAGGACAGAATAAGCTCACTTGATCAGTGCACAGGACGTGATGTCCAATGCCTCCTAACCAGCTGAAGTTTATCTGATCTACTGAATGCACTGCAGCAACTTGCCAAGATTACTTCAGCAGCACCTCCTTCCCCTGTGATCTCTCCCACTAAGAAGGAAAAGGGCAGCAACATCATAGGAGCATCATCACCTCCAAGAACATACCATCTTGAGCAGCTTCTTTATTCTTGTGGGCTTATGGTCCTGGAATCCCTGAACTAACTTCATCATAGGAGCACTAGTATCAAAAGGACTGCAGTGATTCAAAAGATTCCATCACAACCACCTCAGGACAATCAGGAATTAACAAAAGCTGTGACCTTGCCAGCATCACTCATATCCCAAGAACAAATAAAAACAACCAACAGTTCTGTCAGCGACGAACTTGAGAACTTTTTGTACTGGAACTGGTAATTGGTATTTATGCATCACGAATGTTATTTGCCACTTATCAGTCCAAGCCTAGACGCTAGCTCGTGAAAGCTTATATGACATGAAAAGCAATGAAAGGCTAGTGGGAACCATTGTATTTGATTAAATTTATTCTCACCATGTACAAGCACATCTCTGAAAGAAGTTACACAACTTAAGTTTCAGAGAGGGTTGGCCCACCCAAATCAGTTTTAAGTAAAGCAAAGTAAACAAAAATTGACTACGATAATCTTTGCGTTATATGTGTATAATTTTTACTTTGGGCGATGATGTAAAATTGACTTGCATAGATTACCGTTCCCTGTGAAATTATTTCCCTTTACTTTAACATCATGTTTGCTGTGGGAGACCTTACAAACTAATAATATCAGAGAAATATATTCAACTATATCAGCCAAAATATTCTGACCTTCCACATCATGCGTGAAGTTTGGTGTGAAACCCAACATGGGGCCATTTTGATTTGTTAACAATTTTACCGGTCTCTTCTCATCCATTCTGTTTCTTCTGGTTGTGGAGTAAGTGACAAAGCATCACCACTTCAGAATTATTGTTAAAAATGAACAGATATGGGGAAATGTTTTAACATCAAGCATGTTAAAGCTTGGAATGCTTTACAACAGGGAGTAGTTGGGGCGAGAAACCATTGGCCTGGATTTTTCCTATGGTGGGCAGGAGCAGGCAGGGTGGATGCGGAGCCGATTGCCACCTGTGATCGGCTGTGCACCGCCGTTTAACGCGAGTTGGCCACTTAAGGCCCGCCCAGCGTAATGCGCGGCCAGTAGCACTCAGTGCTACCTGTGCGAGTAGGGGGATGAGGGAGAGACGGGGCATGTGTACGAAAGAGCGCAGCAATCTCCCTGAGGCACGGAGGTTCAACAGGATTAAATAATGATTCATAGTAAAGGATCCTCTAGGTAAGAGTGATCATAACATCTTGGAATCTTACATTTGGTTTGAGAATGAGAAATTTGGGGCTGAAAACAGTGCATTAAACTTAAATAAAAGCAATTACAAGGGAATAAAGACAGAGTTGGCAAAAGTGGAATGGGGAAATAAGTTAAAAAGTAAGACATAGGAAAAACAATAGCAGGCATTTAAGGAGATATTTCATAACTCTCAACAAATATATATTCCGACGAGAAAGAAAGATGCTATGAGAGGGATGCACCATTTGTGGCTAACTGAGGAAGTTATGGATGGTATCAAATTGAAAGAAAAGATGTAAAATGCTGCAAAGATTAGCAATGGCCCAGAAGATTGGGAAAATTTTAGAAACCAGCAAAGGAAGAACAAAATAAAATAGAGAAATTGGAGTATCAGAAAAAACAAGCAAGGAATATAAGAACAGGCAGTAAAAGCTACTACAAGGACATAAAATGGGAGAGAGTGGGGAAAGTAAGTATAGTTCCCTTATAGGGTGAAAATGGAGAATTAATAATCAGAAAGAAGGAAATGGCAGAGACTTTGACCAAATATTTTGTATCTGTCATCGCAGTGGAAGACACAGAAAGCATCTCAAGAATAGCAGGAAATCAAGAGGCAAAAGAGAGAAACTTAAAAAATTTATTTTTAAAATTCATTTATGGAACGGGAGTGTTACTGGCTAAGCCAGCATTTATTGCCCATCCTTAGGGTAGAATGATCAATCCCCACTGGCATCGGGCGTGTTCAGTGGCGTGAGTGGACAATATGGCGAGTAGGCCAAAAATTTGTTTCATGATGTCATGAAACCAGTTTGCGATTGTTTGCTGAGCCCATTCATGGCGGGCTGTGTTTCCCGCATTAGACATTGGCAAACTCGTTGTAATACATCAACATATCATTATAAAGCTAGCCCGGTGGACTCATCGCCCCCCTGCTGGATCGTCCACCCATGTTAGCGTGATTGCACACCGACATGTTTCACAACAGGGCATGCACTTAGCGGGCTGCACTTTGAGGGGAACTCGGAGGCGAGTGTACAGTAACATTACAGGGTGCTTATGATGGATGCCTGTTGGACTTCAATGTTGAGGCGGGTTGGGGTGGGGGTCAAAGACTGCCCTGTGGTTGAGGCGACTTTGGGGGCGGGGGGTGGCAAAGGCTGCCCTGCGGCTGAAGGTAGTGCACAAGCAAGTGTGGGTTGGAGGGGTGGGGGGGACAGGCAAGGTAGGCGGCCATGCATTAGGGACACCTTGTATAAAGTGACCATTCCTCTGCAGCTGCGACAGTTCAGGCGCAGCCACATTGGTATGATTGGAGTCAGGCCTCTAGCTTATCTGCCCACTCAAGCAACGCAGAGGCATCAAAGTGCTAACAAGTGCTTTTCGCCCCTCGGGCACAGACTGCAAACTAATGAAAATTTTTTGTGGACTGCAGAACGGTTGGATGACTGGGCAAGTTGTATAATCTCTTTGCTAAAGCTGGTCATGGAGCAGTCACTGGTGGAGGTGCTCACAGCCCCTCACAGTCACTATCCTGATTTAGACCAGTCTCCCTCATGGTTCAAGCTGACAGTGCAGCCTTGCAGCACAGGTTAGGGGAATGGCTGCGCCTGAGCTAAGAGCACAACATGCAGCCCAATGGGCAAAGCTGCTGCCAATCGGTCAGGTGGAGTGGGATGGTGGTGTTTGGGGTTTCAGGCAGCCATATAGTGCACCAATTTTTGGCCATCCAAGTGGTGGCCAGCACTCTCCAGGATGCATTAAGGGGCCTTCAAACTTTACCAAGAGAGGTTCTTAGTACACTCATGCTAACACTCGCGTCTCTCTCTTTCATCCTGCAGGAGGAGTACATCAGGATCATGGAACTTGGTGACTCAGCTGTATGCCCCATGGTGTACAGAGATCAAAGACGCTGCAGAAGAGAGCGACTGAGGTGCCTGGCTGCGCAGAGGGAGGAGTAGCACCCTCAGGAAGAAGGGGCGGTTGGGATACCCGCACATGCCACTGAAGAGCCACGGTGCGCCGTCGCTGGTTGGCGCCTAGCAACACCCAAGGTCTATAGACGTCGCCTTTCATTCCTGCAGATGACTGAGAACCGGTGTCGTTAAAGACTGTGCATGTCTAGGGAGCTGGTTGGTTATACCTGCTGCAGGATTTGGCGCCAAGGGGACATGGAGGGCATCTACTGCCTGCGGCTGTGAATGTGACGGTGGTGCTCAATTTCTACGCCAGTGGCTCCTTTCAGGGTTCCACAGGTGACCTCTGTGGGATATCACAAGCCTCCACCCACAAATGCATCCATGAGGTCACGGATGCCATCTTCACGTGGGCACACAACTTTGTACATTTCGCCCGGGACCAGGAGAGCCAGGACGCAAGAGTGATTGGATTTGCCCAGATCTCGAGTTTCCCACAGATGCAGGGTGCGGTTGACTGGGCTCAGATCTCCGTCGCAACATGTGGTCAGCTATGTCAACCGCAAGGGATTCCACTCGCTGAATGTGCAGCTGGTGTGTGACCACCACAAACACATCCTGCAGGTCTGCACACGGTTCCCAGGGAATGTTCATGACTCTGACATTCTCAGCCGGTCAAAGATCCCTGACGTCTCCCAGGGTCCACAGATGCTGCAGCAATGGCTCCCTGGGGACAAGGGCTACCCGCAGAGGATGTGGCTGATGACACCTGTGCAACAGCCTCAGACTGCAGCAGAGTGAAGGTACAACGAGGCTCAGGTTGCAACTCATAGCTTGGTGGAGCAAACCATCGGGATGCTGAAAATGAAGTTCCAGTGCCTGGACTGGTCTGGTGGAGCTCTACAATATAGTCCACGATGATGTCTCGCATCGTCATCGCCTGCTGCCCCCATACAACCTGGCGCTGCAATGGAGATGGGGAGCTGGAGGATTTCTCCGATGTGAAGGACATCAATGGTGATGAGGGTGAGGAGGTCCTGGAAGGTGACAATGAATGTGATGAGGCCCTTGCACTGCCAAGGTGAGGCAGACGTGCTTTGAGGCCCTCATAGCTGCTAGATTTTTGGAGGATGATGACAACATGCAGTGAGGAGACACTATAAGATCCTTAAATTGCATCTGTAAACATTTGACTCCAGTCTGGCTTTTGGCAGCACACATACCCTCTGTGAGAATGCTCCTGTCATTGAGATACTGTAGTCACATGATTACAGGAGGATGATGACGACATGCAGTGAGGACACTCTATAGATCTTTACATAGCCTCTGAGAATGACTGGCTCCTGTCTGGCCAAGGGCAGCTCACTTGCACTCCATGATCAGGGCTATCTCATAGAGACACAGCCGTGAAACTTTAAAAGCACCTGATACTTTGTCAGCCTTTAGCACCTGAGCCCTTCAGGAGCACAGCATCACTGGTCACAAATGCTGAAGAGATGGGGGTCAGCCCCACCTTAAAAGGTGCTGAGAGCACACAGAGAGAATGACGGAACTCTGTGATACCTGCCCATGACATTCTGGCAGCAATGACAAGCACCATCGAGGTGCAGGCATCACTAATGTGTCCAGTGGGTGTGAGGCTGGACCATCACTGTGGTCTGAAGGTTACACAAAGCATAGGGAAGAGGCCCTGGACTGAGACATCTGCCTTTTATCTTGTGCAGGAACCAAGGTTTCACATCTGAGTGACAAGAACACTGCTCATCAGAACAAGGAGCCAAGGGCAGGGAGACATTCTTGGGAGTTTATTGACAATAGTGAACATTATGTATGAGTGATTAACATCCATGCCCAGGCTGTGCAACTACACCTTCTTAACCTTCTTAACCCTGCTGCTATGTCTTGGTGCTCCTTTAACATCCACAGTGGAGGTGGAGGCAGCCTGCTGACTGCTATGCCCTGTCTATGATGACCTTGGTGGGCATCCTCTGCAGGGCTGAGACCTGGAGTGCCCTGGCCTGCTTTCGGGGAACTGCTGTGTGGCAGTGGCATCTACTCGAGCTGTGGAGCTGGAGCTGCTGGGATCAGAGAAAGAGGAGAGTCGGATGGGCTGGATACAACTGGAGTCACCTGGGTGGATGGCCCCGGGTTGTGCAACAGCTGATCCTCCTCCCTATGGGTGCCCAAGGGCCCCTGGCTGACTCCTTGAAGAGAAGGGGTAGCTGGAGTGATATTGAGCTGCCCCACACCCCTTTTGCATACACACTGTTGGAGGCCAACTGTGGCATCAGTGATGGAGTTCAGTCTGCGCAGCTGTGCAGGGCGGACATCCGGGACCAAGATCTCCATGGCGGCTGCCATCCTATCAGTGTTGACCTCAGTGTGTTAGCATGCTGGCTCTATCACCTCATTCTGAAGTCAGATGGACTCCTCCATCATGCCTTGCAATCTGAGGAGTGCAGCGGACATCCCTTCCTGATGTTCCCGAGCTTGCCTTTGCAGCTCCAGCAACTGTGACATGACCGAGTCCAGAGACTTGTCATCTGACTCGGACTCAGCACATTTCTGGCCTCCAGCAATCCTCCAAGTGCGAGGAACCTGGTAAGTCCCAACCACCACCTGCTGTGGATCAGAAAGTGTGATGTGCTCACCAGATTGTGATTCTGAGGCTACCCTAAAGCTAGGTCCCACCGAGGTGTGTATCTCTGAGCTGGTGGAGGGTGTGGGTGATCGCTGTGATGGGACTTTAAGGAGGGTGCCCTTGGATTCCTCTTTAGAGGTTTCTTTTGGGCCTGATTGGAGTCCCTGGGTCGTGGACTCCATCGGTTGTTTGGCAGATGTGCCTCAGAAGCAAGGAGAGGTAAGTAGTACGTGGCAGTGGCCTGTGAAACAGGACACATCACTCATGGCATGGTTACCTGATGGATGTTGCACTGCTGGACCCTCACTTGGTAGAGCAGTGCCGACCTCATTGTCAGCACAGGACCGGTCCCAGTCATCGCCGGCCAGCTGGATGGCTCTGTTTTCAAAGTCCATGAGGACCTTGATTTCAGGCATTCCTCCACCAGTCTGCGACCTCTTTAGCTCTGAAGAAGAGTCATGCTGACTCAAAACGTTAACTCTGTTTCTCTCTCCACAGATGCTGTCAGACTTGCTGAGTTTTTCCAGAATTTTCCGTTTTTATTTTAAGTTAAAGGTGAAGCTGGGCCTGGAATACTACCTGCAGTTTTGGTAAAGCTAGCTCAAAAAAACAAGATGCATTAGGGAAGAGTGACTAAGATGATTCCAGGCATGTGGATTAAGTTATGAAGAAAAGCTGAAAAAAATTGAAGGTGTTTGAAAGTACACCGAGGGCGAATGTGGACAATGACCCCAAAACTAAAGAAAGGAAGGAAAGAAAGAGTAAGATTTATATTGTACCTTTCATGAATTCAGGATGTCTCAAAATGCTTTACAGCCATTTAATATTTTATTGGTAGTATAATTACAGTTGAGATACAGGAATTGACACACAGTAAGGTCCCACAAGCTATAATAGGATAAATATCCGGGTAATCTGTTTAAATGATGTTGATACAGGGATGAATATTGGCTGGGAGAACTCCCCTGTGATTGGATCTTTCATGGCCACTTGAGAAGACATACCTCAGATTTAACAGCTCATCTGGCAATGCAGTATTCCCTCTGAACTGCAGTAAATTGTCTGTCTGAATAATATGTTCAAGTCTCTGGAGTGGAGCTTGAACCCACAGTGCTCTGACTCAGAGATGAGTGTGCTACCACTTCAGTTTACAAAGTTAAGTACAGATATAGCAGACATTAATTAATGGATGTGGGTTAGTGATTATCACAACAATTAACCTCCTTAGGAGATGTTAATGAGATATTTTAGAATTAAATGATCTTATCTTGATTCCAGGCATGTGGATTAATCCTGATCCAGATTTCACGGGGCTCAGTAAATTGACCAGTGAAATGAGGTGAGATGGAGCAGCAATTTAAGTGGATATTTAAATTAGTGAGATTCCCTAACCAACTAAAAGCTCACTTATTTTGATCACCTCAGTTCCCTCTGACAGAGAGTTCTTGTATTGGCACAGCTTTTCATAAACTTTGGAGGATTTTGAACTTACAGGATCAGGATGGGAGGTATGTTGGATGTGTTTGACAGCATATCAGTAGAGTAAAACCATCATCATCATGGCAGCATCTGCGGAGAGAGAAACAGAGTTAATGTTTCAAGTCTGTATGACATCTTCGGAGCATATCAGAATGGTAAAACCATCATCATCATGGCAGCAATGACATGCTGTGGGGGGATTGGTGTGTTTACAGGAGAGAGGTGCATATGCAGGAGAGTGATGCATAGGAGGGAAGTACACGTGAGAGAGGTAACCAAGAGTGAGATGCACGTAGAGGGGCAAAGATTGCATAAGGCACTACCGATGTAGCAGGGTTTTCAAACAGAGCTTCAGTTTCCTTGACCCCTCGGAGGAGCAGAGCTTCTGCAGACTGAGGTTATCTTGGCGGGCAACTGCAGTCACCCCAAAAAGACCTGCTCCCCACTGGATCAGGCGGCCAAGCATTAGCAGCAACTGTGAAAGTCACCACTGCATTCAAATATTTTGGTTGGCACCTCTCTCACGTGTACCTCCCTCCTATGCATCTCTCTCCCGCATATGCATCCCTCTCCTGTAAACACGCTAATCCCCCCACACATGTCATTGCTGCCCTGATGATGATCGTTTTACCATTCTGATATGCTCTGAAGAAGAGTCATACAGATTTGAAACATCAACTCTGTTTCTCTCTCCGCTGATGCTGCCAGATCTGCTGAGTTTTTCCAGCATTTTCTGTTTTAATTTCAAATTTTTTGTCTGTTGTTTCTTCCAGGTCACCATCAGCAGCACTGTGGATAGACCTTCACTACAAGGGCTGCAGTGGTTCAAGAAGGTAGCTCACAACCACCTCAAGGGCAATTAGGGATGGGCAATAAATGCTGGCTTAGCCAGTGATGCTCACATCCTATGAACGAATAAATAAAAACTATTGAAGACATCTTGATGATCTTGCACCTGGCTGTACAAAAATGCATAAAGCAGGTGATGGAGCGATTGATTGCCAGGGCTGGGAGTTATGTAAATTCTCCCAGAATAAGCGATCATTGGGATTCACCACTCTGGCTGAATTTCCCACATACAGGGTGCCATTGAATGCACACACATGTAAATCCGAACACCACCACAGTAACCAGGAGTCTTTCTCAATCACAAGGGATATTTGTCCATCAATGAGCAGCTGGTGTGTAACTAGAAGATGAGGTTCATGCAGGTCTGTGCCAGATTCCCTGGAAGCTGTCATGATGTATTCATACTGAGGCAGTCCAACATCCCAGGCCTTTTTGTTACAGGATGCAAACTTAAGGGCTGTTTCATAGGAGATGAGATACCCCTTCCTCCTTGGCTCATGAGACAAGTGAGGAACCTCACCAATGAGATACAACAAGAGCCACATGATCACCAGCTGGATTATCAAGCAAGCCCTAAGAATGTTGAAGATGTGCTTCAGGTCCCTGGACAGATCTGGAGAAGTCCTTCCGCATTCATCAGTGAGGGTGTCCAGATTGAGAGTCATATCCTACACAACACTGAGCAGCAGAGAAGATTGCAGGTGGAGGAGGACAGTAGGACTCATCAGTTATCTTTGGATGAGAAGAACATAAAGATGGACATCTATCACCAGACCAGCCATGTACATTGCTGCCCAGGATGCCTCAATAGCATGAAGATTCATCTAGTGTTGACTCGCATACGGAAACATAAGAAACAAAATTACCTGGCCTGCTCATACCACCACCAGCAGCCCCTTCCGTTTGCACTGAACAGCTTTTCAACCATTCATTCACCAATTGTACATCTGCCCAAGGGTTCCCTCATGTATCGACATTCATCATGAAAAAAGTGAAAAGGTGTGTTGACTCTCAGGAAGCAATAATATGCAAGACATGGAAGTGGTGTTAATTAATATGTCTTTATAAGAAGGGGAAACTAAGCATCATTTCATTTTGTAACAACAACCATGTGAATACCATGATGAATTATAATACTTTTCCCTTATGATTCCTACTGCTTCTGTGCGGTGTATCCCGTGTACCTTTAGCAGAAGTAAAGGCAGATGATTCAGATCCCTGTCCTGACTGCTGAGATGCTTTTAGCCCATTCTCCTCTGGATTTCAGAACCCTGAGGGCCCTCTCAGAGCTTATTCAACCTCTACCTGTGCAGGGGCAGACTTGTCCCTTAGGAGTCAAAGCAGCTTGCCAGGTAGTGCTTAAGGGGGCAGGAGGTGGTGGGGGCGGGGGTGGGGGGGGTGCAACAGGTAAGAAGCGGAAGCATTTTGAGTGGAGTTCCAATTTTCATATCCCCTTTCACCATCATTCCTCTCCGGGATTAGCACCATTTCACTCCTACCACCTTGCTGGAGTGAAGGTTGTTGAAGATCATTGGCATACTGTGAGGCCATGGATAAAGTATTTGCAATCCTGTTTAAGAAGCCAGACATGTTAGTATCCAATGTCTGCAAGTGCATGGTTTTGGTCTACTCGTATTCATTTGAGAGCCATTCTTAAAGCTGCATGGAGGCAGCCGTTCTCTCCAATAGTAGATATTTTTGCTATCCCCTGCTACGCCAATCCATGGGAGAGTGAGTTGGATTCCTCCATCCTCTCTATCATTGTGTACGTGGTACATCTGCCAGTATTATTCACCTCTAGCATTCTCTTCCTCAGTGATAGACCCCAGGCTTCTGCTTCTGTGTCCAACTGGGAAGAGCTTGGACAGGATTGACCCACAATGTGGGCTCTGCACAGCTGTCCCTGCCAAGAGTATTTGCTTCAACTCATTTATGGGGTGTGAATCACCAGGTGAATGCCTAATCAAATTGCGAGTATTTGCACTGGTGAATGATTCTACACCCTGTAACAGTCCATCCTTTGGAGGAATGAGGACCTACCAAGAATTGCCCTCGTGCATGGCCAGAGACACTTGCTGTATCCATGAAGGCCCTGGGAGAAAAAAAAGAGAGGGGTATGAGTTACAAAAATCTGTGGATGCTGGAAATCTGAAATAAGAAGCAGAAAAAAATGGAAATATTCAGCAGGCCGGACAGCATCTGCAGAGACAGAAACAGAATTGACATTTATTCATGTTCTGATGAAAGGTCATCGGCCTGAAACATTAACTCTGTTTCTCTCTCCACAGACCCTGCCTGACCTGCTGAGTGTTTCCAGCGTTTTCTGTTTTTATAAGGGATATGCATTGGTCATGGCAAATTCACGATCTCGATAATCACTATACTCTGTCTTCTCATAGCTCAGTCGTTGATGAAATCGAGTTAGCATATGTGTGTCAGAGATTTTTGTAATCCTATCACCAGCTGCCTGTAAGCTTCCTTCTCTCCAACTCCAAATGAGAGGTTTGCTACTTATCTCCAGAATGTCCTCATCTGCATCTCTGAGCTTGACTTTTTGAGGTGGACCATCTCCTGTCCTTTCTCTCTCTCTCTCTCTCTCGCATTTTGCACTCTCTTTGCCTACAAGGATTGAGAAAACAGACCCATGAATCAATTAAGTTAAGGTATTAAAGAGGTCAACACCTATTTGTCCCTTTGTCTGTGACATCTTTTGGTTACCTCCACATATCACTGGCCCTCTATCCAGCTCTACACCCACCCCCCAACCCTTAAACAAGCTTATATTTCACCTCTTTTCTATTATTACTTAGTTCTGTTGAAGGGTCATTCGGACTCGAAACGTTAACTGTGCTCCCCTCCGCAGATGCTGCCAGACCTGCTGAGTTTTTCCAGGTATTTTTGTTTTTGTTTTGGATTTCCAGCATCCGCAGTTTTTTGCTTTTATTTAAGTTAAGGTATTCACTGGATAGATGGAGTGCATTTGGTGAGGGTGATTATGAGACAGATGCACCATATTGCATACGGATGAGTGAAAGGCGACATTGGGTAAATGGGGAAGTGGTGAAGTGCATAAAAAGTGAAGGCTGGGTGCTGCTGAAAGTTGATTGGCTGTGAGATGCGATGTGATTAAATATGCTCGGGAAAGAGAGTGAAAGTGGGGGAGGAAGGGTCCAAACCACAGGATATAGTTGAATCATTAAATGTACTCATTTTTTCTGCTTAGGTCATTAAATTGCCGCCTGCACTGCATCGAAGACAAGGAAGCAATGTTCTTTCTATTCATCTCCTCAGCTACCTTCAACCATGTCTTCTCGATGAGAACAGCAAGTTTCTTCCACCCAATGCTGAGGTGAGGTATGTCCATCCTGAACCCGATTGTATCCAGCAGCAACTCCATGCAGGCATCATCAACCCTAGCTGCTGCCCTTGTTCTCTGTGCATCTATTGTAAACACCTCCTGGCGCCTCCAAATTTGATCCATACATTGCCTCTTTAAATACAGCTGAACTTATATCATGCAGGTGTGCATCACATCTGCTGCACAGCTTGGGTCACAAACCTGCAAGTCAATATTTATTGCTCCAATATTTTTGCGACCGCAGGTTCTGACCTATAGAAACTAACAGCACAAAAGAAGGTCATTCAGCTTGCTGTGCCTGTGTGGGATCTTTGAAATAGCAGTCATATTTAGTCCCACATCCTAGCTTTTTGGCTGAACCCCTGTAAGTTGCTCATTTTCAAGTACCTGTCAAAATGCCATTCAAAGTCATATATGGAATCAGCCTCCATCACCTATTCAAGTAGACCGTTCCAGATCTCAACTACATTTTGAGTGAAAAAAATTCTCATCTCCTCCCTAGATATTTTTCCAATGATTTTGAATTCTTGACCTCTCATCATTGACCCACTTGTCAGAGGGAATTCTTTTCCCCCATCTACTCTATCAAAAACTCTCATCGCCTTGAAAACTTCTATCAGGTCATCTTTTAACCTTCTCTGTTTGAAGGAGAACAGTGCTAACTTTTCCAACCTCCTCTCATAACTAAAGTTCCTCATCCTTGGTAATATCCTGTTTAAACTCCTCGAGTGTCTGTTCTAATGCTTTTACATCTTTCCTGAAGATTTGTCCCCAATGCTCCAGCTGAGGCTCAACCAATGTTATGTAAAGTTTTAGCACAATGTCTTTGCCTTCTATATAAACCCAATTAATCGACAAGCCTTTTTGAACACCTGATTAATTTGCCCTGGCACTTAAGGATTTGTGCATATGGACACCAAGGCCTCGCTGTTCACCTACACTGTTCAAAATCATGTCATTTATAGCATACTGCCTATATTAGTCCTTTAAAAGTGCATCGACTCATACTTCTCCAAATTGATCTCCAACTGCCATGCCTTTGCCAATTTCACCATCCTGTCTATGTTATTCTGAAGCTTTTAACTATCCTTATTATGTTCCGCTGCTTTGCCAAGCTTCGTATAACTGCAAACTTTATAATAATGCCCCCTGCAAACAATTCTAGGTTGTATATAAAAATTGCAAAGAGCACAGGTTACTGCAAATGCAATGGGCTCTGACAAACTCCTGGCAATAGCACTGAAGACTTGTGCTCCCGAACTAGCCGTGCCCTGAGTCGAACTGTTCCAGTACAGCTACAACACTGACATTGACCTGACAATGTGGAAAATTGCCCAGGTATGTCCTGTGTACAAAAAGCAGGACAAACCCAATCTGGCCAAATACTGCCCCATCAGTCTACTCTTGATCATCAGCAAAGTGACGGAAGGAGTCGCAATGGTGCAGCCAAATGGCACTCGGGCAGCAATAACCTGCTCACTGATGCTCAGTTAAGTTCTGCCAGGGCCACTTGGCTCTTGATCTCATTAAAGCTTGGTCCAAACATGGATAAAAGAGCTGACGTTGAGAGTGACTGTCCTTACAATCAAGGCAGCATTTGACTGAGTGTTGCCCAAGGAGCCCTAGCAAAATTGAAGTCAATGGGAATCAGAGGAAATTCTTCACTGGTTGGAATCATACCTAGCACAAAGAAAGATGGTTGTGGTTGTTGGAGACAATCATCTCACTTCCAGGACATCACTGCAGGAGTTCCTCAGGGTAGTATCCTCAGCCCAAACATCTTCAGCTGCTTCATCAATGACCTTCCCTCTGTCATAAAGTCAGAAATGGGGATGTTTGCTGATGATTGCCAATGTTCATCACCATTCGCAACTCCTCAGGTACTGAAGCAGTCCATGGCCAAATGCAGCAAGACCTGGACAACATCCAAGCTTGGGCTGACAAGTGGCAAGTAACATTCACGCCACACAAGCGTAAGGCAATGTCCATCTCTAACAAGAAAGGATCTAATCATCTCCCCTTGGCATTCAGCGGTATTGCTGAGTCCCCCACTATCAACATCCTGGGGGTTACTGTTGACCAGAAACTGAACTGGACTACCCATATAAATACTGTGGCTACAAGAGCAGATCTGAAGCTGGGAATCCTGCAGACAGTAACTCACCTCTTGACTCCCCAAAGTCTGTCCACCATCTACAAGCCACAAATCAGGAGTGCGATGGAATATTCTCCACTTGCCTGGATGAGTGCAGCTTCAACAACACTCAAGAAGCTCATTACCATCCAGGACTAAGCAACCCAGTTGATCGGCACCCCATCCACTAATTTAAACATTCACTCGCTCCACCACCGATGCATAGTGACAGCAGTATGTATCATCTACAAGATGCACTGAAGCAACTCACCAAGGCTCTTTTGACAGCACCTTCCAAACCTGTGACCTCTACCACCTAGAAGGGCAAAGGCAGCAAATGCATGGGCACACCACCACCTGTAAGTTCCTATCCAAGCCACACACCGCCCTGACTTGGAACTATATCACCGTTCCTTCACTGTCGCTGGATCAAAATCCTTGCACTCCCTTAGCACTGTGGGTGTACTTACACCATATGGACTGCAGCGGTTCAAGATGGTGGCATACCACCACCTCAAGGACAATTAGAGATGGGCAAAAACAGGACTCAAAATATACCCTTGGGGAGTACCGCAGCCAATCATCTTCCAGTTTGAAAAACATCTATCCATAACCCCCTCTGAGTCCTGTTACTGAGCTAATTCTATACCCATACCACCACCTTCCTCTTAATTCCATGGTCGATGTTCTCTGAGTAAGCCTCCTGTGTGGCACTTTGTTGAATGTCTACCTTGATCAACCTTCAGGTTGGTCAGACACGATTTACTTAAGACTCATCGACTTAACTTCCATGTTCTACCCAAACAAAGTAACATCCATCTTGGAAGTCAGTTTCACATTAATATGAGGGCTCTTGATTGCAGCCTAGGCCATAAACTCTGGAATTCCTTCCCTAAATTTCTCTTCCTCTCTACATCTCTCTTCCTTTAAGACACTCCTTAAAATCTACCTCTTTGGTCAAGCTTCAGGTCATTTTCCTAATATCTCCTTTGGCTCATGTCAAATTTTGTTTGATAACTCTTGCAAAGTGCCTTGGAACATGTTTCCACATTAGATAAACACAATGTTATTGATGCAGTGGGCTTGATGAACTGAATCTTCAAATACAACCAATACATTGTGACAGGCACTGACATGCTGGGGATTTAAATTGCTGCATGGATTTATATTTTAATCACAATAGTTATTTGAAATCAATTAGCAGACCAAAATTAAATAATCCTTTATCTCAATGTATTTTTCATTTGTTGGCGCATAACATCTAGTAGGTTAATAAATAATTTTTATCCTTGTGCATATAGATAAAATGTTGCGGGGACCATCACGGTAGAACTGATTGAATTGGATTACATATGTAAGCTGTTGCAGTAAGTGATTGGTGTTGTACATTTCTGTTCAGAAACCAACATTTTTACTTCCCCTGGGATGTATAATGGAAAATTGTCGTTATGTGGGCAGAAAATTGCTTCATACGTGCTCAGTGTACAAATATTCAGGGTTGGTTGGGGGATAGCAGACTGCAATAATACACTTTTTACTGACTAGCTTATTATATTTACTGGCAACTTTATCTCCCTCCACCTCCACCCCCCAAACAGGTTATGTGGAGAATGTTACAGTCCTCGTGGGGGAACCGTAAACCCAAATAACCAAGTTTATCAAATGAGACCTGATGTGGAATTCCAAAAAAATTTCACTTTTTGCAACATTTACTTTAACACTTATCCAAATCAACATGTATTAAACATTGATTAACAGGCAAATGATACTTCAAATAAAAAGGTAAACTTCACTTTAAATAGTTGATACAACAAATATACGTCTTATACAACCACAAGCACCTGCATCACTCTCCACACAAATCGACACTTTACAGCTACACACTTCCACAATATGCTGTTCTTAATTTGTTCAGGGTAGGGCAGGTGTCCTACCTGACAGCAGCCTTTCACCTTCAGGCTTCACAGGTGTGATTAACATCAGCAAGCTTTACAGGTTTTAGACCTTTTTAGCCAGCTCAGACCTACCTCCAAGAGCTCCTGTCTCTTTTTTTGCCAAACAGAAAAGCTGATCTCTTCCCAGGAGTTATTTGCTTCTTCTCCTCACAAGATTTCTCTCTTTCCCTCTTTCTATCTCTAGATAAAATTGTCCCAGATTTGCACTAAGTGCGGTAGCGGGTGGGTAAAACGACGTTTTATCTGCCGGCCGCAATAACGGGTTTTCACACCATATCTTCCCGAACCCATTGCATTACTCTCATTCACCCGCCACCCCATCACCTGCCGCATCATCAAGCCAGGTGCAATATTTAAAGTCCAGCCATGCGCACACATCCCAGTGCTTCCAGCCCATGACTGCTGCGGGGAAGATGTCCATGAAAGGCAAAGAGACTGCTGCACCCTGGTTTAGTGATGTGTCACTGGAATGCCTTTTGGATGCCATGGGGGCCCCTCATGATGCCCTCTACACCCCGTCTGGTCGCAGGACAGGCAGCGGCATCACCAATCCAGCATGGCAGGCGGTGGCAGTGGTGATCAGTGCCAATGCTTCACAGAAGGGACTGGTCATCCAATATAGATAGAAGATAAATGACCTCATCCATGCAGCCAGGGTATGGCAACCATCTCATCACTCTAAACTCACACACTCAAGCCCATCAAACATTCAGTGGCATCTCATTCACTGGCAGCTCAAGGGACATCACCACCCATTCTCACACACATACCCTCACATGTCCACCTGGCCTCATCTCCTCTGGAGACTGCCTCCTCAGCTCTCACCATCTTGAAGCCACTTGCACAGATCAACATGTGCCCCCACACACACTATGGGATACCCCCTTCCCCAGTACAGCCCTCACCCTGCAGCCTCTTCCCTTGCCTGAGGCCACTTCTCCCCCTCCCCCAAGTAAGCCCTTTCCCTGGAGCCATCGAAAAGCCACCCACATACGGCCGATCTGGTTGGTAGAGACCTGCCCGTGAGCCACCCTAAAAGTGATGTGGTGCTGCCTGTGAAGCCTGGCGCTGATGACTGCGAGTGCTGCCCGAAGCAAGGTAGGCAAACAAACCTTGAAGTCTGGAGTGAAGTGCAGCTCGCCAGGTGCATGTCATTTATGTGCTGTTGTGAAACACGTTGGTGTATTTTCCCGCGGACGATCCAGCGACGGGGGCGATGTTTCCGGCGGGCTGGCCTAATAATAATATGCTGATGCATTACAATGAGGTTCTCGACATCCGATAGTGGAGAATGCGGCCCGCCATTGGCGGGCTGAGTAGACGATTGTGAACTGGTTTCATGCTGTCGTGAAACCGAACGCGCCATATTGTTTGCTCATGCCACTGAACACACCCGACGCCAGCGGGCACGGAAAATCCCGGCCGCTGTTTTCTTTTTGTATCTGTATTTGTGCACTGATTGCCTTCACCCTTCAACTCCTCTGCCTGTAGTTCTCCTTCTGTCTGCAATCTTCTTTTACCTTCCTTCCTGTTGCTATTGCTTCCAGGTCAAGAGTTGCTAGGTCTCATGGACCAGTATTTCTTATTATCCAAGAAAATTACAATTAATCCCTTTACAATTGATGCAAACTCTTAAGAGTCCTTTACAAACATTCTTACAATTTCAAATTTCACAGACATTTTAAAGAAGTTACAAATTTTCTGTACTGCACTGCATCTGGATCAAAAGTTATCACAAGCATATTTCAAAATAAAGGCTTGGATGTGTTATTATTGTTAAAGGTTGAAAACATGCACTAAATAAGCACTGTACTTGTTTGGTAGTATGAATTTAGCAAACAATTGTGGGGATAATTGATGATTACTTTGATTTAAACAAGCTTTCAGTTCCTGAAATAGGCATTTAGTACACAAGCATGAATGAACAGCAGTTTTCCTGGAGCAGCAATTATGGCCTCCAAGCATCCACATCCACTGAAGGTGTGGAGTGCACCAGCTGGGAGAGAAGCAAATGCCAAAGGATGGCTGTGGCACTGAGAAAGAGGGCTGTCAGTTTCTCAATCCCAGCACTATAGATTCTGGTGGAGGAGATCTAGAGAAAGTGGGGATGTCTTATGCCCCCAGAGTAGCAGGAGGCATCTAATATGACATGTGTGCGATGAGAACATCAAGGAGGAGACAACCAGAAGGCCTGGCCCCAAAACATGGCCCCAGTGGCACAAGAACACTAATGACTAGGCACATTAGTCTAGGTAAGATCAAATCTCACAAACACACTGCACACCACTAACAGCGTTACAACCTCAATATGCTGCATTCCAATCCAACCAAACACTGACATTCACACATTCCACACTATTGCATCTTTCACAGGCACTACTCATGCCTTAGGCACATTTTACAGCTCCTCAACATGTGAAGCCTTACACAAACACAAATACAGCTGTCAAAACACCCATTCACCATCACTACTTCCATGACAAGACAACACATAACAGGTGAGGTGAGAGTGACTGCCCTAGACATAAGGGCAGCATTTAATTGAGTGTGGGTCCAAGGAGCTTGAGCAAAACTGAATTCAATGGGAATCCGGGGGAAAACTCTCCACTAGTTGGAGTCATACCTAGCACAAAGGAAGGTGGTTTCAGTTGTTGGAGGTCAATCACCTCAATCCCAAGACATCACTGCAGGAGTTCCTCAGGATGGTGTCATTGGCCCAAACATCTTCAGCTGCTTCATCAATGACCTTTCCTCCATCATCATAAGGTCAGAAGTGGGGATGTTCGCTAATGATTGCACAATGTTCAGCATCATTCGCAACTCCTCAGATACTGAAGCAGTCCATGTCCAAATACAGCACGATGTGGACAACATTCAGAGTTGGGCTGATAAGTGGCAAGTAGCATTCACACCAGACCAGTGTCAGGCAATGACCATCTCCAACAAGAGAGAATGAAACCATCTCCCCTTGACATTCAATGGCGTTACCATCACTGAATCCTCCACTATCAACATCCTGGGAGTTACCATTGACCAGAAACTGAACTGGACTAGCCATATAAATACTGTGGCTACAAGAGCAGGTCAGGGGCTAGGAATCCTGCAATGAGTAACTCACCTCCTGCCTCCCCAAAGACTGTCCACCATCTACAAGGCACAAGTCAAGAGTGTGATGGAATACTCTCCATTTGTCTGGATGAGTGCAGCTCCCACAACATTCAAGAAGCTCGACACCATCTAGGACAAAGCAGCCCACTTGATTGGCACCCTATCGACAAACATTCACTCCCTCCACCACCAGTGCACAGTGGCAGCATCTTTACCATCTACAAGGTGCACTGCAGCAACTCACTGAGGTTCCTTCAACAGCATCATCCAAAACCATGACCTCTACCAGCTGGAAGGACATGGGCATCAGGTGCATGGGAACACCACCACCTGCAAGTTCCCCTCCAAGCCACTCACCATCCTGACTCAGAACTACATCACTGTTCCTTCACTGTTGCTGGGTCAAAATCCTGGAACTCCCTCCCTAGCGGCACTGTGGGTTTATCTACATCACACGGATTGCAGCAGTTCAAGAAGGTGACTCACTACCACCTTCTCAAGGGCAATTAGGGATGGGAAGTAAATGCTGGCCTGGCCATCGAGCCTACATCCCAAGAAACAATAAGAGAAAAGAAAGACAACAGTAGGACTGCATGCAATTGCTCCTCTTGAGGAAGTAATGGCAAGTCACGTGGCCAGATGGAGAGCAGAGGGCATATCACCGAGAGGTATGTGATCACTCCAGCTTCCTTCCATATCCACAACTATTCCTCTGATCCCTCATGCCCCAAACCCATATTTGCTCCCAAACTCCATATTGTCTTATCACACACGCCCTATAATGGCCACATGTGCTGCTTCCTAGCCCTTTGATCATTATTATTGCAGACTCCCAGGAGACAGGTCCGTCTCATCCCCTGGGCCAATTGCAAGATCATATACCTTGCTTCCCCACTAAATCCAGATCTCTCTATGAAGTTGCATAGGATTCAAGTTCTCCCTGTTCTCTCTTGGACTCTATTGAGTAGCTTGTGAATCTTCAGGGACTATTAGTTCTCTGTTCAGGTTTTCTTCCTGATCAAATAGATAGCTAGTCCATTCAATTGTTAGTCGTCTTCTTGTCGATATGGGCGTGCTTCTATTTCTTCTCACTATTCCATTCTTAATGTTGTCATGACAAGATCGTGGACATTGTGTCTTTTCTAGTACTTGGCTTTGTCTATTCTGATCTCTAGTTCAGACTGGCTCACCTTGTTGGAGTTCTAGTAACTCCTACACTCTATGACAGTAGTTTTAATTCTTTGTCTGCATGATACTCATCCTCTTTCTCCCTTACTCTCTCAATGTCGGAGGTTTTGAGACATGTTATGAGTGTGTGTGGAAGAACAGCAAGTTGCGTGTGTAATCTTTTTCCCATCAGTAGTTCTGACGGAGCTAATCCATTCTGTAGTGGTGTGGAATGGTAACTCAATAGTAGTAAGTTGAGGTCATCATTCTTTTTCAACAAAGCTTTGACTGTAATAGTCAACAACTATGAGGAATGTCTTTCCCTTGAACTTGGGTAAATCCATTCCAAGCTGGTACCAGGGTCTGGATAGAAATGATGATGCCATAACTTGTTCCTTTTGCTCTTGGTGATGCATTGCACAGTGATGCAGCTCAAAATCATACCCTCTAATGATTTGAAATTCCTGACTGCCTGACACACTGGATTTTGTGCCCTAGCATGGCACTTTGTAATGCCTAGGTGTCCCTAATGTATTCTTTGAAGGATTTCGCATCTGAGGACTCTTGATATGACTAACCTCTTATCGTAGATTAATAAGTTTCCCACAATACTGAGATGTATGTGTTGCTTGAATTTTTAAGATAATATTGTTAGGAACATATTCTGGCTATCCATTTTTTCAGTATTCTATGATTTTTGCACATTCTTCATCTGTTTTCTGTGCTTGGCATATTTTGTTCAGCTTCCATGTGGTTGCTGGTGAGAATTTTGTTATGAGCATGCTGTATGACTGTACTTCCTCAACAAGAATTACATCCTCCTGTTCAGGCTTCGCAACAGGAATGTGCAACAATGCATCTGCTATTGTTAACCTTGTACATATTCGGTCATGGCATCGAACCTCGTGAGCCTCAGCCAGAATCTCTGGACCCTAATGGCATCTTTGCTAGTTCCTTGGTATTTAATAAAGTGACCAATGGCTTGTGGTCTGTTTCAATTGTAAACTGGAGGCCTAAGACATAATTGGCGAACCTCTCACAGGCCCATGCGGCTGCCAGTGCCTCCTTTTCAATCATCGCGTACCTTTGTTCAATTTTGGTCAATGACCTAGCCTAGGCAAATATATCGCCTATCGCGGGTTCCATCTTTCTGGATTTGAAAGAGTGCTGCTACTAGTCCGGTTGTTAATGCATCCGCAGCAACTATTGTGGGCAGTTCTGGGTCATAATGTGTCAGTATGTCTGGCGAAATAAGCACGTTCTTGATACTCTGGAATGAGATTTGTTGATGTTCTCTCCAACACCATGCCTGATCTTGTCTGAGGAGCTGTTGTAGTGGTTTGTTAACATCTGTCAAATAAGGGAGGGACTTCCCTACCTAATTGACCATCCCCATGAAGTGTTAGAGCTCCATAATGTTGCGAGGTAGTGGAAAATCAGTTAAGGCCTTAGTCTTTTAGGGATCAGCCATGATGCCTGATGTGTGAACAATATGTCCCAATTAAGAACTTCATAGTGGATTGAGAAAACTCATTTATTTTTGAGAGTTGGCTCGGCTTTTTCCAAGCATTGCAACATTGCTCTCACTCCTGTATCATGTTCCTGTGTGGTGGACATGTTTTGACCAGGATGTCTTCCATGTGGCAGATAACCCCTTCTAATCCCTCCAAAATGGTTGTAATTGTTCTCTGGAAAACCTCTGGAGCTGGCATGATTCCAAAAGGTAGGCGATTAAAACAATACCTCCCGAAAAATGTGATAAATGTGTCAGTATTTTAGATTGCTATCCAGAAATGCAATTGGGTGGATCTCCCTTTCCACTAGCTTGTTTAGCCATGTGAGGTCAACACAGATGTATATCGAGCCACTCAGGTTTTGCACAAGAACCATGCCTGAACAGCAATTTGTGGATTTGGTGATAGGTGAGATGGCTCCCTGATGCAGCATTGACTCAATTTCTTGTTTCACCTTCTTTAAAAGTGGGTGTGGAACCTTCCTTGTGGTGAACAAGCACATTGGTTTTGCATCTGGTCTCAGGGTGATGTGATAGGCTGTTTTTAGCTTCCTTAGTCCTCTGAGTAGTTTTGGGAATTCTGCCCGGTTCGCTGTTGATTTTTCTGAGCTTCTTAGTTCATCAACTTTGAAAACAAGTTGTAAATCTGTGCAAGCTTTCCGGCTTAACAGTGAATAATTTTGATTGTGAATTGCATACAAGGTTTCTGTGATTTCTCTTCCTTAATGCTGGAGTTGAGCAATCAACTGTCCCTTGACTTTCAGCTGAATGCCTCCTGGACCATGGAGTCATATAGTCGATGGCTGCAGTATCTCAGGTTTTAACCTCTTTTCTGTATCTGACAGAATTGAAACTCCTGCTCCAGTGTCAAATTTGAAGTTTGTTTTATGTCCATTGGCTATAATGTCTGCACTCCAGTAGTTTTCATTTGATCCTGTGGCTTCTCCCAAGAATGATACTTCTGGTACTTTTTCTTCTTCAATTCCCTGAATGGTACATGATCTTGGCTGTTTTTCCTTTAATTGTTGAGATAAGAGCTGTTTATTTTGGCAAGCTGATTTAAAATGGCCTCTCTTCTTGCAGGATTGGCACTCCCCATTTTTGGTGGGTAATCTTCATGCCAATGCAGCCTTTTCCCATCACAACAAAAACACTGAATAATGGTGGCTACCACGCTCTCTTCTATTTTTCTCTGTTTGGGGTTAGGTGCGCTGCAAATTTTTCATGCTATAAATTGCACCAGCCACTTTCTCCATGAGATTTCTTTCTTGTCTCAGATAAAACTTCTGTTTTGCTTTCTCTTTTCTGCCTGCCTCACTGTTTTTACTGCTTTTGATAGGGTCAAGTCTTCCCATGAATGAAAACAATTGCAGAGTGTCACTTCTAAGACTCCAACAACAATGAGCTCCCTAATTCTTCTGGGCTCTGGATTCACAATTTTCTGCTAAACCAATATGGTTCATTAATGAAGGAATCTATGCCCTCTCCTGATCTCTGAAAGCGCCTATTAAATTTTGCTTGTTCTATGATGGTGTTTTTCTGAAGATTAAAGCAAGTTTTGAAGGCTTTAATAACTTCTTCATATGATGCTGTGCCTTCATTTATGCCCCCCTGTCTGACCATTACATCTTCTGCACTGCTGCCTATTCTATATCGTAAGGGACGGACCTGCTCCATGTTAGTCTTTTCTGCTAGTCCTGATGCTGTTCTGTACCTGGTGAGCCTGAAATGCCAGTTAAGCCACTTCTCGGCTTGATCCAGCCTTCCACATGGTCGAAGCACTCTGGTAAAATTGGCACCTTTTCCATCTATTCCTTTTACTGTTGCTTCTTCTGGAGTAAGGTTGAAGATTTTCCTATGCTGTCCTTGTCCTGCAGTCATTTCTCTCGCTGATACTTTCAGTCACTGGGCTTTTCACTGGCTGCTCCTTTTGTCATTTTTAACTATTGGCATCATCTGTTATTGTTGGTTTTGGCCTGTTATGTGGTAGTTGTGGTCCCGTACTTACCGATAAGTCTGGAAGCAATACTATTACTGATTTAAAAGGTTTAATTTAAAGGGATAAAGGGATAAGTCATGACAGGAGAGCTCAAAGCCATGGTGTGCTCCTCATGCTCCATGTGGGAAGCCGGGGTCATTTCCAGTGTCCGGGACCAGCACGTGTGCAGGAAGTATGTCCAGCTGCAGCTCCTGGAAGCTCAGGTTTCAGAGCTGGAACGGCGGCTGGGGACACTGTGGAGCATTCGCGAGTCTGAGAGCATCGTGGATAGCATGTTTAGAGAGGTGGTCACACCACAGCTGAAGGGAATTGAGGAAGGAAGGGTATGAGTGACCACCAGGCAGTCAAAGAGAAAAGGCAGGTAGTTCAGGATTCCCCTGGGGTCCCGCTCCCAAATCGGTATTCCATTTTGGAGGCTGATGAGGGCGCTGGTTCCTCCAGGGAGTGCAGACAGAGCCAAGCTTCTGGCACCGCAAGGAGCCTGTCTGTACAGGAGGGAAGAGAGGAAGAGCAATAGTAATAGGGGATTGTATAGTCAGGGGAACAGATAGGCGCTACTGTGCCCGTCAGCGTGACTCCAGGATGGTGTGTTGCCTCCCTGGTGCCAGGGTCCAGGATGTCACTGAACGGCTGCAGGGCATCCTGAAGGGGAAGGGTGATAAGGCAGAGGTCATGGTACATGTTGGTACCAATGATATAGGTAGAAAGAGGGATGAGGTCTTGCATCAAGAATTCAAGGAGTTAGGCTGTAGACTAAAAAACAAGACCTCTCGGATTATAATCTCTGGATTACTCCCAGTGGCACACACTAGAAAGCTCAGAAATAGGAGAATAGTGCAGATGAATACGTGTCTTAAGAGTTGGTGCAGGAGGGAGGGTTTTAGATTCCTGGATCACTGGGACCGTTTCTGGGGAAGGTGGGACCTGTACAAGTGGGACAGTCTACATCTGAACCAGAGTGGGACTAACATCCTTGTGGGTGGGTTTGCTAGTGCTGTTGGGAGGAGTTTAAACTAATTCAGCAGGGGACGGGACACAGAATGTTAGCAGAATAGGGACACATCATAATACAGTAAAACAATCAAGTCAGAGGGAGTACAGCTGCAATAAGTTTCAAGGGAGTAAGGCAAGGCTGGACGGCCTCTACTTTAATGCCAGGAGTATTACAGGTAAAACGGATGAGTTAAGGGTGAGGATTGACACGTGGAATTGTGATATAGTAGCCATCACTGAGATGTGGTTGAGGGAAGGGCAGGATTGGCAGCTCAACATTCCAGGATATAGAATCTTCAGGCGAGACAGGGGAGGGGGTAAAAGAGGAGGAGGCGTTGCATTATTAGTTAAGGAGTCAGTTACTGCAGTAAGGAGGGATGATATCTTTGAGGGGGCATCGAATGAAGCTTTGTGGGTAGAGCTTAGGAATAAAAAATGGGCAGCCACATTGTTAGGTGTTTATTATAGACCCCCAGATAGTCAGCAGGAAATTGAGGAGCAAATATGTGCACAATTCGCGGAGGTGTGTAAAAACATTAACAATAGGGTAATTATATTAGGTGATTTCAACTTTCCCAACATTAATTGAGATAGACATAGTGTTAAGGGCTTGGATGGAGTGGATTTCTTGAAATGTATACAGGAGAACTTTTTAGGTCAATATGTAGAGGGTCCAACATGGGCGCAGAACTGGACCTAATTCTGGGGAATGAAGCCGGACAGATGGCTGAGGTGGTGGTGGGGGAGCATTTTAGTGATAGCGACCACAACATGGTACAGTTTAAGTTTGTTATGGACAAAGAAATAGACAAGTGGCAAAAAATTGTTTTGGGTTGGGGGAGAGTGGATTTTAGTATAATAAGGCAGGATCTGGCCAAGGTAGACTGAGAACAGCTACTTGTGGGGAAATCTACAGAGGAACAGTGGGGGGTGTTCAAAAAGGAAATGGGGAGGGTACAGGCTCAACATGTTCCCTCTAGGGTGATAGGAAGGAGTAACAAGCCCAGAGAACCATGGATGACCAGAGATATTCAGGTTATGATGAGAAGGAAAAGAGAGGCTTTTAGCAGGTACAAGGGAAGCAAATCAGCGGAGGCATTAGTGAGGTACAGAGAGTGCAGGGTGGAGCTTAAGAATGCAATTAGGAGAGCAAAGAGGGGATATGAGAAAGCTCTGGCTAGTAAAAGTTGGGAAAATCCCAAAATATTCTATAAGTATATCAAAGGGAAGAGGATAACCAGGGAAAGGGTAGGGCCCATAAGGGACCAAGGGGGCAATCTATGGGTGGAGCCAGGGGACATCGCTAGGGTGTTGAATGAATACTTCACATCCGTCTTCACCCAAGAGAATGAGGATGAAGGTATGGAACTCGGGGAGAGAGACTGCGAGGTTCTTAAGCAAATTAATATAGGGAGTGACAAGGTATTGGAGGTGTTGGCAGGCTTAAAAGTGGACAAATCTCCAGGTCCAGATGATTTGTGTCCCAGACTGCTGAGGGAGGCAAGGGAGGAGATTGCAAGGGCTCTGACCCAAATTTTTAATTCTTCTCTGGCCACGGGGGAGGTGCCAGAGGACTGGAGAACAGCTAATGTGGTTCCGCTATTTAAGAAGGGTTGTACAGATAAGCCAGGGAACTACAGGCCAGTGAATCTCACGTCAGTGGTAGGTAAAGTATTGGAGAAAATTCTGAAGGAGAGAATCTATCTCTACTTGGAGAGGCAAAGTTTGATCAGGAATAGTTAGCATGGCTTTGTCAGAGGGAGGTCATGCCTAACAAATTTGACTGAATTTTTTGAGGAGGTTACCAGGTGTATAGATGAGGGTAGTGCAGTTGTAGTAATTTATATGGATTTCAGCAAAGCCTTTGACAAGGTCCCACATGGGAGACTTATAAAGAAGGCAACTGCACATGGGATACAGGGTAGTTTGATAAGGTGGATTCAAAATTGGCTTAGCTGTAGGAGACAGAGGGTAATGACAGAAGGATGCTTTAGTGACTGGAAGCCAGTGTCCAGTGGCGTACCACAGGGATCTGTGCTGGGTCCCCTATTATTTGTCATTTATATAAACGACATAGATGACAATGTGGGGGGTAGGATTAGTAAGTTTGTGGATGACACAAAGATTGACCGAGTGGTTAACAGTGAGGTTGAGTGTCTTGGGCTACGTGAAGATATAGACAGGATGGTCAAATGGGCAGATAAGTGGCAGATGGAATTTAACCCTGAAAAATGTGAGGTGATATACTTTGGAAGGAGTAATTTGACAAGGAAGTATTCAATGAACAGCATGACACTAGGAAATTCTGAGGAACAAAGGGACATTGGCTTGTGTGCCCATAGATCTCTGAAGGCGGAGGGGCATGTTAGTGGGGTGGTAAAAAACGCATATGGGACACTTGCCTTTATCAATCGAGGCATAGATTACAAAAATAGGGAGGTCATGTTGGAGTTGTATAGAATCTTGGAGAGGCCACAGCTGGAGTACTGTGTGCAGTTCTGGTCGCCACATTATAGGAAGGATGTGATTACACTGGAGGGGGTGCAGAGGAGATTCACCAGGATGTTGCCTGGGATTAAACATTCAAGTTATGAAGAGAGGTTGGATAGACTTGGGTTGTTTTCGTTGGAGAAGAGAAGACTGAGGGGCGACCTGGTCGAGGTGTACAAGATTATGAGGGGCATGGACAGGGTGGATAGGGAGCAGCTGTTCCCCTTAGTTGAAGGGTCAGTCACAAGGGGACATAAGTTCAAGGTGAGGGGCAGGAGGTTTAGGGGGCATGTGAGGAAAAACCTTTTTACGCAGAGGGTGGTGACGGTCTGGAATGCGCTGCCTGGGAGGGTGGTGGAGGCGGGTTGCCCCACATCCTTTAAAAAGTACCTGGATGAGCACTTGGCTTGTCATAACATTCAAGGCTATGGGCCAAGTGCTGGTAAATGGGATTAGGTAGGTAGGTCAGGTGTTTCTCATGTGTCGGTGCAGACTCGATGGGCCGAAGGGCCTCTTCTGCACTCTGTGATTCTGTGATTAGCATACTCATTATGTAAGCTATTTACAAGGTAGTCTTTACATGATGCTCCATGTAGAACTCTCCCTCTCCATGCTCTGTTAGCATGTAATCTTATGTCACTGATGATTTAGGCTATATATTTACATATTCAATGTTAACCCTTTATACTATACCTTTGCCTGGGAAAATTCCCCACTTAAATGTCACCTGAAAATTCAGGATAATGAAAGGGATTTGATTAAAAAGAATTGGTCAGGGAAGTCATGGGTGCAAATTCGAGGGGACACAGGTAATAATTAGGAAATTAGGATGAAGATTACAGTTTGCTATGTTTGATAATGCTTACATAAATCATAAACTTTAGCTTGGTTTAGCTTCCCGAGTCAGGAGGTGTTAAAATCTTCCCATTAAAATCTTGCTCAATTCATAACACCACACAATTTAGGCTCAACCTACAGTGCCTGATCTTTTAGTGAAGACATTCAATCAACACTCTATTTGCTTGTTTAAGTAGATGTTAAAGATCCTATGGCTATATTCATGGAGGAGCAGGGGAGTTCTGGTGTACAGGGAAACATTCATCCTTTGTCCAAACTGCTTAATTGTTTACTAATCTTATTTGCTTTTGTGAGATTGTGCTTTACACAATTTGGATGGCAAATCTGCTTACATAATGATAGAAAATGATTCACTATGAAATGTTCTGAGAGATTCGGGACTTCCTGTCCAATTAAGATATTTAACCGGAACATTTGTGTGGCCACCAGTGTATGTTTTAAATGTTATGGAGACTGAAGAGTTTGAAGGGACAGGTCTCACTCCCTGGTCATTGATCAGCATTCCTGAACCTTTGATGTTATCTTGTTTATTATTGTGTTGTTAGGTTGGAGTAGTTTCAATCATTCCCAAAGACTGCTGGCAATAAACATTTTAACATTTACTTTAAGATATTTACAGGTTATAGCTTGTTTCCCTTTTCCTTTCACTTTATCACATCACATTAGTCTATGTCACTCCCTCTATGACATCACAGACTATTACATTTAACCCTTTATGAGACTTAGTCTAAAATATTCCATTTTATTACACCTTGGTGATGTCCTTCACCTTTCTCTAGTTTCCTGTTCCAGATATTTTCTGCATTTACATCGATACTGGATTCATGCTGATCTCCTTAGATAAAATCAAACATAAGTAAAATACCGTGAATGCTGAAAATCTGAAACATAAACAGAAAATTCTGGAAATGCTCAGGTCGGACAGCATCTTATGAACGGTCATCAACAAAAAAGAACATTAATCCTGTTTGGCTCTCCAGAAATGTTGCCTGACCAGCTGTGGATAAAGTTAAGTATTTCTCAGTGATACTAGAGTTTATTTAAAACCTTGTTGGATAAATAAATTAACAAGTGTTTATAATTGCTCCCTGCTACATGAATCAGCAGGGCTTTGTAGTTGTCACAACAACAACTTGAACTGATGATTATTGGGTTGTCTATTCGGATGAACTATTAAATAAAGAGATTAAATTATTTGAGCTTCTGCCTGATGTTCATTGAGAAGGAATTGTGATGGTTATTTTATTTAAATTAGTTAAACTCTTGTGGTATTTCTTGCAGAGTAAAAGAAAAATATTTCTGTCTTTATCATAGGATCATATAGCACAGAAGGAAGCCACTCAGCCCATCTTGCCTCTGTTGGCTCCTTGAAAAAGATATGCAATTAATCTCACTGCCCTGCTCCTTCTCCACTGCTCTGCAAGTTATATATAGAATAACACAGCACAGAAGGAGACCATTTTGTCCATCAAGTCTGTGCCACCTCGTTGAAAGAGCAATCCAGTTAGTCAATATTCCCTGCTCATTTCTCATATCTCTGCATTGTTTTCTCTTTCAACTATTCATTCAATTCCCTTTTGAAAGCTACCATTGCTGGCTTGTCCAACCTAAGGCCCATGTGTTGCATCCAGCCCCGGAAGAGCCTCTATGTGGTGCCCAGAGTCAGCTTTCAAAATGCTGGTCAAACAGGTAAGTTGCAGTGGAAAATTCTGCAAACAGCTGCTCCTCCAATCACAGGTTGCTTGTCTCCCGTGTTTGCTGCTGATAGGCTGAGCCTATCAGTTGTAGTGAGTTTGTTGGGGAGAAAGAAGTTTTCTTTCAGGTGGGGGAGGAGGGATGAGAGACAGAGTGCCATGGATGGGGACCCGTGAAGGAGAGGCTGCTGGGACCCCGGGACGGAGGGGCTGCTGGGACCCCGGGAAGGAGGGGCTGCTGGGACCCCGGGAAGGAGGAGCTGCTGGGACCCCGGGAAGGAGAGGCTGCTGGGACCCTGTGAAGGAGGGCCTGCTGGGGGCCTGGGAAGGAGAGGCTGCTGGGGCCTAAGGAAGAAGAGGCTGCTGGGGGCCTTGGGAAGGAGAGGCTGCTGAGGCCTTGGGAAGGAGAGACTGCTGGGATCCCGGGAAGGAGAGGCTGCTGGGATCCCGGGAAGGAGAGGCTGCTGGGATCCCGTGAAGGAGAGGCTGCTGGGACCTCAGGAAGAGGCTGCTGGGAGCCCAGGAAGGAGAGACTGCTGGGACCCCGGGAAGGAGAGACTGCTGGGAGCCTGGGAAGGAGAGGCTGCTGGGACCTCAGGAAGAAGAGGCTGCTGGGGCCTCAGGAAGAAGAGGCTGCTGGGAGCCCAGGAAGGAGAGACTGCTGGCACCCCGGGAAGGAGAGACTGCTGGGAGCCTGGGTAGGAGAGGCTGCTGGTACCTCAGGAAGAAGAGGCTGCTGGGGCCAGGGAAGGAGAGGCTGCTGGTATCTCAGGAAGTAGAGGCTGCTGGGACCCCAGGAAGGAGAGGCTGCTGGGGGCCTGGGAAGGAGAGGTTGTTGGCGCCTCAGGAAGGAAAGGCTGCTGAGGCCTTGGGAAGGAGAGACTGCTGGGACCTCAGGAAGAAGAGACTGCTGGGGACCCAGGAAGAAGAGTCTGCTGGGGGCCCGGGAAGGAGAGGCTTGCTACTGGGGTGTTGGGAAGGAGCAGCTGGCTGCTGCTGCCCAGGAAGGAGAGGCTGCGGTGCCCGGGGTCAGAGGAGGGGGTGGTTGGGAACAGGCTGGTTGGCGTGTTTCTGGGAGTGAGAGAGCGAGTGTGTGTGTGTGGGAATGAGAGACTGAGTTTGTTTGTGCGTGGAGTGAGAGAGCGAGTGTGTGTGTGAGTGGGTTTTACTCCCAGTCTCAGGTTCCTCACTTACTCTCACCACCATTCACCAACACATATTCACACCCACTCACACAGTGGGTGAGGGTGAGTGAGCGAGCTCCCTGAGACTGGGAGTGAGCCTGACACGCACACTCTGACCTTCTCACACTCTGGTCAATTTTATTAATTACTCTTTTTTTAAATTAACAACTTATTGCTTTGGCATTGCTTTATTTTTGCTCAGCAAGCTGTTTCTTTTCTTAATATCGCAATTTTTATTTTGAAATTCAGTTTAACATTGTGCTGATCCTTATCTTTCTGAAAATTGCTCATCAGCCCCTTGAGTGAGAGGAAAATGGAATTGTGGTCCCCAAGCAAAAAGGTTGGACAAGCTTGTACTATTGAATTTGTATCCACCACCTTATCAGGGAAAGCATTTCAAATCCTAACAAGTTTTTGCATAAAAAACATTTCTTTATGTCTTTCAAGCCATTTGCAATTTTATTTGCTTTTGCTATTCTTCCCGGGCCCCCAGCAGCCTCTCCTTCCCCGGCCCCAGCAGCCTCTTCTTCCTGAGGTCCCAGCAGCCTCTCCTTCCCCAGCCCCAGCAGCCTCTTCTTCCTGAAGTCCCAGCAGCCTCTCCTTCCCGGGGTCCCAGCAGCCTCTTCTTCCTGAGGTCCCAGCAGTCTCTCCTTCCCCGGCTCCCACAGTCTCTCCTTCCCCGGCCCCAGCAGCCTCTTCTTCCTGAGGTCCCAGCAGCCTCTCCTTCCCTAGCCCCAGCAGCCTCTTCTTCCTGAAGTCCCAGCAGCCTCTCCTTCCCGGGGTCCCAGCAGCCTCTTCTTCCTGAGGTCCCAGCAGTCTCTCCTTCCCCGGCTCCCACAGTCTCTCCTTCCCCGGCTCCCACAGTCTCTCCTTCCCAGGCCCCCAGCAACCTCTCCTTCCCTGGGTCCCAGCAGCCTCTCCTTCCCCGGCTCCCACAGTCTCTCCTTCCCAGGCTCCCAGCAGCCTCTCCTTCCCAGGCTCCCACAATCTCTCCTTCCCAGGCTCCCAGCAGTCTCTCCTTCCCGGGGTCCCAGCAACCTCTCCTTCCCCGGCCCCAGCAGCCTCTCCTTCCCAGGCTCCCACAGTCTCTCCTTCCTGGGCCCCCAGCAGCCTCTTCTTCCTGAGGCCCCAGCAGCCTCTCCTTCCGAGGGTAACTGTTCATTACACTTACACTTGCCGATGGACTTTTTATAGGCATTTGTACTGGAAGTCCCTGTCAGCCAACTATTGAAAAGCTCAGTGCCTTCTACAGAGCATCTGGAACCTGTGTGAACATGGCAAGTACCTGCGAATCTCCTTAACCAATCAGATTGAACAATTGTTAATGAGCAGTTCAAAGTCTGAACCAGAAAGTGTCAATTAGAATATTTAACATCAAATCAGGGTCGAGAAATAACAACCACAACATCTTCTATTTATAAAGAGTCTTCAATGTAATAAAAGGCCCCAAGGAGATTCACAGGGCATTATAAAATAAAGTCTGACATTGAGTCACATAAGGATCTGTTAGGTCAGACGATCAACAAAAGCTTTGCCAAAGAGGTACATTTTAAATGGTGGAGTGTCTTAAAGGAGGAAAGAGAGGTGGCGAGGTGGAGAGATGAAGGAGGGGTATTCCAGACGCCTAGACTGAAGGCATGACCACCAATGGTGGTACAATTAAAGTTGAGAATGTACAATAAGGCCGGAATTAGAGGGCTCAGAGGGTTGTGGGGCTGAAGGAGATTCAAAAGATAGGGAGTAGCAAGGCCATAGAGGGATTTGAAAAAAAAGATGAGAATTTTAACATCAAGGTGTTGCTTGACTGAGTGGCAATAATGTAGATCAGTGAGCAAAGTCGTGCACTTCACTGAGAAAAACTCACCATGAGGATACACAGGAGGCAACCATTATTGAACCAACCTTATTTACATCTTCCCAACAGAGAGGGCAATATAAGAAAAGGCTGGATATTGCAATATTCTATACTGTCTCCCCACTTAAAAAAAATGTATACATTAAAATGTAAAATGGTACATGTACATAATTTTCAAGAATACAATATGACTAAATCAACATCACTATATGAAAATTTAACAGGGTGGGCTTCATGCTTGTTTTACTGTAATCACAACTAAAACATATATGACCGATACTCCCAGAGCGATTTAAATGTAAAATAAAAATTTCCTTAACAGCTGTATGTGTTTAATAAAAATATCATCATCTGAGAAGAAATAATGAAAAGAACAACTTTTTTCTTCTTCCTTCCCACATTCTTTCAATTAATCTACCTGGCTTCTTTCTCTTTCTGCATATCTCCTTCCATTTCCATTAGCTTCACACTGCTCTCTCAATATCTCTGACTGTGTTAAACCTGAACATTTACTTTGGCTGGGATTTTCCAGTCCCACCCATGAACGGGACTGGAAATTCTCAATGGACTTTTGGCTGCCTCTCTAAATTTTTCATCCTGCCCACAACGTTTGTCACTGCAGGTGGGACCGGAAAATCCTGGCTTTTGACTACCAACTCCACTTAATGTTTGGGACTGTGACATTGATTGATTTGTCTTAATCAAAGACCCTGACTCACTTTCCCCTACTGGTGGGTTCTGTAAGACTGGCAAACTTTCAGTTTCCTTTTGACTTTCACTTTGGACTACAGGAGGTTTCTCCAGCTTGCCCTTTGTCAGATTTCCTCTTTCAAGCAAATGATCTATATGACAGTGAAGGAATCTCTTGCCAATCTTCACTAGGTATGTGAATGCATCTCGTCTCTTTACAACAACTCCAGTCACATACTTCTCCTTATCACCGTGGTGGATATTCACCATGACCTTCTGACCAGCACTGAACTCTCTAAGCCTGCTGTGAAAGGGAAGAGTGAAAGTCACCATAGTCTCAGAGTCTGCCCTCTCATTGGAGAGAGATGACTGATGATGAGTTTCACCTGAGGGTCAGCACTCCTCCGGCGGTAGGCAAGGTTGAGAAGGTGGGGCCTTCATGGATGACCTCAGTCACTACAGGAATTGAAACTGCCTGTTGGCATCAGTCAACTGTCCTAACTGAGCTAACCAACCCCCAATATACCTAATGACTTAACTTCACGTTGTCTTGCTTTTCTCTTACTTTGCTACTGACGTCAGGCTGAAGCAATGTAAAGATTGTCCCAGGAGCATGTTTAAACACTAATTCATAAGGTGAGCAACCTATTGTAGACAGTGGGTATTTTCTGCATGAGAACAGAAAATCATCAACCTGTGTCAAAGAGATTACTGTCTTACTTGTCACCCAGCAAATACTCCTGCAAAGACTTCTTCACAACCTGTACACTTCTTCCTGCAGCACCATTTGAAGTGGAGTGAAATGTGGTAATAAAGTGTGTTTGACTCCATCCTCAGAAATATTACAAACTCTCTTGACATAAACTGCAGACCATTATCTGACACCAACGCCTCTGGCAACCCATAAATTGCAAACCAACTTCTCAAAACCTGATTAGTTTTGGCACTTGTGGTATTGGGCGTAGGCTCAACATTTATCCACTTGCTATAGCTATCAACTAAAAGGTACTTTTTCCCTTCCACTTCAAATGATTAGATATGTACTTGATCGCACAGTTTTCTTATGTTTGACCATGGAATGAAAGGAACCTTGGTTTAATCATTTCTCATTCTGAGACACACTTCACAAGTTTCCACCAACTCTTCAGTATCTCCATCTACTTTTGGATAATTTATGTCTTGAGTCTATGAGTTCACTAGTTGAGTAAACTCAAATTGCACGCCTTCATATACACTTGTTAGTTGATGCTCACTATCAATAACAGAGAGACCGACCTAAGAACAAACTATAACAAAAACAGAATTACCTGGAAAAACTCAGCAGGTCTGATAGCATCGGTGGAGAAGAAAAGAGTTGACGTTTAGAGTCCACATGACCCTTCAACAGAACTGTTTATTGCAACAGAAGGCAGAGCACTCAATCCTTGTGTGCTCCCACAACCACCTCCAGCTCTAGATTTGCAGTTAATCAGTAGCTCACACAGTACAATGAATGGTCAGTACTGTCACATGGTTAGTCCATTTGCACTCTCTTAGAGGTACATGGTACTCCACTTTACCACATCCCTTCCCCTTTATTTAAAAAATGCAGTTGACAAACTTAATAACGTGTGAACTACTTACACTAATATCTATCTACAAATCAAGTCTCTCAGGAGACTTTCTCGGACGTGTTGAGCGTCGCAGTTCAACAACCTCGGCTAGTTTTTCCGAGACCTCTTTTCAGGGGACAGTTGTCCACTAGGTTCCTCAGTGGATGATTGCACCATCTTCTGGGTGCAGTCACATTCACTCCTGTTGCTCCTCCCCTCCAAGCTGAAACAGATAAAGGGCAATAAGCACAAAGCAACACAGAGAGAAAAAATAATTTTTGTTTTTCTTTTCAAGGATTGTCAATAATTCTTCTTTTTCTTCCTGTGTGTCCTTTTCTTGGTAACACTGATCTGTATCTCATTCTTCTCTTTAATTTTGCTATTGCCTGGACTAGACTCAGACATGAGCTGAACGTGAGTGAGCTCAATAGTTGGGTTTTCCGACAGCTCTTCTGAGAACTCAGGGCCTCCTAGTTTTAAAACTTCAAGGCTTTTACGCAGCTGCTGCTTCAGCTCTTTCAATTCTTTCCTATTCCCATTAATAGTTCCCTGAAGAATCTTATATCGTTGCCCCCCTCTCAGCTAATTTATTCCTTAACTCTGCCAGAGACGGGTTTTACTCTTCCTTTTGTTCTTCATATCTTTTCAGTGGCATAAATTGGGAGCTGATTGAATTTTGTAGCACACAAAAGTCCTTTCATAGGTTTTCCTTTTCTTTCCGAAGGATGCTGACTTCAGCTTGAACTCTGTCCCGGTGTAACACTTCTACAGGCTTCTCTGGTTGGGTCTTCACGTACTCATTTTTTTCTGCAGTAAGGCTTGTGGTTTCCAATTGGGAACTTAGCATGCCCTCAAGGTTTAATTCTCCCAGCCAGCTCCTTCCGAGGAGACTCGGTCCCCTGCCTGACACTACAAACGGCTAATTTTGCAGACTGTCCCTCATACTGCACCTCGACTTGACATATCCCTTTCAGTCTTATTTCTTCACCCGTGTATGTTTTCAGTTTAGTGTCCAAAACTTCCAATCTTAATGGATGGGTTCCTTTATTCAAGTATCTGAATGTCTGTTCTCCAATGACGGACATCGACGGTCCAGCATCAACTTCCATCTTAATGGGTTGTCCATTGACTATAATAACTACTTGGATTGGTTCAGTTCTACCCACTTTCAGGTTATATAATGAATGGATGTCTGATTCTATTTCTTCTGGTTCTTCCATGAGACATATGTCATGATTTCTCCTTTTGTGTTAAAAATACTGTCTCAGCCTATCTCTGCATTGCCACCTCATGTGACCAGGAAAAGCATTCGACTTGTCTGGATTGTTGATCGCCCACAGGATACCTGAATGTATTTCTCTCATTAATTTTGTCGGTTCTCACTGTGGTCCTGCTGTTTTTTACTGATTTATACATAGCGGGTGTTTCCCGCCCTTCTGTGGGGTCCGATGTTTCCGCGCCTTTTGTTGCCAGCCTGTCCCGCCCTTCTAGATGGACGGCGCCATTTTGTGCATCTCTTATAGCTTCCGAATTTCTAACAGCACTCTCCATGGCTGCGGCTAATTCTAATGCCTTATTGAAGCCTAGATTAGCAAACGTCTTTGGATAGTATCATCTCCAATCCCACATATCAGTCGGTCTCTCAACATATCACTAATGGACGTTCCGAATTTGCAATGTTCAGTTAATGCCTTTAAAATGGCAACATAGTCAGCTATTGTCTCCCCTGGAAGCCTGTTCCTTGAATTAAACTTGAAATGCTACATAGTAACTGAAGGCTTTGGTTTCAGGTGGTTTTGTACAATTTTTATTAACTCGCCGAAAGTCTTCGAGTCGGGGATATTAGGTGACGTGAGGCTGCAGATCAGCTCGTATGTTTTACTCCCACATGTGGGCAACAGAATCACCCTCTTCTTTTCCTCCCCTGCGATGTTGTTTGTGGTAAAAAAGGACACTAGGCATTCGACACACTGAGACCATTTGAAATGGGGTTGAATGAAACGACGTGCCTGAACTGCGGCATCGTGAACGACTGTAAGGGGACTGCACTTCCAATAGGCTTTCCAGGTAATGACGAATTCAGGCGTTTGGCTTACTGCAGCTTTCCTGACTGCCATCGTTCGATTCGTGTTTGCCTTATGCAGAGTTTCCCTCTCTCTGGGGTCTCTTATAATTTTCTGTCCGTAGCCATTTTTCTTGCATGTACCTCCTTAAATGTATTTCTGCTTTAAGAGCAGTCACCATTTTTTTTTAACTCTGTCTCTCCAGCTGTCGGCTTATCTGTGCTGGGTTTCACGTTTTTTTTGGAGTTTAGACAGGATCACCGTGACTGTGATTCTGCATGGGTTTTTTTTTTCTCTTTTTTTTCAAATTTAAAACTGCAGCACTACTTCCTCCTCTGATTGCTGTCTATTTTGTAACTTAAGTACAGATTCTCTTTCTAATGTTTTGCTCACCCATCTTGTGGATTCTCACTCAGGGTGCTATTTTTTATTCCTCGTTGCCAGTTTTATGTCTTGTGTCTATGGCCTGAATTTTTCAGGCAGTGGGTGGGCTCAGCGGGAGCAGGTGGGGGTGGTCGCTGAGCCGATCACTGCCCGCGATCGGCTCCACGCCGATATTTTACGCAGGCCCGCCCGACATAATATGCGAGTCATTGCGCTCAGTGCTACCTGTGTGGGCAGGGGGGAGGACGGAGAGTCGGGGCAAGCACGCAAAAACGCTTCAATCTGTCTGAGGCATGGAGCTGCCTCAGGGAAATTGAATTGATGTAAAATAATTAAATAAATGATTTAAAAATTTATTTAAACATGTCCCCTCATGTGGCTGTGTCACATGGGAGGAGGCACGTTTTTATATTTCGGGAAAGTTTTTTATTATTTAATAAAAGCTTTAGGAAACCTCATGCCGCTCGTGGATGAGGTTTCCTAAAAAATGCGAAGGTGGCTTGGCCTATTCGCCTGCCCGCCAACTTTAAGGCAGCATTAACAATTCCATCAATCACTTTCTTAATGACCTTAATAGGCTGTTTACATATTGGTGGGCACACAACGGACTCTGGAGCACACCTGCCGAACGAAACATCGCAGAACTGTGCGATGGCATCGGGATGCACGCCCAATATCATTGCGGTCATTTTACACATAGGCGTGTCAGGCCCTCCCCGCACGCCGACTGAAAAATCCTGCCCTATGAGTTCACTAGACGAGTAAACTCGAATTGCACGACTTCATATACACTTGTTAGTTGATGCTCGCTATCAATAACGGAGAGAGACCGACATAAGAACAAACTGTGACTGTTTATTGCAACAGAAGGCAGAGCACTAAATCCTTGCATGCTCCTACAACCATCTCCAGCTCTAGACTTCCAGCTAACCAGTAGCCAGTGTTGTACAGTGATTGGTCAGTACTGTCACATGGTTAGCTCACTTGCATTCTCTTAAAGGTACATGGTACTCCACTTTACCGCAGGATACCACTCCTTCTTGCTATGGCTTTCGTACGGACTACCCCTATGTGCTCCTGATGAAGTTCTTTGAACAATCCCTCTCTAAACCTTGTCAGAATAATGACTCTTAACACGTATAGGAGACAGCCTGATCTGCACCCAGTTCATTTCCACATGTGAAATACCTCAGCAATTACTCATCATCGCACATGTTAAGCCAGCCATTCATGACATAACAAATCGTGCTTGACCTGCTGAGTATTTCCAGTATTTTCTGTGAATAAAGTTAAAAATGCCTCATCAATATTAGAATTCCGGGTAAATTCGCACTTACATTTAAAACCATGTTAGATGAATAAATCAATGTTTACTTGCTCCCTGGTATGGGAATCAGCAGTGATTTGTAGTCATTGCAGCAACAGCTTTGAGATGTGGTGTTTCTCAGTCTCCTTGCTATGCATGGATCACATCAATTTATCCCTCTTACTGATGATTATTGGGTTCTACATGCATTATTGAATAACAAGTTTCAAATCACTTGGGACTCTGCCTGCTGCCCATTGAGGAATCATTCTGATGATTATGTCATTGAAATAAGTTAATCTCCCATGACACAAAAGCAAAGTTAAAACAGAAAATGCTGGAAATACTCAGCAGGTCTGGCAGCATCTGTGGAGAGGCAAACAGAATTAGCCTTGCAGATCGATGGCCTTTCATCAGTCCTGTGCTGACTAAAAGAACAATCTAACTTCTACCCTTATCATAGAAGGAGGTCATTTGGAGCATCATGTCTGTACTGGCTCTTTGAATTAGTTCCACTCCTCAGCTCTTTCCCCATGCTCCTGTAAATTTCTCTATTTTAAATGCAATTCCCTTTTGAAATTAACTTTTGAATCTGCTTTCACCATCCTTCCAGGCATTCTAGATCAGAACATGAAACAAATTCTCATTTCCCCTCTGAAGTTTTTTTTTCCAAATTACCTTAAACATAGACCAAAATAAAAGCAAAATACTGTGGATGCTAGAAATCTTAAATAAAAACAGAAAATGTTGGAAAAACTCAGCAGGTCTGGCAGCATCTGTGGAGAGAGAAACAGAGTTAATGTCCAAGTCTAATATGGCTCTTCATCAGAACAGTCAAAGATAGTCAAGTAAACCTGCAAAACTGTCAGCCATCGCTCAGCGATAGCACTCTAGCCTCCGAGTCAGTACGTTGGAAATCCAAGTCCCACCTAAAAGATTTGGGTACACCATCCAGGTTAATACTTCAATGCAATACTGAGCAAATGCTGCAGGGGAGGCAGTGGCATAGTGGTGTTATCACTGGACTAGTATTCAGTGACCTAGGTAATTTTCTGGAGACCCATGTTTGAATCCCACCATGACAGATGGTGAAATTTAAATCCAATCAAAATCTGAAATTAAAAGTCTGATGATAACCATGAAACAAACTCGGTTCACTAATGCCCTTTAGGGAAGGAAATTTGTCATCCTTACCTGGTCTGGCCTACATGTGGTACCCCTCTGAACAAGGGGTAATTGGGGATGGGTAATAAATGCTGGCCCAGCTAGCAAATGATGGCCACATTCCATGAATGAATACATAGGAGATAACACGTTAAACTGAAACTGAGGTGGATGTTAAAGTTCTCACAGTACTGTATTTCTATCTTCTTATCTCCACAGTTCAACACAATCTTGCTGTATTCCTCCACCACTGCCCCACACACACATTTCAAATGGAGGTGCGCTGTTTGCAATTTCTTGAGATCAGCTTACTTGTATATCTTTAGGTGTAGAATTGGATGGGTAGAGGAAATAAATCCATGATAAAGATATTTAAAGCAAGTGCCACAATGCAGGAGAAACCTTCAAAGGCAACTCAATCCACTGATAGTCTTTATTTATTCATATACAGCATAAATAAAAGAAAAATAGAGAGATTTAATGACAGATGGTTAATCCAACAACGCCAAGTCCCTCAGGGTCCTTTTATGGACCTGGTAGTGTCCAGGGATCCCCGTTTACAGCCTTTTGAATTAGGAATGCCATGTCTCAGACTTTTAGTGAGATTTCTAACGGCTCAGCTTTGGAATCTTAATCACCATCATCCAGTGCAATTCAGGAGCTGCCCTGGTGTGAGGTTCTTGCAGTGATGTGTCCTATAGAAGTTCTACAGCAAGCATCCCAGAGTCTGGCATCACACCAAAAAAGTAGTAAAGTGACATACACTGGGAAGTTCCATAGGGAGCTCTATCCTGTCAACAGCATTGGCCATGCTGCAAAATTGGCAGAAGGCCCGGGGTCCAGATGACCACATCAAGGAAATTTTTTCTGATCTTTCTTCAAATTAAGGATGGCCAAAAATGAAATCCCTGGGAATTTCTCATTGCTGCATCTACATGATCTTATAAATGGGGAAAAGAAACCTATCCCCCTGATTTTATTTGAGAACTAATTTTCCACAGGATTGGAAAACCTATTGGCAAACAAGAATAAAAAGTGGTATTGCTAGTTTAAAAGCATTCTGCAAGTAATCCTATTCACAGGCTGTGTCTCTCTTCTTTTCATCAATTCTTGTTCAGGATTTTGATGATTAATGCTGTGCCACAAAACTCAGGATGTGCTGAAAAGCATGAAATGCTATTAAAAAAATAATACTGGGAATTGTACTTTTATGAACAGCAATGATATGTTGCAATACTAATTCCTCCGTGGAGAACACTATCAAATTATGATATAGTCAGCACGACACAAATTGTTATATATCAGTTGACATTAAAAAATGATTTCCTATTATTTCCCCAAATTGCTAGGGTCTGCAATATTTCAGGGTAGTCAAAGGAATGCAATTCCCCCCTACCCCACACTTAATCTGTGCTACATCTAATGAGTAACTGCAGAAAAATGCAATCTCTTCTGACAAAATGATGGTGGAAGAAAATGAGCAAATGGTCATAAAATTCCTCATTTGAGACCGTGTAACAATGGTCAAAAGTCAGTCCAATCTAAAATGGATTCTTCATATGTCCATTCAAGTCTTTTCCTCCCCCACCCCCAAACAGTCAAGCCAAAACTCCGTTTTCCTCTGCTTACTTCTTGGGCAAAAAAGGCAGAGGGTGTAAGCTGGAGATCCAGGAGCTGATCCTTTCTTATCTCATATCTTATTTCTCTTATCCTTTGACTTTGCACTCATTCCTGGGGTAATCTCCCAAGTGGGAACCAGGCAGAGAAAATGTAACTGATGTGGGAGTGTCGTTCAGATGTTTCCTTCACCTTTAACTTCGGCCTCAGCCAGGCAAATGCCAAAATGCTGACAAGCAAAAGTTATACAGGGTCCTCAAAGGACAGGGTTGCAAATCTAACTTTTGCACTAATATAGATAGAGACTACAATTCTTTGCAAGCATAGAATGGTATAGCACAGAATGAGGCCACTAGGCCCATCATGAATTTGCCAGCTCTTTGGGAGAGTTATAGAATTAATCGCACTCCCTTGCTCTTTCTCAAAGCCTTTTAACTTTCAGGCAGTACATTCAAGATTACAAAACCTCACTGTGTTATAAAATGTTTCATGTTGCCTTTGACTCTCTACCCTGTCACTTTAAATCTTTGTCTGTTGGTTACCGATCCTTCAGGAAACAGCTTCTCCTTATTTAGTCTATCCAAATCTTTCATCTACATATCTTTAGTCATCCAGGAAGCTCTGTATTTGGAGCCTCCTTTCCTCCTCATGGAAATTTGTCTACTCTGCACCCAAGCCATCCACTCCTTACAGACTTCCCAATTACTGGTTTGTTTATCCAGATGTGATTATAATCTGCCTGAGTCAGGCTCCTTTACAACTCACTGGAGTTAGCCCCCCCACCCCAGATAAGTATATTTACTCTTGACTATTCCTTGCGCTTTTCTCTAACTATTTTAAACCTGTTTCTTATGATCACTGTTCTCCAAACAATCTTTGGCTGAAACATACTCCACTTGCTCCACTTCTTTCAGAACAAGATCCAATACTGCTTTCTTCCTTGTTCGGTTAGGAAGTTACTTATCAAGAAGGTTCTCTTGGACACAGTTTAAGAATTCCTCACCCTTTTTGCCCTTTACACCATTGTTGTTCCTTATTAGGATAATCAAAGTCCCCCCATTATCACTAATCTATAGTCCTTTATCTTTCCATAGCTTGTCTGCAAATTTGTTTTTCTGTCTCCTTCCCACAATTTTGCGGCCTATATTATCCACCCAGTAGCGTAAATAGCTCTATTATTCCTTAATTCTAACCAAATGTTTTTGCCCCCTCAACTACATCTTGCCCTACTATGGATGAGTCTGAAATACTTAGTAAACCTATAAGAGTTAAATGAACAAACATACTCTTAGCCACCCTGAGATTACAAACAGTTCTTGCCATAAAAGAACATACATCACATCCGGTTGAGCTCAACCCTCACTCCTTTTTCTCATCCTATTCCAATTTCTTCCAATTTAATTAGAATCTTACACCATTCATATTATTTTTAGCTACACCAGTTCATAGGTATATAAATTTCACAACCACACACACACACACACACACATTTCTCAGTGATAACTGGCTCCTGAGTGTTCCTTTGTTCAAAGGCACTCTAATGCCTGATTGAGGGACCTGATGTCAGGAGGAGTGAGACCCTCTGTGAGCTAACCCCCTGCCCTTGCAGCCGATCCCTCCTCCCCCGTGACCCCTCACCTCTTGTCATCATTCACCCGTGGCCTGGGATCCAGTGATGATATTAAGCCTCGGTTTGGTATAGTACCGACAGCCGCCATTGCCTCCCTGGTCACGCTGCTGTTCAATAGAGCGACTGGCCTCTGATTGGCCAGCAGCTCTCAGCAAGTGTGACTTCCACTCTTGGGCAATAGATGATGCCCCGCACCTGGGAGAATCCAATGATGGTGGCAAAACCCAATGCTGTCTGTGCCTGTAAGGCTGCGCCTGTCATGAACTGGGTGCACTGTCTAGTCCTGGTAAATAGATCATCAGTGACCAGTGAGATGTAATAGTGTGCAGCCATTTATAAGATTCCACCAAGCTTTGTAGCTGATCCTTGGAAGTAGCCAGAAGTGAAGAAGTTCAAAGCCGCAGTGACTTTGATGGCTGCTGGCAGGACATGAGGTCTTCGACCATGAGGGCACAGATATCTGTGACCAACTCCTGGAGGTTCACACTCTCCTGCGGCACTGGGTCTTGGTCACCCCCAGGTAGCTCTGTCTTCAGCAGTAGATCTATGCTGAGGGTATGGCCTCCGTGTCCATCCTGCACTTCATCCCTCTCCTTTGCCCTCTTGATGCCGGGTATCTGCCCTTTCTACAGAGGATGTTGCTCCTCATCGTCACTGGATGAAAAATCTGAGAGTTGTGCCCCCATTGCCAGCTGAAGCCTTCCTAGTGACCAAGAAGCTGCCCACTTGTCCTTGGTAGCCTTGCTCCCAGCTCTGACCCCCTCATTATGCCGGGAGGCATCATTGCACAGCCCATTACACTGCCCAAAAACTTACTGCCATCTCTCCGTGCCACCTGTGTAGTACCAAGGGCACCTTCTGGCTGAGCCCCCTTTTGTACTATTCACTTTTTTATGGGGCCTAGGTAATTTTCTGAGGTTGCCGACTGGCTCCCTACTGGGTACTCATCCCTTCACCTGGTTCGGCCCAGACAGAGCTTGCAACGCTCTATCTCAACACTCCCTATTAATGGACCTTAATGAGCTCCTCAAGCACCTTAATTGGCCATAATCAAGGATCAGACAGAATCATGATCCTTCCCTCTCCCCACCCTGACATACATGACCAGCACCAGGAATGGTATCGGGAAACCGGCACACAGCTTGTGCAGGTATTTTCAGACCAAGATTTTATTTCCAACACAAAAGTAAAGCAATAACTGTAGTAATTTAGTTGAGATCAGCAGAAAGTTCTCTTCCTGGAATTTCAGGATATGAAAATTAAGTTTTGACTGGCCTCACCATGTGTACTGCCACAAAATAAACAAGCACACCACTTGGCTTTACTCTGATTTGGTGTCAGTGGAGGACTGCAGCACCTAATTATAATTTTGCGCTTGCCCCACAGGATTAATGCCCAAAGGCAGTGGTCACTACCTCAGAATAAGTACCATTGGGACCCAGTTACCAATTTGGTGGACAATTGGCTATCAAAGAAGCATTACGGGGTCTTACTGAAGCTCCACAAATCGAGAAGCAGAATAGTTAGAAGGGGAAGAGGTTCCTGTGAAAGTTGCATGGCTTCTTTAAAAACATAATGCATAAAGAAAATGTTGACACTCATGTTGCTATTTTCAGTTGATATTTGACTGCAGGCTCTATTTCCTGCTTTGACAATGCATATGGATTCCTTCAACATAGCTCACACAGAGGTAAAACACATTGTTTATTAAAGACGCCGATGGCATTGCTAATTGTCACATTAACAGGTGCAGTTTGCCATGAGGATATAATTATTCATGTAACATAGTTTGCTTACCAACTGGTATAGTGCTATTATTTCCCCAGAAAAGCTTCAAAATGTTGTCATGGATTCCAAATCTGTCCCATTACCCCAGAGTACTGTACAGTTATTGGCCACTGCTTAACTTTGCTTTGCACTATCTGTCCTCAATGGTGTGGCTGCATGACCAGAGCACTGAACCCCGACTTCAAACAGAGACCAGTGTATTACCAAGGTCAAGTCTGTTAATGGAGCTTTTTAGAGAATTGTACCGCACGCTTAATGACATGCTGCAGGGACTGTCACCATTTCCTTCCTTGCAAGATTGACAATGGCAGCATATATTTATGCCTCTCTGAGCTGTCAAGCCTAAACCTGTGAGATGTATTTGGCCCTCAATTTTATACAGGAGGTTGCAATGTATTGATCCAATTGATAGGCTTTAAGTTTGAGAAATACTTAAGTCTACTTTATATGAAGGAAGGACTTGGGTTAGGTTCTGAAGAACTAAAGGCTGCAAAAGCAACTTACAGTAAAATGTCTGTACATGAGATATTCTGGGAGGCTGGCTGAAATATGGTTACATTTAGATTCATTTTATCACTCAAAAGTGAAGGCTCAATGGGGGTAATTTTAACTTTGAAGAGCAGGTCAATTTAGGACATATGTGAGGTAAAAACATCAAACTTGTTCCGAATTTGCCTTCAACATGCCTATTAGCTGTTTTAATAGATGTGAGTTTGGGTGTGGATGACCACCCAGAAGGAAATAAGAATGCTGGCCTGAACTGCTCCTGTATACCTTAGGCCTGAATTTTTCCCGCGTCAGGCGGGCTTGGCGGGAGCGGGCAGGGGCAGTCGGGAACCCGTCCACTCCCGCGATCGAGTCCACAACGCCGTTTTAGATGGGTGGGCCAATTAAGGCTCATCCAGCATCATGCGTGTCTCCAGTATCAGCGTGAAGGGGTGGGCAGGGGCGGGAGCTCAATGTCCACCGGGTCCAAAGGCGGCCTATTCAAAAATGGCACAGGCAGCCATGCGAAGGCTGCCATTGACTTGGATTACCATAGCGAAGCAGAACGTTGTCGCAGGACAGGGCAGGTGGGAGGGCAGGTTGGCGGGGCAGTCAGCCATGTGGTTTTCTGATGAGTGTCTCGCTGCCCTCCTGGAGGAGGTGGCAGCACGCCGGGATATCCTTGTCCCAAGGGACAGGAGGAGAATGTCTGTCATAGCAATCATTCCACTGTTGTCTCTATATTGACGTGAGTCTTGAACATGGAAACCCCATTGATAATGGAAAGACGAGGGCAGCACGGTCCGGGTGCCAGGCTTGCACAGTAACAGTGTAGCGACTTCAACTAATGACATGTCCTTGTCAGGCTCACCAGAAGCCTGTCGGGATCAGGAGCCTGAAGGACCGCTGCTCACCTCAGAGGACACAGAGGATATAAACGCACCAGCGTCACACCCTCTCAGCCAGACAGGCACCAGCACAGATACCAGCACCTCGGTGGGCTTTAGATCATTGGCTAGTGTCTCAGTGCACAGCGCTGAGGGCACTTCACACTCGCTTGAGGTGTAGGTGGAGGCAGAGAGTGCCCAGGTTGCCAGCAGTTGGAGGACATGCTCTGTCGATGGCTGATGATGTGCCTCTGGTGTCGTCCCTGAGGCAACAGAGGCTGGACATCCAGCAGGGTGTGCAGGAGGATCTGGCGGAGATACATGAGGGAATGCGTGCCATGGTCTCCGTGATGGAGGAGTCCATGCGGAGCATGAGCAATGCAATGACCCTCATGGCTGAGCGCACTGCCTCCTCCATGAAGTGAGTGGCAACTCTCATGGAGACGTTTCACCAGGAGCTCAATCTGGACTTCCTGGGGATGTGTTCGGACCTGCAAGCCCTCACACAGGCAATTACCTCAGGTGGTCACAGTCTGTGTGGGAGATGGATTGGGCACTCAGAATTTCAGCTAGGTGCCCATCCATCAGTGGTGAGCAGGGAGGTCCAAAGTGATATGATGTTGGCACACGAGTGCTTGTTGACTCTGCGGGCTCCTCTCAGGGCGCTCTGGATGAGGCCAGCAGCTCCTCTGCCCCTCTGCCAGTGACTGTGGCATCTGATGAGGCTGCGGCGGCTGGGGAGATGCCAGCTGTGGAACTGGCCGCTCCCTCCTAGGCGGGACCAGCACAGGCTCCACGGACCAGAGGACGCCCGCCAAGGTCATCGAGGCCAACAGGACAGCAGAGTGACCAGCTGTCTCCAATGCTGGTGCTAGTGAGGGGGGAGCACCTAGACATAGCACCCGTAAGTGTGAACATGAAGCACCTTTGTCACAACACAGGCTTATCACTGGTGATATTTTTTGCCCCAATTTTCAGTTCTTTATAAGTTGGTGTGATGGAGAACACCTTTACATTAAATTTGATTTCTGTATGCCAGGCACCACACCAGTAAATGTATTTGTTTTCAACAAGCCTCTGGGTGTTTCATTAGTCCTGCAGGTGCAGGGTAACCAATGATATTATGAGTGACTTGTTTGTCATTGAACTTTATTGAAATGTCACATAGCGCATGTTGTTCACCAAGCAAATGTTCCTGTCAGGTATCGAGTATGGAGTCTGAAGCCCTGGCATGTGGTGGTGGTTCATCTTTGGTAAGCTAGCTGAAGGAGCGTTGGATCAAAGCCTCCCGGGTGTCCCTGCCTCCCTGGAGTTCGCCCAGGTCAGCATCTATCCCCTCAGCGTTCTCTTGAGCGTGCTCGTCCTCAGACTCACTACTGGACTCATTGTCTGCAGCCAGAGCAGCTGTCTCAACATCTTGTGCCTCCATTGAATCCCCGTTTCCAGCGCCAGATTGTGGAGAGCGCAGCATGCAACCACTATCAGTGACACACGATCTGGGGGGTATGGGAGTGCGCCCCTTGAACGGCCCAGGCATCGGAAGCGCATCTTGAGAAGACAGATGGTTCTCTCTACCACCTTTGTGGAGGCGTGGCTCCTATTGTACTGCTGCTCGGCCTCTGTTCTTGTATGGTGGAGTGGCATCATGAGCCACCTTTTGAGGGGATAGCCCTTGTCACCCAGCAGCATTCCATCCAGCTGAGCCGGAGCACTGAGGAGCCCCGGTACCTGGGAGTGTCTGAGGATGTAAACGTCATGGAAGCCACCTGGGTACCTTGCACAGACTTGCAGAATTTGCATCCTGTGATCACACACTATCTGCACATTCATGGAATGGAAGCCCTTCCTGTTGACGAAGGCACCGGGCTCACCCGCTGGTGCCTTGATGGCCACATGTGTGCAGTCGATTGCACCCTGGATGCGGGGGAACCCAACAATCGCTGCAAAGCCTCTGTCTCGCTCTGCCTGGCTGGCCTCTGAAGGGTTCTCAAAATTCCCACATTTTTCATATCATCAACAAGGTATGACTTTTGGACTTTTAAACTGCTGAGTTAAGTGTAAAACCCTGCAGACAGGAGGCTGGGCCCATGAAGGCTTGGGGCTACACATACCCAGGCTTATTGAGTGCAGTGTGGATTGTTTTGCCTGAAACCAGACAACAAGAGGAGACAGAATACGCATTCTTCCCTTTAATACAATCAACCCAGGGAAAGATTTCACCTCACATGAAACTGAAGCCCATCAAAATCTTGCATAAATAATCGCTACTAACTACTAAGGCAGGAAGGCACAATCAATTCAATTATGTGAACCCATCAATGCTCCACACATACAATGACTTTCAGTTCAAAACTAGTTACTAGGCAGGAAGACAATGATAAACATCATGCGAGCCCATTAAAATCAACGAGACAGCAATCACCAGGGGAAGCCCACCAAAGTCAAACAAAGAACTAACCTTGATTTGGATTCCGATAAGAAATTCGAAAGACAGTATAACTGGGCAGTCAGTTGCGAAGGAGAGAGGGAGAAACCAGCTAGCAGAAGGGTTGCAGTTTTGAAAGCTGACACAAGGCAGTGAGCAGTTGGGAATGGTTGAAACAGAGTTTAAGCAAGAAAATCTGGAGGTTTGCAGGCCCACAGGCAACATCACAGTGAGGGACACGGGGTGGCAGGCTCAACTGAAGACAACAAGGCCGCAACCGCAGCCCTCTATGAAGATCGACCACCCACAATTGCGTCCTCCACTCAACTGAAGAACCTTCACAGATTCCACAGACCAGGACTGCGTGGGAACGGCAGGCCCCAGAGGACACAAAGAGCGTACCCCAAAACTGCAACCGGCTTACCTGGCTGGATTTCGAACTGTCAAGGAACCCTGGGTTGGTGAGCATGATCCCTGACCTCTCCTAATTCAATTTAGTTAGGTTTTGGGGGTGGGACAAGGGTAAGGGGATTGGTAGCGTGATTTTCCCTCGTTATGCCGTGTGTTCCCCATTCTTAACTAAGTGCACTTTGTAAGTCTGTATAATCTCAGTATAATCCTAATGTTATAAATTCATTTGTGACTTCAATAAACACAGTTTTTTTCTTGCACCAAAACCAGTTGTCTGCTACACTTTGTCACAACCCCCAAATAAGTCCAAGGTCTAGAACCCAGGGAGTGGGAGCTATTCGAACCGCTCAGAAGTCAGAGGTGAAACTCCTCGTCCGTGCGGTAGTGAATGAAAGTCAATACACCCCTGAACAGAGCGTCTGACACCAGCTTGACACAACAGTAGACAGCTGATTGGGAGACTCCACAAAGATCACCCATTGATCCCTGGAAAGAACCAAAGGCATAGAGGTTGAGTGCCACTGTGACCTTCAGAGCCACTGCCATGGGATGCCCACCCACACTGTTGGACCTCAGGGCCGAGCATCTGACAAATGGAGGTCACGGTCTCCCTTGAGAGGCGAAGCCTCCTTTGACATTGCATCTCGGACATATTGAGGTAGCTGCATCGCTGCCTGTATACCCTGGCAGCAGGATAGTGGCATCTTCTGCGACCCCTTCTGCCTTGGACTTCCTGCTGGCCCTGCACCCCTTGTGCCTGCGCCTCTCCTCCCACAGGTCGCTCCCCTGGAGGCTGAATAGGGACTCTTGGCCTCCTCCCCCTTCTGGCTCTCTCTTCCTCCACAGAGGAGGTGCTTCCAGTGGAGAGTACAATCCCCATTCCCAGGGTCAAGAGAAGGCTGTCTGATACCTGGAAGGCCCCAAGTGGTATGACTCCTTCAGAGTCCTGAACTGAAGCCTGTTATTTCTGTCAAAGCAGCTCTGAAGCAAAATGAAATTGCCCTGTTCACACAAACAAGTAGCAGTAAGGTATAATCTAAAGTATTAACAACTCACATTTGTGGGCCCACTCGCCTGTGGATGAGGTTTTTGAAAATGTGGCCTACCTACCTGTCCGTTGTGCCCGTGCTATGCCCTGAAAATCACACAGGCTGCGTAAAACCGATTTCAATCGGTACCTCAAGGGCCTTAACTGGCCTGTTAATTAATGGCGGGTGCGCCTCCGTCCTCATAGTTCCCCTGCCTACCGAAATATCGCGATGGTGCGCAGTGACGTCAGGACGCATGCCCGATGTCATTGCACGTCATTTTACGTTCTGGTGTCTCAGGCCCGCTGCCCACACGCAGAATGTAAAATTCTGGCTTTAAAATGGAGCATCAGTAAAACTGGGAATTACGAGTACTGTCCGAACTGTCACTCTGAGGAGGTGAGACAGTCATTGAATCCTTTTCAGGTGGCTGTGTGCCTCCAGTTATATATCATTTTCATTTTTTAACTCAAGTCAGCCAGGTTTCTTGCGGCTTGAGAAATCCGGCAGCTAAAATGAGGCAGGAATTAAGTGGCGGATTCAAAAGGCGAGTGCATTTACAGCACTACTGATAAAACATAAGACCATAAGACATAGGAGCAGAAATTAGGCCATTCGGCCTATCGAGTCTGCTTCGCCATTCAATCATGGCTGATAAGTTTCTCAACCCCATTCTACCGCCTTCTCCTCGTAACCTTTGATCCCCTTTACCAATCAAGAACCTATCTATCTCGGTCGTAAATACACTCAATGACCTGGCCACCTCAGCCTTCTGTGGCAATGAATTCCATAGATTCACCATTCTCTGGCTAAAGAAGTTTCTCCTCATCTCTGTTCTAAAATGTCTTCCCTTTACTCTGAGGCTGTGCCCTCGGGTCCTAGTCTCTCCTACTAATGGAAACATCTTCCCCACGTCCACTCTATCCAGGCCTTTCAGTATTCTGTAAGTTTCAATCAGATCCCCTCTTATCCTTCTAAACTCCATTGAATATAGACCCAGAGTCTTCACACGTTCCTCATATGTTAAGCCTTTCATTCCTGGGATCATTCTCGTGAACCTCCTCTGGACCCTCTCCAGGGCCAGCACATCCTTCCTGAGATACGGGGCCCAAAATTGCTCACAATATTCTAAATGTGGTCTGACCAGAGCCTTATAAAGCCTCAGCAGCACATCCCTGCTTTTATATTCTAGTCCTCTCGAAATAAATGACAACATTGCATTTGCCTTCCTAACTACCGACTCAACCTGCAAGTTAACCTTAAGAGAATCCTGGACTAGGACTCCCAAGTCCCTTTGCACTCCAGATTTCTGAATTCTCTCCCCATTTAGAAAATAGTCTGTGCCTCTATTCTTCCTACCAAAGTGCATGACCTCACACTTCCCCACGTTGTATTCCACCTGCCACTTCTTTGCCCATTCTCCTAACCTGTCCAAATCCTTCTGCAGCCTCCCCACCTCCTCAATACTACCTGTCCCTCCACCTATCTTTGTATCATCTGCAAACTTAGCCAGGATGCTCTCAGTTCCTTTATCTGGATCATTAATGTATAAAGTGAAAAGTTGTGGTCCCAACACTGACCCCTGCGGAACTCCACTAGTCACCGGCCGCCATCCTGAGAAGGACCCCCTTATCCCCACTCTCTGCCTCCTGCCAGACAGCCAATCTTCTATCCATGCTAGTACCTTGCCTCTAACACCATGGGCTCTTATCTTACTGAGTAGCCTCCTGTGCGGCACCTTGTCAAAGGCCTTCTGGAAGTCCAAGTAGATAACATCCATTGGCTCTCCTTTGTCTAACCTATTCGTTACCTCCTCAAAGAATTCTAACAGATTTGTCAGGCATGACCTCCCCTTGATGAAACCATGCTGACTTTGCTCGATTTTACCATGCACTTCCAAGTATTCTGAAATCTCATCCTTAATAATGGACTCTAAAATCTTACCAACGACTGAGGTCAGGCTAATCGGCCTGTAATTTCCCGTCTTTTGCCTCACTCCCTTCTTAAACAAGGGGGGTTACATTAGCAATTTTCCAGTCCTCTGGGACCCTTCCTGACTCCAGTGATTCCTGAAAGATCACCACTAACGCCTCCACTATCTCTTCAGCTATCTCCTTCAGAACTCTGGGGTGTAATCCATCTGGTCCAGGTGATTTATCCACCTTCAGACCTTTCAGTTTTCCTAGCACCTTCTCCTTGGTAATGGCCACCATACTCACCTCTGCCCCCCGACTCTCTTAAACTTGAAACAGCTTGAAATAGGAATGTTTCTCCCAGGCCTAACAAGCTGCAGTCTTCACAGAGCCTGCGATCAGCTGACTTCCCATCATCTCCCACACAATCTCTCTCCTGACTCCCATGATCTGCCCCTCCCTCCTGTAATCTAGAAGAACTAAAGCCGGAGGAAGGAGTCGGGAGTGGGGAAGGACTAAGGGTGGCGGTAGAAGTAAGGATGCCTGGGGGCAGGACTAAGTGGGGTGGGGTGGGGAAGGACTAAATGGGGGGACTTTGGGGGTGGGAAGGAGTTCCAGTGGGGGGGGGAAGAGGTTCTGGGAAGGAAGGGGTTCCAAGGGGGTAAGGGGTTCCAAGAGGGGAAGGTGTCTGGAGGTGGGGATGTCCAGGTGAACGTGCAAGGGAGGGCTCTGGTCAGCCCATGACTGTCTCCTGGGGAGTGAACTAAGGGTGAGAATGGTATGAGGGAATGGTGAGAGTGACCAAGGGCACAGTGAGGTAGTAAGGTGGGAGGCTGAGGGTTCGACAGTATCATTGAAGATACAGCGAAGGTAGTTGGTGGGGACTTGGAGGCAGACACGGACCCTGGGGTAGAAAGGAAGCCAGAGTAGATGGGGCTGGGTTTTTCGGGAAGGAAGGGAATGTGCACGTTCACCTGGACATCCCCAAAGGGAAAGGGTTGTGGCAGGTCGGTCATGGTGGGGAGGTGGAAGGTGTTGTCAGGGCCGTCAACAGTGATGGGGGAAAGGAAATGGTGACTGGGGGAGGGGAAAGGACGGGGGAGTGAATGAAATACTGAACCACCACCGTGCTGTCCAAATCGAAAGTGAAACGAGAGTTGTGGTGGATGAGAACAAATGCTGCATGAGAGTGTGATCATTGTGTGGGCGGAGATGCAGGTCAGCTCAGATGGACAAAGGAAAGCGAACTTCCGCAGGCAGCATTGAAAATGCTCAGGACATTGAGGTGATATGGGAAGGATCTGCATGTGTGGGAGAGTGCTTGCATGAGGCTCCAAAATTCCCGGCCACACAAACACTTCTCCCTCCAGAATCACTCGTTGGTCAGCTGCTCCCTCTGTAGTGACAGAGGATGAGGTTGAAGGGGGTCACAGGCAAAGGGGACTTGGAGGGAGAGGACAGCTTCTGAGATTACTGAGTGGATGACCCAGGAACGTCCAGTTGCCACTCCGCTTCCCTTCGGGTGCCCACGGGCCCCAGCCTGACTCCTTGAGGAGAAGGAACACCTGGAGGGACATTGAGGTGCCCTGTTTCCCTCTCGCATTGCCACTGCAGGATCTCACCCATGGCTCCTGTGATGGAGTGCAGGTCTGCACACATCTCCACGTTCTGGTGGACCAGAGTCTCTATGGTGTCCATCTTCCTTCCCATGGAGACCTCCATACTTGAATGTGTGGGCACCACTTCATCAGAGAGCAGGCAGTCGCACTCCTCCGACTTGTGAGCCATCTGTTGGGGGCTTCCAACAACTCTATGTGCTGTTCCCCGTTTTCTGCTGACTCTCCAGAATGAGTTGGAAGGCTAAATCCAGAGGTCCATCATCTGACTCGGACCTCACAGATGCCTCTTCCTCAGCAGCCCTCCGAGTGCTGGGAAGCTCGGCTGCACGTGCCCCATCCTGCTACGGACACGTATCCGTGTGGACCACCAGATTGTGAACCCGAGCCTGCTCTAGATCTAAAGGCACTGTATCTGAATGCATGGAAGTTCGCAATAAGGTAGACGAATTAACAGCACAAATAGATGTAAACAGGTACAATATGATTGCGATTACAGAGACATGGCTATAGGGTGACCAAGGCTGGGAACTGAATATCCAAGGGTATATAGGATGGACAGGCAAAATGAAAAAGGAGGTGACATGGCATTGTTAGTTAAGGATGAAATCAGTGCAATAGTGAGAGAGGGTATAGGCTTAGAAAAAACTGGGTGGAGCTAAGAAGCAACAAGGGGTGGAAAACATTAATTGGAATTGTCTATAGGTCTCCAAACAGTAGTGCTAAGGTAGGGGACGGCATTAAACAGGAAATTAGAGATGCATTTAATAAGGGTGCTACAGTAATCATGGATAACTTTAATTTATACATAAACTTGGCGAACCAAATTAGCAATAATACTCTGGCGGATAAATTCCTGGAATGTATACAAGATGTTTTTTGAGACCAGAATGTCGAGGAACCGATGAGGGAACAGGCTATTCCAGATTTGGTATTGTGCAATGAGAAGGGGTTAATTAATAATCTTGTTGTGCGGAGTAACAGTGACCATAACATGATATAATTCTTCATTAGAATGGAAAGTGAAGCAGTCTGATCTGAAATTAGGGTCCTAAATCTTAACAAAGGAAACTATGAAGGTATGAGGCGTGAATTGGCTAAGGTAGATTGGGGAACTTCATTAAAAGGCATGACGGTGGATAGACAATGGTTAATATTTAAGGAATAAATGTATGCGTTGCAACAGTTATACATTCCTTTCTGGTGCAAAAACACAATAAGAAAAGCAGTCCAACCATGGCTAACAAAAGAATTGAGGATATTATTAGATCCAAAGGGAGTCATATAAAGTTGCTAGAAAAAGTAGCAAACCTGAGGATTGGGAGCAGTTTAGAATTCAGTAAAGAAGGGCTAAGAGATTGATTAAGAGGGGAAAAATAGAATATGAGAGTAAACTTGCAAGGAACATAAATGTAAAAAGAAAAAGATTAGAGAAGACAAATGTAGGTCCTTTACAGTCTGGAACAGGAGAATTTATAATAGAGAACAAAGGAAATATCAGAGCAATTAAACAGCTACTTTAGTTCTGTCTTCATGGAGGAAGGCACAAATAACTTCCCAGAAATGCTAGGGAACCAAAGGTCTAGTGAGAAGGAGAAATTGAAGGAAATTAGTATTATTAAAACAATAGTGCTGGAGAAATTAATGGGACTGGAAGCCAATAAACCCCCAGGGCCTGATAATCTACATGTCAGGGTACTAAAGGAGGTGGCCATGGAAATAATGGATGCATTAGTTGATGATCTTCCAAAATTCTGTAGATTCTGGAACAATCCGAGCAGATTGGAGGGTGGCAAATATACCCCCACTATTTAAAAAAGGAGGGTGGGAAAAAACAGCAAATTACAGACTGGTTAGCCTAACATCAGTAGTAGGGAAAATGCTAGAGGCTATTATGAAGGATGTGATAACAGGACACTTAGAAAATATCAGCAGGATTAGACAAAGTCAACATGGATTTATGAAAGGGAAATCATGTTTGACAAACCTACTGGAGTTTTTTGAGGACATAACTAGCAGAATAGATCAGGGAGGGTCAGTAGATGTGGTGTATTTGGATTTTCAGAAAGCTTTTGAAAAGTCCCACATAAGAGATTAGTGTGTAAAATTAAATACATGGGATTGGGGGGTAATATTTTGGCATGGATTGAGAATTGGTTAGCAGACAGGAAACAGAGAGTAGGAGTTAAGAGGCCGCTTTTGGAGCGGCAGGCGGTGATTAGTGGGGTACCACAGGGATCAGTGCTTGGGCCCCAGCTATTCACAATATATATCAATGATTTGGATGAGGAAACCAAATGTAATATTTCCAAGTTTGCTGACGACGCAAATCTTGGTGGGAATGTGAGTGGTGATGAGGATGCTAAGAGGCTTCAAAGCAATTTAGACAGGTTGAATGAGTGGGCAAATACATGGCAGATGCAGTATAACGTAGATAAGTGTGAAGTTATCCACTTTGGTAGGAAAAACAGAATGGCAGAGTATTATTTAAATGGTGATAGATTGGGAAATGTTGATGTATAAAGGGACCTGGGTGTCCGTGTACACCAATCACTGAAAGCAAGCATGCAGGTGCAGCAAGCAGCTAAGAAGGCAAATGGTATGTTGGCTTTCATTGCAAGAAAACTTGAGTACAGGAGCAAGGATGTCTTACTGCAGCTGTACAGGGCCTTAGTGAGACCACATCTGGAGTATTTTGTGCAGTTTTGGTCTCCTTACCTATAATTGCCATAGAGGCAGCTCAGCGAAGGTTCACCAGACTGATTCCTAGAATGGCAGGATTGTCGTATGAGGAGTGATTGGACTAATTAGGCCTGTATGCACTGGAGTTTAGAAGAATGAGAGGGGACCTCACTGAAACATATAAAATTCTGACAGAGATGGACAGACTGGATGCAGGGATGATATTTCTTCTGGCTGGGGGGGGGGATGGTTCTAGAACAAGGGGTCACAATCTCAGGATACAGGGTAGGCCATTTAGGACTGAGATGAGGAGAAACTTCTTCACTCAGAGGGTGGTGAACCTGTGGAATTCTCTACCACAGGGGGCTGTGGAGGCCGAGTCACTGAATATATTTAAGAAGGAAATAGATAGATTTCTATACTCTAAGGGCATCAAGGGGTATGGGGAGAGAACAGGACTATGCCATTGATAGAGGATCAGCCATGATCATATTGAATGGCGGAGAAGGCTCAAAGGGCCGAAAGACCTACTCCTGTTGCTGCTTTCTATGTTTTTATGTTTAAAAGTTAACAAATTCTGACCACAGTTGGTTGCATGGGTGAAAACATTTTGCCACTTCATAATCTGGAAACATTCACTTTCACTGAATAATGCGTAATGGTGTCCTTCAGCTTCATTGACAGGCTTCGCGACTCCTGTCCACCCTCACTAGCAGTTCAGATGTTTGTAGCTGGCCCACGAGTGATTCTGGAGGGAGAAGGGTGTGTGTAGCAGGGCCTTTCGGAGCCTCGTGCAAGCACTCTCCCAGGCATGTGGATCCTTGCCATATCACACTCATCTCAATGTCCTGAGCATTTTCAATGCTGCCTACTGGGGTTCTCTTTCAGTTGTCCATCTGAGCTGGCCTGCATCTCTGCCCACCCACTGATCACACTCCCATGCAGCACCTGATCTCGCCCACCACAACTCTCATTTCACTTTCGATTTGGCAAGTATGGTCCTGCTACGGTTTTCCCTGCGCTCCCCCATCCTTTTCCCTCCCCCAATCACCAATTTCCTTTCCCTCATCACTGTTGATGCCCCTGGCATCATCTTCCGCCTCCCCACAGTGACCAACCAGCCACAACACTTTTCTTTCAGGGATGTCCAGGTGAATGTGCATGTTCCTGTCCTTCCTGAAAACAAACCCCCATCCACATTAACCTCCCCAATCTCCTCCTTCCCACCCCCAGGGTCTATGTCTGCCTCCGAGTCCCCAACAACCACCCTCGCTGTTCCTTCTACTGATTCTGTCACGCCCTTATTCTCCCACCCTAAATGCCTCACTCTGCCCTCGGTCATTCTCCCCATTCTGTGCCCACCCTCAGTTCGCTCCCTAGGAGGCAGTCATGGACTCATCAGAACCCTCCATTGCACCTTCCCCTGGACATCCCCCCACCCCTCCAGATTCCTTCCCCCCAACTCCTCTACCTTATCCCTCCCCTGACTCCTTGAGACACACTTACCTCTTCCCCCAGCCTTACACCTTCCCCACTTCTTCCTCCCCTGGTCTCCTTCCTCCCCCTGTATTAATATGGCCACCACCTTGTTAAAACCAATTGCTAGTTAAACAGGTGATGGGTGTTAATCATCCCATCTAAATGGAATAAAAGGATACAGCTGGAGCACTTTGTGGGGGGGGAAGCTACTTGGAAGTCAATAGCACTGAGGAGTTGTCTTGAAAATAAACCAGTTTGAACCAAAAGGCCAGCCTGGATTAATTCTTCCACCACAACCTCTTATTGTGAATAGCAGAGGATGAACCTTAAGCTTTGCTGATTGATTGCTGTATATGAAGATTTCTGTCTCAATCCTCGGAGGGAAAAGAAGTGCACTGTTGCTGACAATTTAAGTTACGGAATGGCAGGACAGTGCAAAATCGCAAGCTTTGATTATCCACCAGTTTTGTCTGACTCTGAACCTTATCAGTAATGGAAGGCTGACGTTGAAATGTGGACCCGGGTTACTGCTATACCCTGGAAGAAGCAAGGTATGGCTTTGGTGTTATCATTACCAGCCAAAAGTAAGATAAGGATAAAGTATTTTCAGAGTGGAAAGTGGATTTGGATCATGAAGAGGGATTGAACGTTCTGTTACAATTTTTGGATAGGTTTTACAAGAAGGATGAGTTACTGGAAGTGTATGAAGCTTGGATGATCTTTGATAAGTTTAGGAAATCAGATGATCAGTCCAAGGAAGACTATATCATGGATTTTGATAAATGGTATAGGAGGCTACAGAGATTTGAACTTAGAATTCCAGAATCGGTATTGGTATTTAAATTACTGGACTGTACTCGCATTTCCCATGTTGATAGTCTTTTAGTATTACAGGGATTCAGTTCTGGGGAGAGAATCTCTCCTAGATCAAATGGCTGCTGCCCTAAAAAAAAATTCTGGGTAAAAAGTCATTCCCTGCCACTTTTTTTTTAGCAAAAATGAACAACTATGCTGTGAAACAAAGGATAGAGGATGCAATGGTGACTGAATTTTGCAGTCGACTAAATATTAGACGAAGATTCCAATACAAAGATGGGGTTAATGACAAGAGGTCTGAAAATGGTCGTAAGACGAGCCAATTTGAGAGTCGGGACAAAAAGCGTGTCTGGGATGGTGACCGTAGGCATTTAAACTCAAAAAATGCACGGGGAATGGTTAATCAGTGTTTTTGATGTGATTCCCAGTTCCACTACACGATGAACTGAGCACAGTGAAGGAATCATGTATTTGAAGTGACCCACGGGACAGATTAATGTGAAACTGAAAATGATGATGGTGACTGCCATGATAGAATTGTATTGATCACTGAGAGTTTGAATCCGGTGATGAGTATCTTGATGGTAGATTCCTTCAACTGTGCAGTTCTGGACAGTGGCTGCACTTTACGGTGTGTGGCATGGACTGGCATGACTGCTATCTGAAGTCTCTCGATGAGGCAGACCAGTGGAAAGTCAAGGAGTATGAAAGCTCCACCTGCTTCAGGTTCGGAGATGACAATACATTAACATCCTCCAAACGGGTGGTCCTCCCTTGTAAGAAAGCAGGGATTAATCTGTTTATCAGTACTGATGTGGCTTCTAGTGAGATTCCACTATTCTGCGATGAAGAAGGCTCAGATGATGCTAGATATGAAGGATGATAGAGCAGTCATGTTTGGGGGAAAAAATGTGGATCTACATTTTACTCGGTCAGGCTATTAATGCTTGCCACTAAGGAAGCCAGGGATTTCTCATCAAAAAGTTCATGAAGTTTTGTTAACTGCTGAGAACAAGAATTTGGTGGACAAAAAGAAGATAATTTGGAAATTACATAGATAGTTTGCACATCTGGTACCACAGAAACTGAAGACTCTACTTCGAGATGCGAGAGTGGTTGATAAAGGATATGATGATCTTATTGAACAAATCACTGCTCAGTATGAAATTTGCTTTAAATATCGCAAGACACCACTGCGACCTATTGTGAGCTGCCACTAGCCAGGGAGTTTAACAATGCAGTGGACTTTTAATTGCCTCGAAAGTTTGGGTCAAGGATAGGGTTTTTTTTTTAACTATGCTTCATAGAAATGGCAACCAGATTTAGCTTAGCCACTGATACACAGTAAAGACAAAAGGACCATTGTTGATAAGGTCATGGAGAAATGGGTAGGTACGGGATTAGGAACACCAACTAAGTTCCTCACAAATAATGGTGGGGAATTCGCCAATGAGGAATTTCGAGATATGTGCAAAAATTTAAACATCATAGTTATGCACACAGAGCCCATTTCATAATGGTCTTTGTGAAAGAAATCATGTGGTAATAGATGACATATTAAATAAAATATTAGCTGATCAACCAGATTGTAAATTGCAAACGGCACTAGCATAGGCAGTGCACACAAATAACTCTCTGCAAATGGTTGGGGGGTACAGTCCCTACCAGTGGCGTGCGGAAGAAATCCAAAGTTACCTTCAGTGTTGTCAGATGCTCCCCCTGCTCTAGAAGGGACGAGCATTAGCTCCACTTTTTCTGCTCATCTGAACGCTTTGCATGCAGGCAGAAAAACTTTCATTAAAGCTGAGGTTTCAGAGAAAATTCGGTGGGCCCTACAGCACCACATAAGACCATCAGGAACAGTTTAGACAAGGAGATGTGGTATATTATAAAGGGGAAGGCCAGAAAGAGTGGAAAGGACCTGGAAAGGTAATAGGGAGTGATGGAAAAGTAGTAATTGTGCAACACGGCAATCAAACTGTTAGGGTACATTCTCTGTGGTTAATTGGTACTGATTATACCTTTACAGGTTCTGAACAGGACATAGAACGCGAGGAGGCACCATGCACTTCACATACACATACACTGGGTAGTTATGAGGAGCAGACAATGGCAGATACAGGGTTGATTGACTATGAACAAAGGTCCTGAAGTACAGGACAATGCTATTCGTCCAAAAGGGCAACTACCCTAAGTAGGAACAAAGGTAACATACATGCCAGGAAGGATCAGTGTGTGGAGGGATACCACTATCTTAGGGAGAGCAGGAAAGGCCACTGGTAAATATAAACATTGGCTAAATATGCAGGATGAAGGACAGGAGACAAGACCTATCGATCAGCAAACCGAGGTAAAGATGTGGAAACCCAGAAAGCATAGTTTGAGTTCTGACAGTGGACCAGGAAGTGACCCTAGAAAAAAATCACAGACTTGCAAACGGAGTTTTCTTCACTTGGAAGAACGATCATATAGTAGCAGTCCAGGAAGGGAGAGGAATGTGAGTAGAGGCTATAGCTTAACAAGGAGGTCTAAAGAGCAAGCTAGCAATCTCAATGGAAGTAGAAGTCCTTATGACTGAGAGATTCTAGTAGCTGCTAATAAATTGGAAAGTAAGCTGATAAAGGAAGCCAAATGGAAAGAGTTAGAAAGTTGGAAGGAGTTTGGGGTATATTCTGAAATACCTGAGCGAGGACAGCCAGTTTTATCTCACAGATGAATCTGTACAGAAAAGGTACTCCCAGACAACACATATAAGGCCAAAGCAAGATTAGTAGCCCGAGGCTTTGAAGAGAGACTAGGAGATTAGGATGTCAGAATGGACTCACCTACTGCAGGGAATGTGAGTTTGAACATTTTTTTTAGCTAGTTTGGCATTCCATTCCTGGGAGTGCAAATTGATTGATGTAAAGGCTACGTTTTTACAGGGGGAGATAAAGGGAAGTTTGTTTTGAAACCACCCAAAGAAGCCAGGAATGTAGAAGGAAAGCTATGGAAATTGAACAAGTGTGTTTATGGATTGAATGATGTGTCAAGAGTTTGGTATTTTACTGTGAGGTCTGTCCTGTTGAAAACAGGTTGCATTCAGTTAAAGGCAGACCCCGCAATGCTCTACTGGTACCATAAGGAGAAACTAGCTGGAATCTTTATCATACATGTTGATGACTTCCTGTGGGGAGGTTCTGTAGAATTTGAACAAAAGGTAATCAAGATAAAGGAGTTCCAGGCTTCAGGGGCCTTTAAATACATAGGTTTAGACATTAAATGGAGCAAGTTAGGAGTGACATTTAATCAACAATCTTATCTAAAAAATGCTAATCATACCCCAATAATTCATGGTAGACCCTCACAAAAACAGGATCCTGCTACCACGGAAGAAACGGAACAGTTGAGAAGCTTGATTGGGCAATTGAACTGGTTGTGCACTCAGACTAGGCCTCTCGCTAGTTATGATGTGTTGGAGCTGAGTACCATGATGAAACATGACACAGTTGAGCACATTCTGAGAGCAAATAAAACACTTAAAATTAAATTCTGAGAGATGTGTGCTCAAGTTTCCAGCCTTGGGTCCAGAAGATATGAGGTTGGTCATTTTTAGTGATGCTTCACATGCCAATCTGCCAGTTGGGTACTCTTGCACATCAGGGTTTATCATATTCTTGGCGGGAAAGAACGATAAATGTTGCTCACTGGCTTGGGAAGCCAAGAAAATAAAAAGGGTAGTGAAAAGTACCTTAGCTGCTGAAACGTTAGCCTTGGTAGAAGCATCAGATATGGGGGTTTATTTATCCAATATACTGACAGAAATATTATATAAGGGGAAATATGAGAAAAGTTTGCCCATAAGAATGTTATGTTGATAACCGGTCTCTTTGGGACAATGTTCATTCCATGAAAAGTGTCACTGGAAAAAAGGCTACGAATAGACTGAGCCAGCATAAAGGAGATGTTAGAGAAGAGCGATCTCTAAGAAACAATGGGTTGACACAAGTCACCAACTATCAGACTGTTTTACAAAAAGAAGTGCCTGCTCTAAGAAATTATTAAATGTATTGGAAGAGGGTGTCTTATGATGCAATGAAAAAATATTGTTTTTGTTTATCTATGTGGTAAAATAAATTTAGGAATTTATGGATGTGGAAATACGTGATATTATTTCTTTCTGTTTGTTTAAAAAAAAATGTTCTTTAAGTTTCTTTTAAAAAGAGGGGAATCTGTTAATATGGCAATCACCTTGTTAAAACCAATTCCTAGTTAAACAGGTGATGGGCATCTAAATAGAATAATAAGATACAGCTGGAACATTTTGTGTGGAAGCTACTTGGAAGCCAGTAATATTGAGGAGTTGTCTTGAAAATAATCCAGCTTAAACCAAAAGACCAGCCTGGATTAATTCTTCCACCACAACCTCTTATTGTGAGTAACACCTGGACTCCTTACCCTCTCCGCACTCCTCCTCCTCTTTTCCTGCCCCCATGAACCCCTTCCCTTAAACCTTCCTCCCCCTTACACCTACCTCCCCCATAGTCCCTCCCTCACCACCCCACCCCAACACCTTTTTCTCTCTCCTCCCAACCCGACACCTTCATTCCCTCCCCCAACTTGACCCCCCCACCCCCCCGATACCTTTGTTCCTCTTCCAATCGATCCTCGTCCTTACTATCCCACCCCCCAGTACATCTTCCTCTCCCAAACACAGCTGGACCTACCTCTCCACCCTCTCAACCATCATCCATTGTGAGCAGACCCTCACCTCCCGTGAGCTGCTTTGCAGCAGAGCCATGTCCATGAGAATCCACCCAGCATGTCATGGATGTTCCTCCAGGATCCCAATGCTATTGGGCTCCAGCATCTTCTGCTCCTCAGATATCTGCAATGTGAGCAAGGCCCTGACGGTAAGTCCTGACTTCTGCACATCACATCAAGACATGTTCTGCACCAGCATGTTTTCCTGCCGACGTGGGTGAATGACCCAGCGTGGAGGGAATGATTCTGGCGGGCTGGCCTTATAATGATATGCAGATGTATTATAATGAGGTTCCAGATGTCTAACAGTGGGAAACAAGGCCCACCATTGATGGGCTGAGCAGGTGACCGCAACCTGGTTTCACAGGTCATGAAACCGATTTTTGGCCTTTTTGCCATATTGTCCGCTCACGTCGCCGAACACACCCGACACCAGTGGGCATGGGAAAATTCCACCCCACAAGACAGCAGAATAGAGCTTGAGAGTGGTAACAAAGATAGATAAAGAGAATACAGATGACTCTAGGTTAGCACAATTTGGAAGCGCCTATACGAACGGAGATCATAGCTACCTTCTATGACCAATGTTATCTTGGTGATTGGCCCTGAGGATGTTCAGTTCATATAATCTTTAATAAACTTTCAAGGTTTTGACTTGATATAAAGATTCAATTCTGTAGCCTTTTTCGGTGATCTTATAAAATTTCACACTCCTAACAAATGGCAGTCCAAATGGGACATGAGTTCTTATGTATTGCTAGTTTTGTTTCATATGTCCCATGTTACAGTTTATCTTGGCTTTATTTCATTTCAAGATAGTGTGAAATAACCAGCTGAAGCTGAAATGAAAATGGGAAACTTAAGAGATACAAAGTCTGCATTAATGCAACAGGCCGTATTGACGGATACTAAGGCAGTAACTAATGAGTTAGTAAATGTTGAAACATTATTCAGAAACTAACTGGTGAGAAGTTAGATGAAGAAGCGTCGCTCCAGTTTGATGGTCCATTTGTGCTGCTTACTCTGAGGTGCTGTAAATGTGTAGAGCCGTGCTGCTGGGATGGCATGGTGAGGCGATCACTCAGCCATCTAAATACAGCATTCACCCATCACTGACTGGCGGGGGGTTGGGTGCGGGTGAACTGGGTACCTCAATGTGGATGGTGGTGTCTGGTATGCAAGGATCTACCACCTGGCAGCACGTTTCATGGGTGCCTTTTAACTCAAGCTGGGCTTCCAGTTTGCAATTCCAAATGGCATTTACCTTTCCAGACCACACCAGGCCATTAAATCTCTTCCTGTACTGGATCCAGGATCCTGCAGTAATCCCTCAGCTGCTCACCATGTCTGCCACCTCCAACTATACCTTCATTAGGCTTGCTGGCCTCAGGACAACTCTCCTCTGATTTACTACCTGCAGCTGCACATCCAGGGAGGCAGCACTGAATCTTGGAATGACGCTTCCTCATACTGAAGCCATTCCTCCACTGCCCCCATTAATATAGGCCCACTCCTTTGTAGCCTGTGTCTGCAGCCTGCCCGAATGCTGCACATGAACCTTTAAAAATGGTGCCTCACAGTGAGAACTATAACCCACCTGCAGTCTTAATTGGTCAGCCCCTCCCCTGCCTGTCAGCCCTTAATTGGCTCTTCCTCCTAAAATCACAGAGGAGGTCCTGCTGCCCACCTGTCCGTGCCACCGATCTGGATATCTCTCAGACATCAGGTCATCCGCCTGACTGATAAAGTTCAGGCTCTGGTGATTGTATCGTACTGACTGAACCAGGGACGATAACTCTGGTTGGAGGCATTTTGGAGGTTTGAAACCAGGTCACATTACAATTGCTCCAGTTTCCTAATGTCATTGCACCCACTTTATAAAACTTCTCTCCCCTCTAATTGAGAGCCATTACTCACAGTTTCTTCCTTCTTAAACCTATAGGTAAGTTGGCCTCTTGCTGCTTTCAGCAACTCTGGAGACTTTTTGACATATTCATGAAGATCAGCAAAGATGCAGTGTAGTTCATCTGCACATCTTTCACAAGACCTTCATTTAACTGGTTCCATTCTTGATTCCAAAGGTGTCATTCAGCTGAAAACCCTTTTGCAATATGCACTTGAGACTGGGATTGAAAGTGTTTATTTGAAAATTTCTATCCTTCTTTATCAATTCTCTTCTTAATAATTAGATCCCTTTTAAAATGAATTAATCATATTGCCCATCAAAATCAATCACAGCCAGCCAGCTTGTCAATTTCAGACCATTTCACTTTATTGCTACGTGAGATTGTCATTTGTTTAAAAGCCAATGTCTCAATTATACCACTTCTCAAGCTCCACAATGTGTCTTAACAATATCTTATTTGCCTCCTCATTAAATTTCCTCCACTTCAATGGAGGGAGGGAGAGGCATGTGTAAAATAATCTAAGCTGATTATCCAAAGACTTGTCCTCTTTCCCACTCTGCAATCTAGAATGAAGGTCTACCATAACAGAAGTAGCTCTGTGCAAGTGGCATTATTACATTCGGGCTTTTTGAGTGTTTCATGAAATGTTACCATCAGGCTTTTTGCAGGACGTAGATGTAACAAAGAGAATAAGACTCCTGATTATCCACATTGAATGTTTCCCACATAACCTTTGCATATTCTTCTTGCCCCTCTGAAAGAAATTATGCCTTTAATACAGACCAGCCTTGCAGAACTTGCTCTATGCCAGGCAGAGACCATCCTTTTGGCAAATGATACAGACATTCTGCGTACTCAATCTCTGCAAAGTCAAAAATGTATTGAGGGATTTGGTCTCTTTAGAAGAGGAAGAGAACTCAATATACATTTTCAGAATAAGATATTCCAAATCAAAACTCAAAGGCTTTCATGTCATTTTTGACACAGTTGTGAATTACGCAGCACTTGCATCCAATCTGAATAATTTTGGTATTCAGTAGTTTCAGCTTCTGGTAATCTGACTTTTGTTTCCCAAAATTGACAGAGGGCTGTATTTTATGTGCCCACACCACATGTGTTTTGGGCAGGAGGAGGGCACGTAAAATAGGTCAGGTGCCCACCTTTCCACCTTCCCGCCCACCCCTACGCTCACCCCCATAATTCAGGGGGTGGGCGGGCACAAAAATCAGCAGCCTACCCACCATATTCAAATAAGTAACCAAGGGTCAATTAGGCTCGTTATCAAGCCAACTGGCCCTGGTAATATGCTGCCTGCGCCCCATAAGACGTTTGGTGTGGCCAATGGGGCAGGAGCAGTCAGGCTGGTCAAAAAAGTTCTTCGAAGGGTGGGAAGGAAGGAGGTCCTTGCTTTTCGGGGGCTGCCCTTTGCTGATTGTGGGGTTTGTTTGTTTGTTTGTTTGTTTGTTTGTTTCCTTCCTTCCTTCCTTCCCTCCTTCCCTCCTTCCCTCCTTCCCTCCTTCCCTCCTTCCCTCCTTCCCTCCTTCCCTCCTTCCCTCCTTCCCTCCTTCCCTCCTTCCCTCCTTCCCTCCTTCTTTCCTTTCCTTCCTAAACCCAAGTTGCCCTCCCACCCCTCTCCCTGACCTCCCCAAAAGTGAGGCTGTGACTGTGAACAGTAACAGCTGGCAGTATTAACAATGACTTTGGTGGTGGTCCAATTTACAGCAATGACACATGTACAAAGTGAATTGTTAAGAAACATGGGTTTCTATGTAACAATGCTAATGCTCGGGTGCCTGAATTGAAGATTTTAAACATGTGTTACTGAAAGCAGGTAACATCCCTCACTAATCCAGCTCATTAAATATCTGGCCACATTGGTCATCCAAGGAAACAGGTTAGTTGTAGGAAATTAATTGAAAATCCATTTGATTAGAACAAACTTTCTACAGACGCAAACCTAAAAAAGATAATGAATGATTTGTTTCACCCATCCTTTCCTCTTATCAATTTCATTTATTTGCCCTTTCTCAGCACTTAGCTTGCCTCAAAAATTTATTCTACATAAACTCCAGTTCATCTACATTTCTACCATATACTGTTCCATTGCAAGTTCTGTCCTCCTATTATCTTATCCTTGCTGGGCTCCACTAGTTCCTTAAATTCCTTTATGGCCTTGCTCTACTGTCTTTCTGTAACCTTGACCCATCCTATACCCTAGGACTCAAACCCCACTGACCCTAAACCCTAGAATCCACCCTTTAACTCATACGTCCCCTGGCCTATACCCTAGAACCCACCCTACAACTTATAGCTCCCCTGGTCCTATATCCTAGGTGAGTCCATATGTCGTGAACCTCAATGGGGGTCACAGGACGAGCAATTGGGGTTGCAAGCTCCTCTTCCTCTGAGGCAGAAATGATCACAGTGGAGATGAATCTAGGCCCTAATGGAATTCTTGCAATGGGCCACTTTAATAGAACTACATCTACCCAGCATGTGCTGCAGCACAAATCTGGGTGGTTATTGCTTTGATGCCTTGAGATTGATCCAGCAGTATTCACTACACTACTCTCCATCCACCTGCATTTCCTGCGGCCCACTCGTTGCCTTCTTCCCACTCACCACCTCTTCCGCTCCTTTGCTCACTGCCTCTCGTCTCGGCACCCTTCTCCTGAGCCCTCGCACAGTGAGGCTTTGGGTAAGTGAGGTGCTGAATCTAAAGGGACGGTCAACGAGTGGGAGAGATGCGGTGAGCGGCAGGATCGGGGATCATAAAGTGGAAAATGGCAGACAGGTGGCGAGCAGGAGGGAGACAGTGAGCTAAGATCACATGGAGAGGGTGGAGGAATTATTTCTCAGTTGCTGGGGATCAAAATAGTATCATAACTCCCCCTCCCCTGTTTTCACTCTCACAATTTAACCCTCCCAGCTCTCTCAACTCCCACCAGGGCCCACACACCAATCCCCACCGCTCTCACTCTGGCATCAGGCCCAGCATTAAAATGAGGTCACATTGTGAAAAAGTTTGCCTACCACCTGCCTGACAATTGATTCCTTCCGTGTCCCTCGTACTTTGCGTCTGTCTTTACCGAGGGAGAATATGCAGCCAGAGTCATAGTAAAAAAGGAGGCAGTTGAGATACTGGATGGGCTGAAAACTGATAAAGAGCTACCAGATAGGCTGGCTGTACTTAAGTTGATAAGTCACCAGCATAATATTCTTGGTATTGTCTGACAAGATAGAATATTTACAGAGTCCACTGAGGTACAGAAAACAGCTTTGCTGTGCCGGCTACATCTTACACAAGGTTATAAGAAAGAGCATGATCATGTGATGTTGCATCACTTCCTGTGATGATGTACATGTATCTGATTCACACAATATGCAGTTAGAATTAACCCCCTTCAGCACCATCTCCCCACAAGTCTCTGACATCCATTTCTATATTGCAAAGATCAAACAAATGACAACTTTAACTCTGGTGTGTTGCAGTCCTTAATCTTGTTTTCTTCTCTAAGGTCCTCTTCTTTCCTCCCTTTTTATAGGCACAACTGTCGTGATGGTTTCTCGCATCTACCAGAATGGGCTCTCTTCTCCTTCGGAGGGGATTGGGGGCTTTGAGTCCTGCAGGTGGTTTCTCAGACTCGGTTGGGCAGGTGGGGAATTGGTAGATGACTTAAGTTCACCGGTCAGGTTGTCATCTAGATTGGTGGATGAATGCAATCTCTGGCCAGTTTGATTGGATCGAAGACTGCTTCCATAGGTCAGGAGGCTGCTTCTGTATGGCAACCAATGCACCAAATCTGTTCCGTCTTGTGACGTTTGTCATAGTTCCACATTTGTCCTCTTTCTCATTTTGTCAGCTTGTATTTGCAGCATGAGTGTTTGTGGGAGCGTAGGTGAGTCCTCAGTCATCTTCCCATGAGTTCACATGGTGCTAGGCCATTTTGCAGTGGGGTTGAACAATAGCTAAGAAACGCAAGTTGGGTGTCATCGTTCTTCTTCAGCAATGATTCCACAGTACGCACTCCTCTTTCAGTTTCAGCATCGACTGAGGGTAACTTAGTGAGCTGCTAGTACAGACGAATCCATACAATGCTGCAAACAACGGCCCATTGTCTGAGATTACAAGATCTGGGATTCCATGGGTTGCAAAAATCTCTTTTCTGAAGCAGTGATTGCATCATTGAGTGTGACCTTGCAGTTGTATGAGTTCTATCTACCTTGAGTAGTAGTCTATACGAACAGGAACATCTTACCTCTGTGTTTGAAGAGGTCCATCCCAAGATGTTCCCATGGTCATGACATCAATCATTCTCTTGTCTCCTGACGATGAATAGAACCAGTAATACAGTTTAATATCATCTCTTCCAGCAACTTTGAGAGACTTGGCCACCAAATGGAATATCTTGCTCTGGCTCGGCATTTTGTGGTGCCCAGATGTTCTTGGTGCAATCATTGCAGTCTCAAAACTTTTCACTCTCTCATCATGGATGAGTAAATCATCAGTTACACTGAGATGCTCTCTCTGTTCAAAGTGCTGTTAGAGATTGGGATTTGTGGCATGTATGCAGGTCCATCTTTGATGCAATTTTCTCTGACCTGAGCCCATACTTAATCAGATTTCTGTGCATCTCTGATTTCATTCAGTCACTGAGTTGTTGCTGGTAGAGTTGTGGTTGTTGTCGAAGCAAAGGTTTTTACATCTTCAACAAGGGTTACATCACTGTGGTAAAGTGGAGTGCAATGTGCCTTTAAGAGAATGTAGTTAATTGACCACATGACTGCATCAACCAATCACTATACAGTACGGGCTACTTTGGTAACTCTAAGTCTAGATTTGGAGGTGATTGAAGAAGCACACATGGTGTTTGTGTTCTGTTCTTTGTTCCAATAAACTACTAGTGTTTGTTCAGTTAATTGGTATCTCTGCCTATATTGTTTCAAGCACTAACTGATGTGTTAATATCAAGGGTGCAGCTCATGTTCGCTGGACAAAGCGAACTTGATAACCAAAAACATAAAACTGGTGACGAGGATTAACTGGATCAATTGACGGCAATCAAAAAGCTGCAGTTAGCCAGCTATGTTACTTCACCACTATCTTGAAAGCTGTTTGAAAGCACAGTCTCCTCAGTCATTGTGTATGCCGCAATTTGGGCATCTTGAACTATTTGATCCTGTTTCTGATGACTGGTTTCATTATGTCGAACACCTAGCGTCCTTCTTTACCACTAACGGCATTGCAGGGGAGAACAAGAAGAGGGCGATTCTTTTGTCCACATGTGAGCAAAACGTATGGGCTGATCCGTAGCCTCGTGTCACCTAACACCCCCGATACGAAGACTTTCGACGAGTTAGGAAATACTGTCGAAAACCACCTGAAGTCAAAGCCCTCAGTCACTATGCAGCATTTTAAGTTCAATTTGAAGAATAGGCTTCCAGGAAAGACAATCGCTGGCTGTGTAGCTGCTTTAAAGGAATTAATGGAAAATTGTGAGTTCAGAACTTCAATTAATGACAAATTGAGAGACCGATTGATATGCGGAATTGAGGACGATGCTATCCAAAAACGATTGCTATCTGAAACTAATCTAGACTTCAGTAAGGCATTAGGATTGTCAATAGCCATGGAGAGCGCTGTTAGAGACTCGGGATAAAAGATACACAAAATGGCACCACCCATCTTGTCGGGTAACAAAAGGTGCGAAAACGACGGACTCCACAGAAAGGCGGGAAACGCCCACGATGTGCAGACCATTGAAGAACAACAGTATTACAGTGAAAACCCACAACATTAATGAGTGAAATGCATCCAGGCAGCCTGCAGGTGATCAACAGTTCAGAAATAACGAATGCTTTTTCTGCCACCGCAATGGTCACATAAATGGTCAAGATAGGCCGAGGCAGCATTTTAAAAACAAAGGTAGAAATCGCGAAACCTGTCTCGTTGAAGAACCAGAGAAAGCAGAATCTGACATCTATTCATCATTATACAACCTGAAAGTGGGTAGAACTGAGCCAATCCAGGGAGCCATTAGAGTCAATGAACAACCCGTCAAGATGGAGGTCGATACTGGGGCATCCATGTCTGTCATAGGAGAACATATGTTCAGACACTTGAATAAAGGAGTCCATCTTTTAAGTTTGGACGAATTGGACACTAAGTTAAAAACATATATGAGCGATGAAATAAGAGTGAAAGGAATATGTCAACTCCTGGTGCAGTATGGGGATCTGTCTGCAAACTTACCCCTTATAGTAGTAGCTGGGGCCGGCCCCAATTTAATTGGTCGCAACTGGCTCAAAAAGATTAAATTGCAATGGGCTGAGATTTTTCAAATCGGAACGAGAAACTTACAAGAATCGTTAGAAAAGTACACTTCTATTTTCGGTGACGTGCTAGGAAGGATTCATGGGCTACAAGCCAAAATGCATGTGAACCCTAACGCAATCCCAGATTTATCAGAGCCAGACCAATCCCTTATGCTCTATGGGACCGAGCTAAACAGGCTGGAAAAGTTGGGTATCTTATAACAGGTGCAATTTTCCCAGTGGTGGCACCCACAGTACCCCTCCAGAAGCCAGACCAAAGTGTTTGCTTGTATGTAGTGACTATAAGTTAACTGTAAACAAGAGTAGCCAAACTTGATAGACACCCGATACCGAAGATTGACAAGTTATATTCGAAATTGGCAGGGGGCAGCATATATTCAAAACTCAACTCAACATGAGCCATGCCTACCAGCAGGTAGAGTTGGAAGCTCCAGGGAATTTGTGACCATTAATAAACATCGAGGATTGTATCAGTATACTCGACTACCCTTTGGGGGTCTCATCGGCGTGTGCTATTTTCCAACGTACCATGGAAAACTTACCCCATGTCGTTGTTTATTTGGATGATGTCTTAGTCACTGGAATAACTGTGGAAGAACACTTAGCTAATTTGGAGGGGGTGCTGAAATGCTTCTCACAAGTGGGGGTATGCTTGAAATGAGAGAAATGTATTTTCCAAGCCAGAGCTTACTTAAGCCATAAGGTTGATGCAGAGGGCTTGCATCCCGTGGAAGAAAAAGTCAAGGCTAATCGTGAGGCACCTGCACCGAGAAACACTACAGAATTAAAGGCCTTAGGCATGATAAACTACTATGGGTGATTTCTCCCAAATCTTATTGGCTCCGTTATACGCATTGCTTAAGAAAACCATAAATGGATTTGGCAAGCTCCGCTGTTTCTGAAGGTAAAGCAGTTGTAAAGATCATCAGCCCTACTGGTCCACTTTGACCCGAGGAAAGAATTGATTTTAACTTGCGACACATCCCCTTATGGAGTAGGGGCTGTACTTTCACATTGGATGGCACTTGACTCCAATTGACCCATTGGTTATACATCTCACACGCTCAGTGCTGCAGAGCGACAATGTTCTCAAATTGAGAAGGTGGGCTTGTCTGTTTAGTGCCTGGAAATTCCATCAATGCCTCCACGGTCGCCATTTTCACATTATATCTGACCGCAAGCCTTTGCTGGGATTATTTGGAGAGGATAAGGTGATAACCCCGTCACATCTGCTCGCATCCAGAGGTGGGCACTGATATTGACTGCTTACAAGTACACTTTTATTCGCTGATCAGGAAGCCAGATCACACATGCTGACGCGCTGAGCTGCCTCCCCTGCCAGATAACAACATGAAGGTTCCAATTCACCTGGAACTTGTCTTAGTATTAAATTTTTTGGATTCCTCCCCTGTCCAGGCCAAACAAATCCGTGAGTGAACAAGCCGAGATCCACTTCTATCTCACGTCCTGGAGCAGGTCTTGAATGGACAGTCAGACGAGCCAAAGTCTGATGACATGAAGCCCTATTTCATTTGCAGATATGAGCTTACCTGCCAGGATGGCATATTGCTCTGGGAAGCAACGGTTATTGTGACCCCGAGAGGATGAAGGCCATTACCGGCCAAATTACATAGCGCTCACCCTGGCATTAGTAGGATGAAGATGCTCGCGTGCAGCTACTTGTGGTGGCCAGGGATGGATGTGGACATCAAAACCCTAGTCCAAAGTTGTCTTCGATACCAACAGGTACAAAAGATACTCCCCTTAGCTCCATTGCACCTCTGGGAATGGCCATGGGTGCACCCCCATGTTGACTACGTGGGGCATTTTTTGGGCACGATGTTCCTTTTACTAATAGACTCCCACTCCAAGTGGATGGATGTCTTCAAAGTCCTGTCACCCACATCTGCTGCCACCATTAATCGTTTGCAACAGAATTTTGCAGTGCATGGGTTACCAGAGGTGCTTGTGTCAAATAACGGGACTGCATTTACCAGCGGGGAGTTCCACAGGTTTACAACCCTCACTGGAATAGCTCATATCAAAACCTCACCTTACTACCCCGTCTCTAATGGTTTGGCTGAGTGGGCAGTCCAAACTTTTAAGTCCGGGATGAAAAAGCTGGATGGGGATTCCATCAACACCAGATTGTCGCGGTTCCTGTTCGCATAATGGACGACACCACACATGACCACTGGTATTGCCCCCGCTGAATTACTAATGAAGAGATGTCTCTGCACCCGTCTAACTCTTACCAGGCCGAATTTAGGGGTAGGGTGGAGAGAAGCCAAGAGGCCCAGGAGACCAGATGTGATGGCCATAATCATGAAAGAAATTTCATGGTGGGAGACACTGTTCTCACGAAGAACTTTGGAGATGGGCCCAATTGGCTATTAGGCGAAGTAAGTGCAGTGACATGACCTCTCTCCTATAATGTATCGATAAACAGCGGAATAATTAGATGACACATGGGTCATCTCTGGAGAAGAGAGAGACAGTTCCACAAGAAGGAATGCCGTCATCATTTGCGTTTGTGTCTGCACCGCACGTGGAAGAAACGCCACATGATTTGGAAGTTCCGGTGGGGCCTGTAGGATCTGAGAGGGTCAAACTTGTCCACTTCTGCTGAAGAGGCTGTTGGACAGTTGACCCCTGAGAAGGGGGTCTCAGAAATATCGGCCGAGGTTGTTGCACTATGATGCTTGACACGTCCGAGGAAGCCTCCTGAGAGGCTTGACGTATAAATAGTTATTCATATAAACAATTGGGATGTTGTAGTGCTTGTCAATTGTACTTTCAAGTAAAGGGGGAGGGATGTGGTAAAGTGGAGTGCTATGTGCCTTTAAGAGAATGTAGTTAATTGACCATGTGACTGTATTGACCAATCGCTATACAGCACGGGCTACTTTGGTAACTGTAAATCTAGAGCTGGAGGTGATTGAAGAAGCATACGTAGTGTTAGTGTTCTGTTCTTAGTTCCAATAAACCACCAGTGTTTGTTCAGTCAATTGGTCTCTCTGCCTATATTGTTTCGAGCACTAACTGATGTGTTAATATCAAGGGCGCAGCTCGCGTTCGCTGGACAAAGCGAACCTGATAACCAAAAACATAAAAATCACCTTGTTCAGCTGTTGCCACTGGGAAATGGGACAAAGCATCTGCTATTGCCTGCTACTTCACCAGAACATACTCTGTCTTTGCATCAAACCTTATCATCCTCAGTCTGAATCGTTGCGCTCATGGAGGCACTTTTTGCTAACCCCTTAGAATTTAAGAGTGTCATGAAGGACTTGTAATCTCTATCTTGAAAGGGAGACCAAAAAAATAATCTGCAAACTTCTCGCAAGCCCATGTAGCAGG